>NC_044323.1:36477072-36780102 GCF_007399415.2 Gopherus evgoodei
GAACTTGCTTGTGTTGTTAGAGGGTCTAGCACAGTGATTCTCAACCAGGGGTACATGTACCCCTGTGGGTACACAGAGGCCTTCCGGGGGTACATCAGCACATCTAGATATTTGCCTAGTTTTACAACAGACTACAATAAAAGCTCTAATAAACTCCGTTCAAACTAAAATTTCATACAGAGAATGACATTTTTATATTATTTTAAATACTATACATTGAAATGTAAGTACAGTATTTATATTCCAATTGATTTATTTTATAATTACACCTCTACCCCGATTTAACGCTGTCCTCAGGAGCCAAAATATCTTACTGTGTTATAGGTGAAACTGCGTTATATTGAACTTGCTCTGATCCCCCGGAGTGCGCAGCCCTGCCCCCCTGGAGCACTGCTTTACTGCGTTATATCCGAATTCGTGTTATATCAGGTTGCGTTATATCAGGGTAGAGGTGTACATGGTAAAAATGAGAAAATAAGCAATTTTTCAGTAATAGTGTGGCTGTGACACTTTTGTATTTTTATGTCTGATTTTGTAAGCAAGTAGTTTTTAAGTGGGATGAAACTTGGAGGTACGCAAGACAAATCAGACTCCTGAATGGGTACAGTAGTCTGGAAAGGTTCAGAGCCACTGCTCCACAGGGTACCATATGCAACATCAGTATTCTGCTCTCCAAACTTTTGTGGACTTCCTTTTGACATCAGTGGCAGATCTACAAATGTGGGGAAAGCAGAATACTGAAGTCGAGTACTAAAGTGAGGATATTAAGCCATGTCTACACTAGGAAACTTGACAAAAATTCCACTGGAGCACTGATAAAAACTATAGCATAGACAAGGCTCCTGCAGCCAGATCCATTTTTACCATTCTTTATTATACTTACTTTTGGGAGGTGTAAGACCCAGTGTGGAAATGTCCTGAGAAAATAATTTTTTCTTTGAGCATTATGAAATGCAAAATTGAATTAAATGCACACATACAAAATGGGGAATAACTGGGTAGGCAATAAAGGATCTGGGAGTATAGTGGATCACAAATTGCACATCAGCCAACAGTGTAATGCAGTTGAAAAAAGGGTTAGTATCATTCTGCAGGTATTAAAACAGTGTCATATGTCAGACACTTTTCTACTCTGCGTTGGTGAGGCCTCACCTGGAGTACTGTGTACAGTTTTAAGTGCCACACTTTAAGAAAGATGTGGACAAACTGGAGAGAGGCCGGAGGAGAATAACAAAAATGATAAAATGTTTAGAAAAGCTGACCTATGAAGAAAGGTTAAAAAAATGAGCATGTTCAGTCCTGAGAAAAGAAGACTAAGAGGGGACCTGATAAATCTTCAGATATGTTAAGGGCTGTTAAGTGTTCCAAAAAGTAATAGGCTTAATCTGCAGCAAGGGAGATTTAGGTTAGATGTTAGGAAAATCTTTCTACTTACAAGGATAGTTAAATTCTGGAATAGGTTACAGAGGGAGGTTGTGGAAACCCAGTCACAGCAGGTATTTAAGAACAGTTAGACAAACACCTGTCAGGGATGGCCTAGGTATACTTGGTTCTTCCTTGGTGCTGAGGGATGGAGTAGACCTTTGGACATCCCTTCCAGCCCTGTATTTCTATGATTCTGTGATTATTGTCTATGGTTTGGATCCTTCTTGTCTTACTCTCACTGTCTTTACTAGGAAATGTAAAATGAGCAGGATTTGGCCATATAATTGCTAATTCACAGTCAGCAACCATCAAAGGAAAAGGGCATTCACAGTGGCATACTCAGTTTCTGTAATGATAAGCCTGTCTCTAAGTGGCACTAAGGTGGATCATCTCTAGGATTGTAGGTAGTAGTTTAAAAAGGTCTTTAGATTGTAAACTATTTGGGGCAGAGACTGTATGACCATATTTGTCTGTAATGTACCTTGACACTTTTGACAGTATATAAATAATAATACTAATTAATTACTACATAATAAATACAGGGGAGCAAGTATAGAAGTAAAGGTTCTGGGGCTGTCTAGGCATCCCCTAGGATCTGGGTCAGTAGGTAAGCACTGAAAGGCATAAAGCCCACTTTAGCTGTGCTGCCATTCAAAGATGTCAGATGTGAAACCTGTCAAATCCTGAGCCTTTAAAATCATTTGCTGATGAGCCTGAAAAGAGTGAAAATATTGAACTCCTGTGGTACTGGTCTAACAAATGTCACATTCGTTTTATACAGTATATAGTCTCAGTTTAACCATTTAAATAGCAAAACAGACAACACCTTTCCCTGCCCTGGCTGCTTAGCCTTTTCCCCAATGCTTTTCAGTACATTTTTTTACAGTTTTTCTGGCTTAGGTCAGGTGATTCAGGCATCCCCTGCTGTTCCTGCCCGTTTTCACAGCCTGTGAATTAGCTCTTCTGGAGGCAGCATTTCCTGTCAGTGACTGACAAGAGGTGTTGTATCTGACAAGATGCATTTTCTCTCTCTTTCCCTCTCTTTCTTCTGTCTTGTCATTGCCTCCTCATCTCTCTGTGTCTCTCCTTTGCTTCTAGTCTCCTTAATCCTCTTCGGTTTTCTCTCACTTCTCCTTTTCTTTTTTCTTGTATTCTTTCTCCACTTCACTTTCTCTCTATTATCTTTCTTGTCCTCCTCTGCATTCTTTCAATCCCAGCAGGGCTCACGCATACAAATTGACCCCCTCCCAGCCAGTAATGTGATCGAAACTCTTTGTGGCTCCTACTATCTCTATGGTAACTATGGGGGGGGATCTCCATAGTGGTGTTAAACCCAGTGCACTGGCCCACATACTGTTGTTCTTGCTAACATTACATACTGACCGCATGGGCCTGGTTGCTCATTTAAAAACTACCTTTTTAAAATAAAACATTGAAATCAATTTACTTTAAATAATTTAAACCCCCCAGAAAGCTAAAACCATGTGCCTGTGTTCATATAGTTTTTTGGGTTCTAAAGTGTCTGAAAGATGTTGTTGTCTTCAGAGCAGCATTTCTGGGCAGCTCTTTTTTTATCACTGTATTTATTATTATTGTTAATTGCTGGCTGTTGCAGTCAGGGATACAGCTAGGGATACAGCTATACTAGAAAAATTAGAATCCACATTGCAGCAGTAGCTGGTAATAGTGAAACTGATGTGCTAAGCCACTAATGCAGACGGGTCTCTGAGCAGGTTTTTATTACATAGGCTCAGACATCTTAAATGATATCTATGCTTGCTCTTACACCATTGCTACCAGTGTCAGCTTTACCTTTCCTGACAGTTGCTGCAATACATGTCCTAAATTGTAGACAAAGCCTATGTTACTATACGTCCACTTACTATCATCAGATTCGGAGCTGTGCAAAGATGGAGCAATTGTAGAATCTGGTTGCAGCATAGAGTTGAGGGAAGCACCCAAATAATTGTGATATGGCCATAAGGGACATACTTCAGAGTAGCAGCTGTGTTAGTCTGTATCCGCAAAAAAAACAGGAGAACTCTTAGCCACAAGTACTCAAATACATTTGTTAGTCTCTAAGGTGCCACAAGTACTCCTGTTCTTTTTATAAGGGACATAAAGAGCCACTATGGGGCCAAGTGTGCATTCCTCATGCATGCAAAGCTCCCAATGAAGCACTGAAAACTTGGGAAACACACAGAATCCAAGACCATGTCCATTACGCTGAAGAGATTTTTAAAAAGGGGATAAAAGTAACCAGCTTTAGAAAATGTAAAGAAGCTAGGTTAACAGTAGAAAACGAACCAGATCCAAAGATTTTGTGAATATTATTATTTGCATAATATTTGTAAATAGTAAGACGTGGTTCCTGTTCAGGAATGTAGGTCCAAATATTGATCCATATGAGGTTCATGAGATTCTTTATAAACAGCTGTGTTTTCATACCCAAAACAAATGCCCTGGGGCTGTTTATTTCTACAGAAAATAACATTAGTTGCACCTGTTCAATATTTATGAACATGAATAATTAAAATGTGTTGGACATTTTGGCAAAAATTACCTGAAATTTTAACTTAAAAACTATTGGTTTTCCCTCATACCTCTGTAGATTTTCTGGGATTTTTTTTTTAAATATTACTCAGCCTTACTTATACTTTAATATCAAATATCACCAAAAGATACACTATATTTATTAGGTAATTAAACTTTCCTGGCTTTGCTGCTACTGGAAAAAATATTAGAAATCCCACAAGACTCTGCATTGCCCTGTGGGGTCCTGAAAACCACATCACTGTTGTTCAGAATTTTGTTGCTGACATTGGAAACACTACTTTTACCAAAAAGAACGAGGAGTACCTGTGGCACCTTAGAGACAGTGATAAACATCTGAATTCTTCAAGAAATTATTCAGTTTTCCAATTAGTTATATGTATATACCATACTCACAGATGTATTAATGGAAATGTCCATTGAAATGAACACATTCATTTGATTGTGAACGTTACACCTAGCTACATTTGGATAAGTCAAGTACATTAATCGAATGTTTCTGTGACTACAGTCAGCAATGAAATGGTTAACACTGTGGGCATTTAAGTGGTCATAATTAACTGTCCATTAAGATGAATGGAGAAAGTTCTCACATAGCACTGCTATTGTTTCAGTCTGTCTGTTTACAGACCCCGCACAACAACAGCGTGTGGCTCGACATTGTCCTGGTTTTTGCAACCAGAGGAAGTAGAAAACTCATTCAGAGAAGCTTGGATTCTAGAAAATGCAGCAAAATCTGGAGGAAATCCATCAGTTTTGAACATTTCTTGCTCCGGGGATTTCTGTTGTCCCAGTTGACAGGGATATGACAAGTAGCAAATCCACATTTTTTTTTGATTAGCTGGTTACTTAAATAATTCTCATCATCCATCAAATATTAGATACAAATTCATCCAAAATAAAGACCTAACTATCCTGCATCACTTCACACTTCATAATGACTCACATATGCAATAAAATTTGCTTCCAGCAAATAAGGGTGTAGGTGGAAAGCAACTCCACAGACCTGTAAGCATGCTTCCTGATTTCTTGATGGAATTGCTTTTTTGCTTATTTGTCTTATACTTTTCTGCAAGTGTATAAATGTTTCATTCTTCCTGTGTTCCACATTCTTGTATAATATATCATGAGTCCCAGTACTGCCAACCTCAAGCATGCAAAAATCATGTGTTGGACCACAAAACATCATAAGATTGACTTTAAAAGCATGAGATATTTATAAAATGATATATTTTGGGTTCTTTATTTTTGTCTTCTGGTTTCTGAATGTTTAGTTTTCACTTGCTTCATATTTTCAAGCTTTCTCTGCAGCCACGAGGGTTGAAAACTTACTTTTTCAAAAATGGAAGCTGAGATTCTCATGCAATTCTTTAATTCCAGGAGCTGGGGCTTTAAGAAAAACAACAAATATCAGGAGAATTATAATAAAATTCTCAGAGGTGGCCATCCTGCATTAGTGCTGATGGCTGTTCTCTGAACAGGTCGAGACCCCAAGCATGAGGACCTGCATCCCAGCCGCCTACTGACAAGTCTAGCAGCACAAATCACTGAGCAAAATACTCTTAGGTGTCTCATCTCACCACAGCAAGGTGTCAGTCAGCTCTTTAGTACACAAGATACATTTTATTTTCAGTGAAGCCCTTTAATTTATAGGCTCTGATTTTTAAAAGGTTTCCATTTCACAGGTGCATTTTTTTCCTCACAGATAATTCATTTGCAATTCATAGTTCTTGTATATCTAACTACCTGACTCCACTCAGAAATCAGGTAATTAGAAAGCTTGACATCAGCAGCACTTGGATGTGTATCTCTTTATCTACATTGCAGTCATCATTTTGGAATCTGAGTTCCTGAAAATATGAATGAAATACAAAATGTGAGTGAAAATATTGTCTCTCAGCATGTTTTAATTCATTCATTTGAATATAAATAAATGAAAATATTAGCAAATAATTTTTTATCTTGGACTCAGGTATGATTGTCAAAAGAACATTTTAAATAATACATTTATAGAATTTACCTTTATCTTTTCTGAAATAAAGGCTAGTAAAATATGCATTTGCATACTTTAATGTGTTAAAGTTTTTCCTGTAATTTTGACCTTAGTTTTGAAGTTCCTGATTTTTTTAATGGTAGTTTTTATTTATTTATTTATTTATTTATTTATTGTTAATTACAATGTTCTTATCAGGACTTTTGCCCTTAAGCTACTGATACAAATTATTTTATTTCACTTTAGACACATTTTTGTCTGGGTTCAATTTAAAACTTGCCATAGTGCCTTGTGCTTGGCTGAGGCACTCGCTAACCATTTGAAACATTAAAAGCACAATGACATGCCAGAGTGATCCCCTGAAGCCGTTTTATAGGAATCCCTGTTTATTTCATTTTGATGGCAAGTCAGATTTCATGAAGCGGGAAGGTAAAAATGGTGTTAACTTCATAGATGACCTTTTTTAATCAAATTAATTTAAATACTTCCAGTAACTCAGTTCCCAGTTTTGTCTTCCAAATGCAAAAATTTAATATCTACAAATCTGAGCCCTTTCAGTTCATAGGCACAATGGGAGAGAGAACTTTATACTAACTGCATCTGATGTAACTGTTACTCAAATTTATAATAAATTTATTTATGTAACTGTTAAAAAAATTGCAAACTCTACTTCTCTCCACAAAGAGAAATCCCCACATGTCCTTTTTTCTTGAGCAGTTTTAGGTATCACCCAGGGATAAAAATCTGAAAAGGTCCCGAAGGTACTTGAGTGGGCTTCAGAAACTTCATAATGACCCATTAGTGAAGAACTGGGCTGACTGAGAAATAACAACCAGCATTTTTTTGGTTTTTTTGTTGCTGTTTTTTTAAATTGGAAGTCTAGGCTAGACACAATGTTCTAAAAAAGATGGTTACTCACCTTGTAACTGGTGTTCTTCGAGATGTGTTGCTCATATCCATTCCAGGTAGGTGTGCGCGCCACGCGTGCACGTTTGCTGGAAACTTTTTTACCCTAGCAACTCCAGTGAGCCGGCAGGTGGCCCCTTAGAGTGGCGCCACTATGGCACTTGATATATACCCCTGCCGGCCCACCCGCTCCTCAGTTCCTTCTTGCCGGCTACTCCAACAGTGGGGAAGGAGGGCGGGTGTGGAATGGATATGAGCAACACATCTCGAAGAACACCAGTTACAAGGTGAGTAACCGTCTTTTCTTCTTCGAGTGATTGCTCATATCCATTCCAGGTAGGTGAATCCCAAGCCTTACCTAGGCGGTGGGGTCGGAGTGAGAAGTCGCAGCCTGGAGCACTGCAGAGCCAAAGGCCGCATCATCTCTGGACTGCTGAACCAGGGCGTAATGGGAAGCGAATGTGTGGACCGATGACCAGGTCGCCGCCCTACAAATCTCTTGGATCGGCACGCGGGCAAGGAAAGCCAGCGATGACGTCTGTGCTCTGGTGGAGTGAGCAGTCACATGGCCCGTCGGAACGTGGGCCAGGTCATAACAGGTCCTGATACAGGAGGTAACCCAGGAAGATATCCTCTGCGAGGAAATCGGTAGCCCCTTGACCCGGTCCGCTACCACCACGAATAACTGGAGGGACTTGCGGAATGGTTTGGTCCTGTCCACATAAAATGCTAGCGCCCGACGGACATCTAGCGAGTGGAGCTGTTGCTCCCTGCGGGACGAATGGGGCTTTGGGAAAAAGACGGGGAGGAAGATCTCCTGGTTAATGTGGAAAGCTGAGACCACCTTGGGAAGAAAGGCAGGGTGTGGTCTCAGCTGCACCTTGTCTTTATGGAAGACCATATATGGGGGATCTACTGTGAGGGCCCGTAGTTCTGACACCCGTCTAGCTGAGGTGATGGCCTCTAGGAAGGCGATCTTCCATGAGAGATAGAGCAGGGAGCAAGTAGCTAACAGCTCAAATGGAGGACCCATGAGCCGAGTTAGGACCAGGTTGAGATCCCATGAAGGGGCAGGAGGGTGGATCTGTGGATAGAGACGTTCCAGTCCCTTCAGGAATCTCACCACCATAGGGTGGGAGAAGACGGAACATTCGTCCCCTCCAGGATGAAACGTGGAGATAGCCGCTAGGTGGACCCAAAGGGACGACAACGCCAGACCCTGGGCCTTGAGGGACCAGATGTAGTCTAGAATAGTGGTGATGGGAATCTCCATAGGGAGAAGATCTTTCTTCGAACACCAACAGGAGAAACGCTTCCACTTAGCCGAGTAAGTAGCCCTGGTGGAAGGCTTTCTACTGCCCAGGAGAACCTCCCGAACCGGGGTAGAGCAGCGTAACTCGGAGCCTGTCAACCACGCAGGAGCCATGCCGTAAGGTGCAGAGACGGAAGGTCCGGGTGACAGAGCCTGCCGTGGTCCTGGGTGATCAGGTCCGGATGTAGGGGCAGGGCAACTGGGTTGGCTACAGAGAGATCCAGCAACATGGGGTACCAATGTTGTCTGGCCCACGCTGGAGCTATGAGAATCACCCGAGCTCTGTCTCTGCGCACCTTGAGGAGGACCCTGTGTATCAGCGGAACGGGAGGGAACGCGTAAAACAGGTGGGTCGCCCATGGGATCAGGAAGGCATCCGCTATAGACCCGGGCTCCCAACCCTGAAAGGAACAGAATGTTCAACATTTCCTGTTCTCCCTGGACGCGAAGAGGTCCATCCGGGGACGACCCCACCTCTGGAAGAGTGAGAGGGCGACGTCTGGAAGGAGGGACCACTCGTGCGAGTGGAAGGACCTGCTCAGTCGATCCGCTAGAGTGTTTCGTACTCCCGGGAGATAGGAGGCGGAAAGGTGAACGGCATGGGCTATACAAAACTCCCAGAGACGCATCGCCTCGAGACATAGGGGAGAGGACCTAGTGCCGCCCTGCTTGTTGATGTAGAACATGGTCGTCGTGTTGTCGGTGAACACCGCGACACAACGACCTTGAAGGTGATGGACAAACGCTTGACAAGCAAGACGGACCGCTGTCAACTCCCGTATGTTGATGTGGAGGTCCAGCTCCTGAGGGGTCCACAGGCCCTGAGTTCTTCGGGCGCTGCAGTGTTCCCCCCAGCCCAGATCTGAGGCATCCATAGTCAGGGATGCCGAGGGCTGGGGCGGATGAAATGGGAGCCCCACACAGACTACGGACTGGTCCAGCCACCACCGAAGGGAGTCCAGTACCCTTTGGGGAACGGTGACAACTGTGTCCAACGAATGTCTGGCCGGCCGGTACTGCTCGATGAGCCAAGATTGAAGAGGCCTCATGCGGAGTTGGGCATACGCTGTCACGAACATACAGGCCACCATATGTCCCAGGAGGGCCAGACATGTTCTTAGAGAGGTCAGCGGGGCCGCCTGCAAGTGCAGAATGATGGCTGACAGTGACTGGAACCTGGGCCAGGGTAGCAAGGCCCTGGCTAGGGTAGAGTCCAGAACGGCCCTGATGAACTCTATCCTCTGCGTGGGGAGCAGAGTAGACTTGTCCACGTTGATCACGAGGCCTAGGGCAGCAAAGAGGCTGCTGATCCTGCAGACATGGTCGCGGACCTGCAGCTCCGATGTGCCCCGGATCAGCCAGTCGTCAAGGTAGGGGAACACGTGAATGCGGCTGCGCCGAAGGTGTGCGACGACGACTGCCATGCATTTCGTGAACACCCTCGGGGCCGTAGAGAGGCCAAATGGGAGGACCGCAAATTGATAATGTTGGTGGTTGACCACAAAGCGGAGGAAACGCCTGTGCTGGGGGAATAGGGCGATATGGAAGTAAGCGTCCTGCATGTCGAGGGTGGCGTACCAGTCTTCGGGATCCAGGGATGGGATGATGGTTGCAAGGGATACCATACGGAACTTCAACTTTACCATATACTTGTTGAGTTCCCGCAGGTCGACGATAGGCCTGAGCCCCCCCTTGGACTTGGGGATTAGAAAGTAGCGGGAATAAAACCCCTTGTCCTTCTCGCTCTCTGGAACCTCCTCTATGGCTCCTTTGACGAGGAGCGTCTGCACCTCCTGACGGAGGAATTGCTCGTGAGAGGGGTCCCTGAAGAGGAACGAGGATGGTGGGGGGGGGGCGATGAAAACTGCAGGCGATAACCGGCCTGCACAGTACGCAAGACCCAACGGTCCGATGTTATTTGGGTCCACGCCGGGAGGAAAAATGAAAGACGGTTGGAAAACTGCGGGGAAGGATCCGGAGGGGAAACTGGTACTGCGCCCTCGGGCGCACCTTCAAAATGAAGGCTTGGGTCCAGGAGGGGCCTTGGCGGAGCCTTGGTTTTGCCCCGTTTGGCCACCCGACTGTCTGCGTCGGTTGTTCCTGCCACGGCGCCTAGTGAGGTCCTGCCGCGGACGGAACTGAGGATACGGCCGACGCTGCTGTTGTTGGTTCTGCTGCTGGAATGGCCTGCGCTGTGTCGCAGGCGTATGCATCCCCAAAGACCGTATTATGACCCTATTGTCTTTAAGGTCCTTTAGTCTGGGGTCTCTTTTAGCGGAAAACAGGCCCTGGCCTTCGAAGGGGAGGTCCTGGATAGTATGCTGGAGCTCTGGCGGAAGCCCAGAGACCTGAAGCCAGGAAATGCGGCGCATCGTAAGCCCCGAGGCAAGGGTCCGAGCGGCCGAGTCCGCAGCATCTAAGGAGGCTTGTAGCAAGGTCCTCGCTACCTTTTTGCCCTCATCCAGGATGGGTAAACTCCTGACGGGCGTCCTGTGGTAACAGCTCTGCAAATTTTCCCGCCGCTACCCCAGAGTTAAAGGAGTAGCGGCTAAGGAGGGCCTGCTGGTTTGAGACCCTGAGCTGTAGCGCCCCCACTGAATAGACCTTGCGGCCCAGGAGGTCCATCCGTCTCGCCTCCTTAGACTTGGGTGCCGGGGCCTCTTGACCGTGGCGCTCCCTGTCGTTCACCGACTGGACCACAAGGGAGCAGGGTGTCGGGTGAACGTGCAGGTATTCATAGCCCTTCGAGGGGGCCATGTACTTCCTTTCCACTCCTCGAGCGGTCAGGGGGATGGAGGCCGGTGACTGCCAGATAGTAGCTGCGTTGGCCTGAATAATCTTGATAAAAGGCAGGGCCACTCTGGTGGACGCATCGGCGGAGAGGATGCTCACCACAGGATCCTCGACTTCAGAGACCTCCTCTGCTTGAATGTCCAGGTTTTGTGCCACGCGTCGGAGGAGGTCCTGGTGTGCCCTGAGATCTAGAGGGGGAGGGCTGGAGGACGAGGTACCCGCCACGCCCTCATCTGGGGAAGACGACAAGGAAACCCCCGGCAACAGAGCGTCCATGGGGGGTTCTGTCTGGGGCTGCACCTCCGTCACTGGAGGGAGCTCTGGGTCCTGGTGGCTGGACCTGTCTTCTGCTTCCGGGGAGGGAGGGGGTCTAGACACCGTTGCCTCTGGTGGCCTGCGTTCCGCCGCAGGGCGGGGAGTGATATGTTGTGGACCCTGGGCTTGGTGGTACTCCCATGGGGTCCAAAACCCCCACTGTTGAGGCCCTCGTTCCTGAGGCGGAGGGTCCTGAAACAGGGCCAAGTGTCTGTCCTGGCCCAACGCATAGGCGCTCTCTGCCTGAGAGGACACGGATGGTTCCCTTGAAGGCCACGGAGGCGCTGAGCCAGTTTGATAGACCTCTCTATATGCTGACGCCGACGCTCTCCTCAGTGCCGAGGATCGGTGCCGCAGCCCGTACCGGTGCCGGGATCGGGACCGGGAACGGCGTGGTAGTCGGTGCTGGGATCTGGATCGGGATCTGCCTCGAGGTCGGTGCCGAGAGCGGGACCGCGATCTTCGTTCAGCGTGGTGCCGGGATGGCAGTGGGGACCGGGACCTGCCACCGACGCGGTGCCGGGAGGTCGACCGGGAATGGGACCTACCACCGGCTCGGTGCCAGGAGGTCGACCGAGGAGCTGAACGCCGAGGTGAACAGCTCCTAGATTCTCGGTGCCGGTGGTAAGAGGAGCCAGACTGGGACCGTGCAGATGCTGATCGGCACCGCGAGTGCGACCAGTACCGCCGGGGAGAACGGTGCCGGGACTGCGAGCGGCGCCCCGAGCGCGAGCGTTCATGTCTCCAGGGCAATTGGTGCCTGGACTCCGGAGACAGCGCTCTCAGCATCGGTTTGCCTCTGGAGGTTACCTATCCCGGGGGTGCCGTGGTCTGAGGCTGCGATGGCTCCGTGAGCGCTATCAAGTCCCGTGCCAAGGCAAAGGTCTCCGGCGTAGATGGGACTAACAGCTCGACCCCTGATTTCAAGGGGGAGCTAGGAGGGGCTGGACTCGATGGACATCCCGGACCCGGAGTTGACAGCAGCCCTGCAGGCGGTGCTGCGGCCAAGGTAGGTGCCGGGCGTTCCACTCGAGCCTGCCTCGATGGTGTTGCAGACTTCGAGGGTCTTGGATCTGCTCCCGGTGCCGGGGATGGATGGTGCCGGGGAGTCTTGCCGGTGCCGGCGCGGTCCAGTGCTGGAGTAGAAGTGGCCGGTTGTGCTGCCGGTGCCGGAGTCAGTGCCGCTTCCATTAGGAGAGTGCGGAGTCTTTGATCCCTCTCCTTCTTTGTGCGAGGCTTAAAGGCCTTGCATATACGACACTTCTCACTGATGTGCGATTCCCCCAGGCACTTGAGGCACGCGTCGTGGGGATCGCTAGTCGGCATCGGCTTCTTGCATGCCGAGCACTGCTTGAAGCCTGGCGAACCAGGCATGAGCCCGGTGCCGGGCGCCGGGAAGGGCAACAGCCCACCCGCGAACAAGTTAAACAACTATATATAATAAACAACTAACTAATATACTACTTCAAACTGTCTATAAAACTATTTACAACTACGACTACGAACAGTGTACAGGAGAGCTAGGTATGTGGAGGACAGCAAGCCGCACTCCACAGTTCCAGCAACCGACACGGCGGTAAGAAGGAACTGAGGAGCGGGCGGGCCGGCAGGGGTATATATCAAGTGCCATAGTGGCGCCACTCTAGGGGGCGACCTGCCGGCCCACTGGAGTTGCTAGGGTAAAAAAGTTTCCGGCAAACGTGCACGCGTGGCGCACACACCTACCTGGAATGGATATGAGCAATCACTCGAAGAAGAATACACTGTTAATTTCATTGTACTGTCCATGGACGTCAGCCTAAAAACACTGAATACTGAACAAAATGCTTACTAATAAGTGGCTCAATTGAAATCACTGTAATGAGCAATTTGATTAGTAGTAAGTGAAGCTGGTTGAGAAATTAAAAACATTTTTGTGAAAATTTCAAACTGCAGATTATTTCAATATGTTTAGTTTCAAAATAGACCCACTTTTTGTATTTCACTTTTTTTTTCCATTTTTAAAATCTCATATTTTATTTTCAAAACACAACTTTTTCTGTGTTGAAATTGACAATTTTTAAATTTTTAAATATGTCACCATAGGAGTAAGCTGATCATTTACAATTGGCAATAGAAAAGGAAACCCAAAAATTGAAACAGAGAATAGGAAATGAAAACTGATAAACAAGAATGAAAAGGATAAAAACGTATTGAAAAGTGGAAAATTTCAAGAAAATTTAAATGGTTTTATGAACATTTGTGTTTTTAAAAAGGGCCAGACTTTTTTTGGGGGGGGCGAATCTAATTTAAAAACATCTACTCTCTTGAAGTAATTGCTTGCAGAATTGATCCCTGTGGGTGAAATTCTACAAATACTCTGTGATGCCGTGTATTCCCTACATGTCGTATTAATATGGACCTGAGAGGCCAATTGACCAGTGTGCTTGCACCTGGAGAGTGGGCCAGGCCTGATTAGAGATAAAGCCCAGCTAGGAGGTTAGCTGGCTTGCCCCTCTCCTCCTACCCTCACCCATCCCAGAAGGCAATTGGAGGAAGAAAACTTAGGGGGAGAGGAGGTGGAGTGTTTCTTCTCTCTGGAAGAAGGCTAAGAAGAATATAGAAGAGATGAGGTAAGAGGTGAAGCTCTACACCTGAACCCTGAGTGAAGGGAGGAGTGTGCCAGCCTCTGGGCTTTGACTGAGGCACAGAAACCTGTGGCTAGACAGGACATTATAGAGCAGTAGAGGTATGCCTGCAATAAGGTAGGTGGCTGCCAGCTGGGCTGAAGGTTTGGTTTTGTATAAATTTCTGTTAGACTTTAGTAAAGGAATTTGTGATCCTGGCGGAGGCAGGGCTCTGTTAAGAGGTTTGGCTGGAGTAGGCCAAAGGACAGTGGGGGAAACTGAGGCAAGGGTGCTGCAATACCACAGTGAGACAGGAGGAGGTATGCTGGGTTGACAACTTTGATATATACTGACATGTTTAACTTACTTATGTTTGTAGTCCCATTGATTTCAGTGGGACGACTCACCTGTGTAAAGTTAAGCACATGTGGAAGTATCAGCAGGATCAGGGCTTATGTTTGTAAAATTGAAGTTGTGGTCGCAACAAATGTTTATGGGGACAAATGGCAAGTGGCCTAGCTGTCTAATTAAAAAACTAAAGGTATAAGTAAGGACCTAATCCTGTTTCTATGGAGTTGGCCATTGACTTCAGAGGAAGCATAATCAGATACAAAAGCTATACATTTTAGTGTTAAATTACTTTGTTTTAATAATAACATATATCTGCTATTTATATAATAACTTCTATCCAGAGAGCTCAGTGGGTCTTATAACTGTTAACTAATTTAGCTTCAAAAGTCTCTTGTCAGGCAGGTATCATCTTCATTTTGCAGATGGGAAAACTGAGGCCCAGAACTTAAATGACTTGCCCAAACCTGTGTCAAGTCATGACTGAAGTGATCAATGATGGTTGTCAACCAGGGTCCGTGAAACTTTTGCTTGTGGTCCATGGAAAACTGGCTGGGTCTCAGCTGGTCAACAATGGGAGCTTTTGTGTATGGAGCATTTTTGTCAATCTGGCCACTTAACTACCAAAGGTACTGAAGGACTTTTGAATATCTAGCCCTGAAAATGTAGAGTTGAGGTGAACTGTTGCAGGACCACAAAGTATTCAGTTTCCTTCTTTAGATCTGGTAGCTCAAGCAAAACACCAGTCTCTTATGGGAGGTAGACGAGGGAGGTGGGGACATGTGAGGAAGCTTTCTTGTCACTGCCAGTGCTGTATTTGATCTGAGCATTTCAGGGCTGTCAGTTTCAGTGATACACAATCTCTGAGCGCTGGCCTCTTGCCAGGAATCTGAGGGCTGAATGTCATTTGCATACAAATTTAATTTTGTACTAAAAAGAAATGTACGCAACTATCATATTTCATGCCTACTTTCATCTCCTATTCCCCATGAACCCGAGGCTTAGGAATGGAAGAACCTTGCTGAGGGACCAATGCTTTTCACTAACTTCTAATTCTACTCACCTCTGGCTTTAGTGCCACCCTGTAAATGTTTCTTTCCTCTCCCTTTCTGTATTTAACAACAATAAATACTTTTTGCCCTTCACAAGAACTGATCAATGCATAGCAAGGGACGAGGAGTTATCTGGTATCAGAGTAGCTTATTCAACTTATTACGTTTGCTGCTTAAAAATGAAAGCACTAAATTCCCTTATTACTGGGGCTGTGGGGCTTGTAGAGGCCTGCCATGACCACAGCAACCCTTTATGTGATGATATTTCGGAGCTGAGGTGAGTTTGAGTGACTTCATCCAATGATATGACAGAATCAGGCATATAATAGATCTCTACAGATGAGAGTAGAGTAACAGCCAAAGACAAGCGAGCACTATCCTAGAAGGACATCTTGAGGAACAGCTCTCTTTTGGGGGATCCAGTTCATTGGACTGGTAGGAATGTTGTGGGTTATGTTGGTGGAAAAGCCTGATATTTTAAATACCCACGAATTACTTTTAATCTTCTAATGTGTAGGTTAAAAGAGATATTTGGAGTCAGACTCCAGTACTTTACTTAGACATTTACAATTAGACAATGAGGATTTCACCAATTTCCTTGGGCAGCTATGCCACAGATTTGTAAAGGCTTGATCCAAAATTCTGGTATAACTCCTATTGACTACAGCAGGCCTTGGATCAGGTTTGTAGAATGAAACATTATCGGTGGGGTTATTTTAGGGCTGTTGATTAATCACAGTTAACTCACACGATTAACTCAAAAAATTAATAATCATTTAAAAAATTTATTGAGGTTAATCACACCATTAAACAATAGAATCCCAACTGAAATTTATTAACTATTTTTGGATGTTTTTCTATATTTTCAAATATATCAATTTCAATTACAACACAGAATACAAAGTGTACAACATTCACTTTATTTTTATTACAAATATTTGCACTTTAAAAATGAAAAACAAAAGAAATACAGATCTGTCGCATCGTATGCACATTTAACATGCACGATTTCCGCTTTAGGAGGTTGGCAAAAACAAATAAAAAAGAGAAAAATAACAATTTTAATACTGTACCTGTAGTGCGGGTGATTCTGCCCGCCATTACACTCAATGTAATTTTGACAATACATGATTTTTGCTTTATGTGCTGACTGTGGAATGTAACCCCAGCATAAGATGTGACAGACCTGTAGTATTTTTCAATTCACCTCATACACGTACGTAGTGAAATCTCTTTATTGTGAAAGTGCAACTTACAAATGTAGGTTTTTTGTTACATAACTGCACACAAAACCAAAACAATATAAAACTTTAGAGCCTACAAATTCACTCAGTCCTACTTCTTGTTTAGCTAATTGCTAAGAGAAACAAGTTCGTTTACATTTATGGGAGATAATGCTGATTACTTCTTAATTATAATGTCACCTGAGAGTGAGAACAGGCATTCACATGACACTGTTTTAGCCGGCATTGCAAGGTATTTACGTACCAGATATGCTAAACAAGAGGTTGGCAACCTTCGGCACGCAACCCATCAGGGTAATCTGCTGGTGGGCCATGAGACATTTTGTTTACATTGACTGTCTTCAGGCATGGCCCCCTGCAGCTCCCAGTGACGGTGATTCGCCGTTCCTGGCCAATGGGAGCTGCAGGAAGCAGCAGCCAGCACATCCCTGTGGCCTGCACCACTTCCTGCAGTTTCCATTGGCCGGGAAAGGCAAATCGCGGCCACTGGGAGATGCAGGGGACCATGCCTGCAGATGGTCAACATAAACAAAATGTCTTGTGGCCCACCAGTGGATTACCCTGATGGGCCGCATGCTGAAGCTTGCCAACCCCTATACTAAACATTTTTATGCCCCTTCGTGCTTTGGCTACAATGCCAGAGGACATGCTTCCATGCTGATTAGACTCGTGAAAAAATAATGCATTAATTAAATTTGTGATTGAACTCCTTGGGGGAAAATTGTATTTCCCCTTCTCTGTTTTACCTGCATTCTGCCATATATTTCATGTTATAGTAGTCTCAGATGATGACTCAGAACATGTTGTTTGTTTTAAGAACACTTTTACTGTAGATTTGACAAAACGCAAAGAAGGTACCAATGTGAGATTTCTAAAGATACCTACAGCACTCAACCCAAGATTTAAGAATCTGAAGTGCCTTCCAAAATTTGAGAGGGACGAGGTGTGGAGCATGCTTTCAGAAGTCTTGAAAGAGCAACACTCCGATGTAGAAACTACAGAACCCAAACCACCAAAAAAGAAAATCAACCTTCTGCTGGTGCATCTGACTCAGAGGATGAAAATGAACATGTGTTGGTTCGTAGAGCTTTGGATTTTTATCGAGCAGAACCCATCATCAGTATGGACGCATGTCCTCTGGAATAGTGGTTGAAGCATGAAGGGATATATGAATCTTTAGCACATCTGGCATGTAAATATCTTGCGACACCAGCTACACCAGTGCCATGTGAATGCTTGTTTTCACTTTCAGGTGATATTGTAAACCAGAAGCGGGCAGCATTATCTCCTGCAAATGTAAACAAACTTGTTTGTCTGAGCAATTGATTAAAGAAGAAATAGGACTTAGTGGACTTGTAGGCTCAAAAGTTTTTCACTGTTTTTTTTTGAATGCAGTTATTTTTTGACATAATTCTACATTTGTATGTTCAACTTTCATGATAAAGAGATTGCAGTAGAGTACTAGTATTAGGTGAACTGAAAAATACTATTTCTTTTGTTTATACAGTGCAAATATTTGTAATAAAAATAAAGTGAGCACTATACACTTTGCATTCAGTGTTGGAACGAAATCTATATATTTGAAAATGTAGAAAACATCCAGAAATATTTAAATAAATGGCATTCTATTATTGTTTAACAGTGCGATTAATCACAATTTTTTTAATCGCTTGACAGCCCTAGTTTTGTTTACATTCAGCCTACATTTTTCTTTCCTGAACTTTCCCATTATTTATATTTGCACCCCCTTATAGCATACTAGAGATTAACAATTCCTCTCCCTCTGTACAACTCAGTTATGTCCAGCACTACACAGGTACTCAAAGGCAGGGGGAAGTGTATAAACCCTCACCACCCCAATGCCTGTGTAGGACTCAGCCTTTTCAAGCTAGAGGGTTTTTTATATATAATGTGACACACAGAGTTTTAGATCCGATTCATATAAGGATTATGTTGCTGTTTTCTGTATGCTATTGGATATTGTATGTACTGTAAACATCAAGGGGCCAAGTATAATTGTTGACTTTGTGGATTTGATCCATTCATTAATTAAAATGCTTTAAGAGACTGGTGGCTTATTTTTAAATCTTTACAGTAGGAAATGTATAGGTAATAATGAACCAGAAGTTGTTTCACCGGGTTTCCTCATTTGAGGTATTTGTTTACATAGAATTTCTGTAAAGAATCTGCCCTTGATGTAAAGATTGTTTGAAATTGTTTTTTTCTGGCATGTGTGAGCTGAATTGAAGGGTTTTTTCAGAGTATACTGTCTATAATTCTCCATATATTTGAAGCAAGGGGTCTGTCTGTAGGGGCTATGGTCTAAGTGGGATTTCAGTATTTCCTTTGAAGAACTGGAGACTGCTATTTGGAAGCTGAGGAGACTGTGGAATTCAGAAAAGTGCATTGTCTGTCTGGGGAAAAGCAGGAAAGTAAGGGTTGGAGATGGAATTGGAAAGGAACTAAGAATAAGACCAGTTGACATTATGTTGTGGATTTTCCTTTTTTCCTTTCCCTCTTGTGATTTATAAAATACGAGCTTCAAATTGTAAACCCCCAAAAGAATACAGGACTTGCCACATGAGATTTGACGAATGCTTCTTTTAGCACGGTATCTTCTCTCCAGCAGCAGCTTCAGAGGGAGCTGTAACTTTCACCCACCACCACCACCACCATCTTCCCTATGGCAATTATACAATGATGTGCTTAAAGGAGAGGCTTTGTCCTGTTTTCTACAGGTAATTGGCTTAGGTCCTGAACCATGATATCACATAGGTTTTATCTGAGCTACTGTAACTGTGGCCAAAATTTTATTATGCATGCACATCAATCCTTTCTGGAGTACTTCCAATCTCCGGTAATATCTTGTGGCAATGAGTTCCCAGGGTTGAGCACGCAATTAGCTCACAATGCAGGGCTGTGCTGTCAGCTTCATACATATAATTTCTAATGATCAGGCTGGTGAGAGCTGGCTGATGCAAAAACATACACAATGGCTATACGAACTCTAGTATCCTTTCTTAAAAACTAGGAGGCTGCCAGGTATGTTAGTGAATAATGGATATTGCTGAGTGTATTTGTCATCTCATTTCGAGAGGATACTTTTCTCCTCCAGTTTTATCTAATGACTGACAAGTTCTCAGACACTCAGAGCAAGGGCCTTATGTTTGGAGCTGGTATTGGAAGTCTTGCTCTGGTAATTACTGCTAGAGGCAGGACTGCATGGATGATGCTTTTGTCTCTAGGCCAACCTGAAACTCCATAAGTGCCACTTTTCCTGGAATTACAGGCAAGTGATGACCAGAATGAAATGGATACCTCCAGGTGTTGTTTATGATGTTGGATTTCTGAAGCTATTATTGGGCCAGCACATGTTGTTGTATGCCAGACCTGGACGTCTTAAAGTTCACTTTGTTATTGGCTCCAGATCTGTGATGTCTTTGAATATTCTACATTTTAAAAAAGTCCATTTAAAGGGCTATATTGTTCTTAGTGGCTGTGAAAAATATATCCTGGTGCATGACAGAGGGTTGCTACACTGGGTTGCCTATACCTGTCACAGTAGTGAGTGAATCACTACCTGCTTTCAAAACCCTATGTTCATATGATGCTTTTGCATTTTATTGGGCCTACATTGTTGTTTTATAGACTGATAGAGTGCTTGTGAACTCTTTGTTTAGATGAAATGATGGCATAAACCAATAATGCCTGCAAAGGACAGCCTATCGTATGGGATTTATTAGGGCTGCTATAGCATCTGTAGCAAGACTGTGGGACACACCAAATATGTTCTGTGCTTGATTACTCCTGTTCTTATAGTTCATGTGGATTCTTCCCAGGCTGGCATATTGCATAGGCATCTGCAGCTGTAAGGGACCTGTTCTGTAGTTCTGACTGTCTTCAAAAGCACAACAAAGTTTCTGACCACAGCTCGCCAGAGTCTCAACAAAACTTTCATTGCAGACAGAAATGGAGATAAGGACTGTGTATTTCCCTGCTGTTGATATACTATTTACTAGGGCTGTCAATTAATCGCAGTTAATTCATGCGATTAACTCAAAATAATTAATCGCAGTTAAAAAAAATTAATCGCAATTAATCACAAAGTTAAACAATAGCATTCCAATTGAAATTTGTTAAATATTTTTGTATATTTTTCTAAATTTTCAAATATATCAATTTCAATTACAATACAGAATACAAAGTGTACAGTGCTCACTTTATATTATTTTTATTACAAATATTTGCACTGTAAAAATGAAAAACAAAAGAAATAGTATTTTTCAATTCACCTCATACAAGTACTGTAGTGAAATCTCTTTATCATGAAAGTGCAACTTACAAATGTAGGTTTTTTTGTTACAAACTGCACTCAAAACAATGTAAAACTTTAGAGCCCACAAGTCCACTCAGTCCTACTTCTTGTTCAGCCAATCACTAAGAGAAACAAGTTTGTTTACATTTACGGGAGATAATGCTGCCCACTTATTAATTATAATGTCACCTGCGAGTGAGAACTGGCATTCTTTATAGCTGGCGTCACAAGATGTTTACATGCCAGATGCGCTAAACATTCATATATCTCTTCATGCTTCGGCCATCATTCCAGAGGACATGCTTTCATGTTGATGATGCTCATTAAAAAAAAAAGTGTTATTTAAATTTGTGACTGAACTCCTTGGGGGAGAACTGTATGTCTCCTGCTCTGTTTTACCTGCATTCTACCATATATTTCATGTTATAGCAGTCTCAGATGATGACCCAGCAAGTGTTCTTTGTTTTAAGAACACTTTCACTGCAAATTTGACAAAATGCAAAGAAGGTATCAATATGAAATTTCTAAAGATAGCTACAGCACTCAACCCAAGATTTAAGAATCTGAGGTGCCTTCCAAAATCTGAGAGGGATGAGGTGTGGAGCATGCTTTCATAAGTCTTAAAAGAGCAACACTCCAATGCAGAAACTACAGAATCCAAACAACCAGAAAAGAAAATCAACTTTCTGCTGGTGGCATCTGACTCAGATGATGAAAATGAACATGTCAATCCGTACTGCTTTGGATTTTTATCAAGCAGAACCCCTCATCAGCAAGGACACATGTCCTCTGGAATGGTGATTGAAGCATGAAGGGACATATGAATCTTAGCGCATCTGGCATGTAAATATCTTGTGACGTCAGCTTGTTTGTCTGAGCAATTGGCTGAACAAGAAGTAAGACTGAGTGGACTTGTAGGCTCTAAAGTTTTACATTGTTTTATTTTTGAATGAAGTTTTTTTTGTATATAATTCTACATTTGTAAGTTTAACTTTTATGAGAAAGAGATTGCATTATAGTACTTGTATTAGGTGAATTGAAAAATACTGTTTCTTTTGTTTTTTACAGTGCAAATATTTGTAATCAGAAATAAATATAAATTGAGCACTGTACACTTTGTATTCTGTGTTGGAATTGAAATCAATATATTTGAAAATTTAGAAAACATCCAAAATATTTAAATAAATGGTATTGTTATTTTTTAACAGCATGATTAATCGTGCAATTAATTGTGATTAAGTTTTTTAATTGTTTGACAGCTACTGTTTACTGTACCTGTAGTGTAATAAGGCACATTTTAAAAAAATATTACTATTCTGTTTCTGGAAGCCCATCTTTTTCTCTTTTCTGTGAATAGTATAGCATATCTGATTGTGGAAGCATCAAAGGAGCACTAAATGGTGCCTGGTGAATGAGAGTAACTTCAGCCCAACTTTCCCCTCTTCTTGGACACAGGGGAAGGGCTTTAAGAATGGCTGTTTAAGAGTGACAGGGAAAGGACAGGCCTTTGGGGAAAGTTGGGCTCTATACCTGGGAGGCATAAGATAGGACTGGGTTGAATGAACCTCAATGTGGAGATTTAGTAAGTATAAACAAGTGAAATAACTTTATTTAAACACCAGCTCTGGAGGAGAGAGCCTTGCTGACTGTTTTCTTCCAGCTGATCTATTTTGCTGGCTAACAGCAATAACTTGTATTGTAAAATCTGTTTCTGCATTCTTCCTGGAACGGTATGGTGGGGAGAGGTAGGTGGGGAACTTAGAGCTTTGTGGAGTAGCTGGCTTATGCAACTTTCAGGCTTGCAAAGTAGAACTGCATATGAAAGAAAGACAATTGGAAGAGATGGCAATTGTGAACATAGCACGCGCTATGAGAGATTTAGTGAGGGGGTTATTTTGATCTGTTCCTGAAACTCTAGTTTTGGAACTTTTCAAGAAATTGGCGCCATACCATTTACGAACTGTGAGATTGGCATGCTGTCCTGTAGTGGCAGTGCTCAACGACTGGCTTTACCTTGAAATGTTGTGACCCAGTTTAAGCCTACTAATAGGTTCTGGAGAAAGATTAGAGCTACGATTTAACCATTCTGTACATCTATGGCGGATGCATGCCCCACCAGGGCCGGCTCCAGTCCCCAGCGTGCCAAGCGCGTGCTTGGGACGCATGCCACAGGGGGGCACTCTGCTGGTTCCCGGGAGGGCAGCAGGCGGCTCCGGTGAACCTCCCGCAGGTGTCCCTGCAGAGGTTCCACTGGTCCCGCGGCTCCGGTGGAGCATCCACAGGCACGCCTGCGGGAGGTCCACCGGAGCCGCTGGACCGGCAAGCGGCAGAGCGCCCCCCGTGGCATGCTGCCGTGATTGGGGCGGCGAAATGGCTAGAGCCGGTCCTGTGCCCCACTTTGGAAAACTAAATTTTTGAAAGATGAAAAGAAATGCTGTCCATTGGCCAGGTAGTTGCATAGAACAAATACTAGTGAATGTTTTAAAAACTTATGCTGTGGGAAGCTCCTGTTTTGGAACCTCACAATAAATGGCCCAAGTCTCTAGGGGTATGTCTACACTGTAATTAAACACCTGTAGCTGGCCCGTGTCAGCTGACTCGGGCTTGCAGGGCTCAGGCCTGTTTAATAGGACTATTTAATTTTGGTGCCCAAGCCTGAACATCTACAATTAAACAGCTCCGTAGCCGGAGCCCCATGAGCCTGAGTCAGCTGACACAGGCCAGCCACGAGTGTTTAATTGCAGTGTAGACATACCCTAGGGGGCTACATGACTGATGGAAGTTGTATGCTGCTTGTGTGATGAATGCCAATTAAATCACAGGCAAGATGCCCCAGGGAAGTGGCTCTGACTGGTGGCTGCCTGCATACAAGAGTCCAGTGTGACTTCAGTTAATGTGATTTCAATGGATGTGTCTTTTAAATGTTCCCTGCTGCCTTGCTGATCTCTGAGTGAATCCAAACTGTGCGGTTTCCTCACTCATGGATGCTTCCGCCAGCAGGCAATCTGAGCCCAGAACTGAATTGCTAGTATCACTGACCTCCCCTCCCCTGCATTTTGTTTAAGGAGTACATTAAAAGTACATTTTAAATAGTCTCCTAGTTAAGATAAAACTAATAGATGAATTAGATGCATTTCTGTAGCTGTCCAAGATGGCCTGTGTGCAACATATATGCACCAAAAGAAAAGATAAAGCAGAATCTCTCAACTGCTGCTTTTGCAACAAATTTTAGAACAGGAAGTGAACAGAACCTGTTTTAATGTGCTGGAATGTTTGGATAGTTCTTAAAAACTTAATTTCTGTTTTCCGGCTGTAACTGGAAATGATGAAATACTTCAAGAAAGGCTCTTGCTGGGAGATTTCCAGCCGGATCAAGGAGCACTAGCGAGCTCATGAAAAAGCACTCTTGTGAGATTTCCAGCTCTATTCTACAATATCAGGAGGTACAGATTGTTTGGATAAGCATCCGAGATTCTGAACCAAACATGAACTCTCAGTTTCCTGAGGTTTGCTCATAACTAATGGAAATACTCGTTCTCTCTCTCATTCTATCTCTTGTTCTCTCAATCTGTGTGTCTTTGTGTGTGTTCCATCTAGCAGTAAAATCCTACTTATGATAAATAATTCTCCAACACATCAGTGGATGGATTCAAGAAAATTCATATGTTCCAGGACCTGCTCAAACTGAGATTTTAGTTTGTGAGTAATACTGAAAATTCAAAGGTTAAAAATACAGCTTGCTTGTTTAATTCTTGTCATGGAATACTTTTTTCCTAAAAAGCTTCAGCAGTTACTAAGTCAAATTTTGAAGAATGCCTGTGTAATGGATCTGAGTGAATAATTTATTTAGTGAATTTAGCCATGGAATTAATGGATTTCATTAATGGAGAATCCATAATCAGATCACAAGATTCACAAATTGATTAAGTAATCAGAGTTATTTAATTTTTTTTAGATTACTGTATGCATTGACTGCAAATATTTGGCATTTGTGTTGTGTGGCTTAGTTGTAGTTGGTCAGAGGAGGAGAAGTTGTAGCAAATATAAATGGAAGAACGCACAAGCTCTTCACTAATATTAACAAATTCTTACACATATGAACTTAGGACCTGGTATCTGCAAACAAATGTTTCGGCATTACTTGCTCAGGCTCTATTCAGTGAGACTAACTGAGTTTTGCTTGGTATTTAAATCAATGAGCTTTTCTCTGCAGATTTGATGGCCAGTTTTTTCTTGTTCATTTCCACTGGTGATAAATTGATGTCACAGCTGGTCTCACTTGTACTGGGAGCTGCAGAAGCAATTTTACCTATTGTTAGTGCATAACAGGGAATTCAGTTCTCATAGCCTTGATGATTTTCAAGCAGACTCTATTTTTGATTACTGTGATGATCATGTAACCTTTTAAAATTGGCAATTTACAGTAAAATCTTAAGTCTACCTTATTTTGCAAACACTTCTAGTTGCTGAGGGTAAAATTCATTTCACCCACATAAAACAGGGTAATGGGGCTTTATGTGGGTGAAGTGCAAGGAGATGAAATTTCTCTCCAGTTTAGGCCAAGGTGAAGGGCTACAGGACAGGCTTTTCTACCTTATAGACTTTACATACATTATATGTCACCATTACCATAGTATTCAAGCACCTCACAATCTTTACATATTTATCCTCACAACCCACCTGTGAGGTAGGCAAATACTATTATCCTTGTTTTATGGATGGAGAACCAAGGCACAGAGGTTAAATGAGTAGTCCAAGGTCACATAGGAAAACTGGGTAACAGAAGGGACTTCAACCTACATCTCCCAAGTAACAAGCTGGCTCTCTAATCACTTGAGCCATTCTTATTCTTGGGGGGGGGGGACCTACTGTTATTTGCCAATTGTAAAAGTTTCCCTGTTCCTCTCAGCCACCTGTCTCCCTGAACCACCACCACCCTCTTTATTGCCTAATGCAGGGCCTGCATACAGATTCCCTTTGTGGTGTGCAGGGATGCCAAAGTTCCCCTGCACAGCTGCTCTACTGGCAAATCCCCAAACTGGGAATTAAGTGGCGTGAGGCTTTGTTGCTGGTGTTCCCACCAGCATGAGTTTCTCCTGCTTTTTACCCAACCAGGGTGAGTGTTTGTCCCAACCCCAGAATATGTCTCAAAGCCAACACAAAAATTGCCTCAGTAGCATATCTCAAAAAATGGCAAATACCAGATGCTTCAGAGGAAGTTGTTAAAACCTAATATTGGACAATTCTGGAATAACCTTCTCACGAGGGAAGTTTCTTCTTAAGCGAGTCACCAGCTGCTTGGGGTTATGTCCTGAGCATGAGGGTTTATATATCCCTTACGAATTTTTATCCTAGATATTCAAGTCAATGGGAGGTTTGCCTGAGTAAGGAGTGGAAAACTGTGGGTACTACCCGCTGGATCAGGAGGTAGTGTTCAATGTATCGGGAATCATTTTATCACGTCTCGTCTACCGCTAATTGATGCCCATACTCCACCTCGGCAGGAGGAGTAAGTGGAGTCAATGCGGGAGCCGCAGTGGTTGACTTGCCACCATGAGGATGGCCAGGTAAGTCAAACTAAGATACTTTGACTTCAGCTACACGAATAGCGTAGCTGAAGTTGCGTATCTGATTTTGAACCGCCCTCCACCAGTGTAGCCCAGGCCTGTGTCTTCTTATTTTACCAACACTTTTGTTGTGCTTTCCATATCGGTCCATAAAACTTCCATTGGCCTAACAAAGTAGAAACATTTACGGATCTCATCACGAGTAACTAATATCTTAATGTAGGTGAAAGGAGCAGTTAATTAGCTCTGCTCTTTTCAGCATGGAACATTAGAATTTAATGAGAATTAATAATTTCATAAGTTATGGAAATATTGCCACGAGCTAAACATGATCTAATACAGTATTACAAATAGGTATTTAAAATGAATGCAGTGACATTTTCACATTGTTGGATGATCTATAATATTAAGTTGTACCTACACGTACAGTGTATACTTAGGTCATATTACATAGTAAATTACTGTTTTAAGATATTCTGTTCTCAAGGTCCTCACTGCTTAAGAATAAAAATGCTGATACAAACTTCAATACAGCTTTGTAAATGTGACTATAAAAGATTTTCGTCTTAAAAAAATAAGGTTGAGAGAGCTACAGATCATCTGGAAGCACCATTTAGGGACAACAATGTCTTTACTATGTGCTAAAGTGTCTTTTTGAGTCAGATCTATGGGACTGCTCATGTGAGCAAAGCAAACAGGGTAACTATTTTGATTATAAGATACCTTCTAATGACCATAGAAAATATTTATGGAGTAAATATATCTGGGGCTATTTTAGACTGACCTCAGGTAACATAGCTGGCATGTACAAATGTTTAATTTAAATTGGCTTTTTGGTCCAGCACTTTCATGTACATGCTTAACTATTGCTGCTTTGTCTGATCTATTGTTCATTGTGTACACGGGCATTGTTTATAACTTTTAAAAGAAAAAAGACTAGATCCTGGTCTGGTGTAAGATGGCCTATATCCACTGACTTAAAGGCAGCTATACTGATTTTCATCATCTGAGCATCTGGCCCAAGAACTTAACTGGCGATATTAGGGAGAGCAGGAGGGGTGGAAGGAGGGCTGGGGAGGGGACAGGAGTGATGAATGGTCTTACTACAATATATTTTGTGATTATTATTTATCTCAAATACTTTGTTTTTTTTAAAAACTATGGCAAATATTTGTTAGTTAATTTGACTTTTAATAAAAATGTCCTGCTGGAGAAGAGATCGGTATTAGGGATTGTTTTCTTGAATGCAGTCTGGATTTATGTGCTGGACAAACTCAATATTAAATGGAAAAAGCCAAAAACATGGGTTTGGATTCTCCACCTCTTTACTCTGATGTAACTCTCTTTACTTCAAAAGAGTTAAAATGGCATAATACCAGCATAACAGAGTGGAGAATCAGGCTAATTTAATATCTAATCTTATTCTTGAAAGAATTATAGCCTAGATTATATATATCAGATTGAGTACGGGCCTGAGTAGCACTTTCCTGCCACTGGGTCTAGTCTGCAGTACCCTATCATTAGAGCAATGTGTGTGATGAAATCTGAATTCCTCTTGCTGCAGCAATATCTAGCCAAAGGACAGAGACTAAACTATTATGTTTTTCTCGGTAGAACAATCATTTTCGTTTTAAAATGCAAAATGATAAAACAAACTCTTAGTTTCTCCATCATGTAAGCAAACAATAATAATAAAAAACCCTCATCCTAAAATTCTAACCCACCACTCATATCACAGATTTTCTGGTATGAGAGAGTGAACAACCCAGAAAAATACCGTTCTGGAGTATGTATTAGATCATGTTTCCTTTAAAATCCTAAAGATTACTATTGCCCACCCAGTATGACAGGTTTTATGATAAATCTAACTAGAGTTGGTTAATACATCCAGAAATTTTCATCAAAGAGTGGGAAGGGAGAAAGAATACACAGAAAATAAAATTCTCAATGAAGATGTTTGTTGTAAATTCAAAATTCTGAAAACTTCAACCAGCTTTGTAGCTTGATGAAAAATTGTCAGGAAGAAGGTAGTTTTTTGTTGTTGAAAATCCAGTAGGTGGTTATGTTATTTGAAAACTAGTATTTTGGAAAAATTCAACCATCTATAAATACAACTAAACCATATTCTGCTGCCATTTTTATTGTACAGTTTCACAGTGTAAAAAAGCCAAGATTGGAATTCATGTTTCATTATTTTCCAGCATCTTACTCAATTTGTAAACATTTTGGGAAGTAAATTAAATGGTGTCTGAGTCAATAATTATGGAATTGATTTTCATCACAAATTATTGATTCTCAGCACTTTTTGAAAAGACATTGGTATTACATTAGATAAATGCATTTCCTATTGATTGGAATGATGCTGTTAAACTTAACTAGAGTTAATCTTCAACTAGAGTTTTCAAGTTTTTGTCAATTGGCTGGGAAGATTAATTCAGGTCTGAAACCTAGTTCACGAGATATCAACCAAGCAACTTGATTTCTTTTCCCCATAATCATATTTTTATTTATTATATCAGCACCAGTAATATGATCCTCACTTTGAAGGCCACATCTAAACCCTACTGCTGCTTCTTCCTACGTAAAATCTCCAAGATCTGACTTCTTTTTACCATCCACAGCTAAGGCCTGGTCTACACTACAATTTTAAGTTGAATTTAGCAGCATTACCTCGATTTAACCCTGCACCCATCCACACAACTAAGCCCTTTTTTTTTCGACTTAAAGGGCTCTTAAAATTGATTTCTTTACTCCACCTCTGATGAGGTGATTAGCACTGAAATTGGCTTTGCTGAGTCAAATTTGGGGTAGTGTGGATGCAATTCGACGGTATTGGCCTCTGGGAGCTATCCCAGAGTGCTCCATTGTGACCGCTCTGGACAGCACTCTCAACTCAGATGCACTGGCCAGGTAGACAGGAAAAGTCCCGCGAACTTTTGAATTTAATTTCCTGTTTGGCCAGTGTTGTGAGCTGATCAGCACAGGTGACCGTGCAGAGCTCATCAGCAGAAATGACCATGGAGTCCCAGAATCGCAAAAGAGCTCCGACATGGACCGAACGGGAGGTACAGGATCTGATCGCTGTATGGGGAGACAAATCTGTGCTAGCTGAACTCCATTCCAGTAAACAAAATGCCAAAACATTTGAAAAAATCTCCAAGGGCATGAATGACAGAGGCTAGAACAGGGACTCACGGCAGTGCCACGTGAAAATTAAGGAGCTCAGGCAAGCCTATCAAAAAAACAGAGAAGCAAACGGCTGCACCAGGTCACAGCCCCAAACATGCTAGTTCTATGATGAGGTGCTTGCCATTCTAGGGGGTGCAGCCACCAGTACCCCAACCCTGTGCTTTGACTCCATCAGTGGAGTGGGACGCAACATGGAAGCGGGTTTTGGGGATGAGGAAGATGATGAGGAGGAGGTTGAAGATTGCTCACAGCAAGGAAGTGGAGAAACTGGTTTCCCCAACAGCCAGGCTCTATTTCTCATCCTGGACCTGGAGCTAGTAACCCCCGAACTCACCCAAGCCATGCTCCCAGACCCTGTAGGTGGAGAAGGGACCTCTGGTGAGTGTACCTTTGTAAATATTATACATGGTTTAAAAGCAAGCGTGTTTAATGATTAATTTGCCCTGGCATTCATGGCCAGTACAGCTACTTGAAAAGTCTGTTAATGTGTCTGGGGATGGAGCGGAAATCCTCCAGGGACATCTCCATAAAGCTCTCCTGGATGTACTCCCAAAGCCTTTGCAAAAGGTTTCTTGGGAGGGCAGCCTTATTCCGTCCTCCATGGTAGGACACTTCACCATGCCAGGCCAGTAGCACATAGTCAGGAATCATTGCAGAACAAGGCATTGCAGCGTATGGTCCCAGTGTTTGCTGGCATTCAAACAACATCTGTTCTTTATCTCTCTGTGTTATCCTCAGGAGAGTGATATAATTCATGGTCACCTGGTTGAAATAGAGTGGTTTTATTAAGCAGACATTCAGAGGTGCCCGTTCCTGCTGGGCGGTTTGCCTATGGCTGAACAGAAATGTTTCCCCTGTTAGCCACACAGTGGGGGGAGGGGTGAAGCCATCAAAATGCGACCTTGTAACGAAAGCACATGTGCTATGTAATGTTAACAGCAAGGTTTACCATGAAAGAGTGTACCCTTTGTTCTATAAAATGTGTCTTTTAAACTACCACTCTCCCTTTTTTTTCCCTCCACCAGCTGCATATGTTTCTCCTTCCCAGAGGCTAGCAAAGATTAGAAGGTGAAAAAAACGCACCTGGGATGAAATGTTCTCTGAGCTCATGGTGTCATCCCACACTGACAGAGCACAGCAGAATGCGTGGAGGCAGACCATGTCAGAGTGCAGGAAAGCACAGTAAGAACTTGAGGAGAGGTGGCGAGGTGAAGAGAGTAAGTGGCAGGCTGAAGATGTTATGTGGCATCAGCTTGCTGACAGAAGGCAGAAGTCAATGCGCAGGCTGCTGGAGCATCAAACTCATAAGCTCCAGCATATGGTTGAGCTGCAGGAAAGGCAGCAGGAGCACAGACTGCCGCTACAGCCCCTGTGTAATCAACCACCCTCCTCCCCAAGTTCCATAGCCTCCTCACCCAGACTCCCAAGAACGTAGTGGGGGGGCCTTCGGCCACCCAGACACTCCACCCCAGAGGATTGCCCAAGCAACAGAAGGCTGGCATTCAATAAGTTTTAAAGTGAAGTGTGGCCTTGTCCTTCCCTCCTCCCCCACCCCTCCTGGGCTACCTTGGCAGTTATCCCTCTATTTGTTTGATGAATTAATAAAGAATGCATGAATGTGGAGCAACAATGACTTTATTGCCTCTGCAAGCGGTGATCGAAGGGGGGAGGGGAGGGTGGTTAGCTTACAGGAAAGTAGAGTGAACCAAGGGGGAGAGGGGCTCATCAAGGAGAAACAAACAGAACTTTCACACCGTAGCCTTGCCAGTCATGAAACTGATTTTCAAAGCTTCCCCGATGCGCACCATGTCCTCCTGTACTCTTCTAACCGCCCTGGTGTCTGGCTGAGCGTAATCAGTGGCCAGGAGATTTGCCTTAACCTCCTACCCTGCCATAAATGTCTCTCCCTTACTCTCACAGATATTGTGGAGTGCACAACAAGCAGTAATAACAACAGGAATATTGGTTTTGCTGAGGTCTATCTGAGTCAGTAGCACTGCACCAGCGCACTTTTAAATGTCCAAATGCACATTCTACCACCATTCTGCACTTGCTCAGCCTATAGTTTAACAGCTCCTGACTACTGTCCAGGCTGCCTGTGTACAGCTTCATGAGCCATGGCATTAAGAGGTAGGCTCAGTCCCCAAGGATAACTATAGGCATTTCAACATCCCCAACAGTTATTTTCTGGTCTGGGAAGAAAGTCCCTTCCTGCAGCTTTTGAAACAGACCAGAGTTCCTGAAGATACGAGCATCATGTACCTTTCCCAGCCATCCCACGTTGATGTTCGTGAAATGTCCCTTGGATCCACCAGTGCTTGCAGCACCACTGAAAATTACCTCTTTCAGTTTATGTACTCACTTGCTTGGTGCTCCAGTGCCAAGATAGGGATATGGGTTCCGTCTAACGCCCCACAACAGTTAGGGAATCCCATTGCAGCAAAGCCATCCACTATGGCCTGCACATTTCCCAGAGTCACTACCCTTGATATCAGCAGCTCTTTGATTGCATTGGCTAATTGGATCACAGCTGCTCCCACAGTAGATTTGCCCACTCCAAACTGATGCCAGACTGACTGGTAACTGTCTGGTGTTGCAAGCTTCCACAGGGCTATCACCACTCACTTCTCAACTGGGAGGGCTGCTCTCATCTTGGTATTCTGGTGCTTCAGGGCAGGGGAAAGCAAGTCACAAAGTTCCATGAAAGTGCCCTTATGCATGTGAAAGTGTCGCAGCCACTGAGAAGCATCCCAGACCTGCAACACTATGCAGTCCCACCAGTCTCTGCTTGTTTCCCAGTCCCAGAATCAGTGTTCCACAGCATGAACCTGCCCCATTAACACCATGATGTGCACATTGCTAGGGCCCGTACTTTGTGAGAAGTCTGTGTCCGTGTCTATGTCCTCATCACTCTTGTTACCACGCTGCCATTGCCTCCTCACCTAGTTTTGCTTTTGCAGGTTCTAGTTCTGCATATACTGCAGGATAATGCGCTTGGTGTTTACAGTGCTCATAATTGCTGCGGTGATCTGAGCAGGCTCCATGTTCCCAGTGCTATGGTGTCTGCACTAAAAAAAGGCATGAAAAGATTGTCTGCCATGGCTCTGACAGAGGGAGGGGCGACTGACGACATATCTTACAGGGAATTAAAATCAACAAAGGGGATGGCTTTGCATCAAGGAGAAACACAAACAACTGTCACACAGAATGGCCCCCTCAAGGATTGATCTCAAAACCCTGGGTTTAGCAGGCCATTGATTTCACGGAGGGAGCGGGGAGCAAATGAATACAAAATAAATCGGTCTATTTCTTGTTTTGATCTACTCCATCTATCTTATACAGCTTACGCTGGCAGCAGATGGTGCAGTATGACTGCTAGCCATTGTCATCGCCTGGGTGCTCGGCAGAAGATGCTGCATTACGATTGCTAGCCATCATCATCTCCTGGGTGCTCGCCAGAAGATGGTGCAGTACGACTGGGGAATGACCTGGCTGAGTCACTCGCATGTCTGCCCAGGCACCCCTGACCAACCTCACTGAGATCGGCTAAAAGAGCACCCATCTGTGTGACGACAATGGCTACCAGTTGTAATGCGCCATCTGCTGCCAAAAGGCAATAAGCTGCTGCTGTGTAGCAATGCAGTCCCACGTCTGCCAGCACCCAGGAGACGTATTGTGACGGTGAGCTGAGTGGTATCCATGGTTGCTGTGATATGGCATCTGTAGAGGTAACCCAGGAAAAAAGGTGCAAAACGATTGTTTGCAGTTGCTTTCACGGAGGGAAGGAAGAAGGGAGGGAGAGGAAGGCCTGATGACATATACCCAGAACCACCCGTGACACAGTTTTTGCCCCATCAGGCATTGGGATCTCAACCCAGAATTCCAATGGGTGGCAGAGACTGCGGGAACTGTGGGATAGCTACCCACAGCTACCCACAGCACAACGCTCCAGAAGTCGATGCTAGCGTTGGTACTGTGGATGCAGTCCACCGAGTTAATGCACTTAGAGCATTTTGTGTTGGGACAGACACAATCAACTGTATAAAAAACATTTCTAAAAAACCGATTTCTATAAATTCGACCTAATTTCGTAGTGTAGACATACCTTAAATCTCTTGCCACAGCTCATGTCTTGCAGTTTAGCTCCTGCAACTTCTCTCCTGCCTTGACAAATGTAATCTCACCCTACTTTTGCCGATGGAAAATGCTGCTGCAAAGATCATCTCCCTGGCTTAAAGGTCTATTACCCCTCTGACTCATCCCCCACTGGCTCCCTGTTCTCCACTGCAACAAATGCAAACAACTCATCTTTGCTTCAAAAGACCTTAAAAGCATGTCCCTGCCCTATCTGTCATCTTTCACAGGCTGATTAGTTGTCTATCTCTGCCTTGCCAAAGATGCCAGCCTTCACTGCTCATTTGTTAAGCTTTCAGACAAGCACCTTAACACTCTCTTATATGTTATCCCCTCTTCATACGAGAGAGGAGCTCCCTACCCATACACATCTGCAAAGCCATCTCATTGTCCTCCTTCAAATCACTCCTTAAAATCTCCTGTGCCGTGATACCTACAAAAACCTTGCTAATGATTGGACATCTGGTAGGCTGGGGCTGCTGCTTAGGCTATATGATATTGTCTCGTTGTTAACTTGTGCTTCTCAGGCTCTGTATTGATCCATCTTTTGTCTTACAACCTGTTAAGCTCTTCTTGGCTACACACAGCACAGTGAGACCTTGGTCTTTGACTGGGACCCCTAAGAGCTACCAAAATACAAATAATAATTAAAAACTATCTGTTTCTCACAGGGATGCTGGAACAAATTGTACAGTGGGGGTGCTGAGAGCCAAACTCTAAATCCTGTATGTAATGGAAACCACTTCAAACCAGGGGGTGCAGTAGCTAGCACCTATGGTTTCTCATATGGTATTATGAATCTGAACACCACTTTTTTGGGAAGGCGACGAAGTATAGATAACTGAACAGGTACAACCCAGTAACAAGTGTAATAAAAACTTAATATCAGGTAGCAAGATATATTAGAAAATGGTATTCCTTGTTTTCTCTCCTTCCACTTCTAAACCGTCCCTCTCTCTAATTACAAAATTCAGGGAAAGAAAACTACAAACATCCCTAGGATAGGGTGACCAGATGTCCCTATTTTATAGGGACAGTCCCGATATTTGAGGCATTTTCTTCTATAGATGCCTATTACCCCTTACCCCCATCTTGATTTTTCACACTTGCTGTCTGGGCACCCTACCCTAGGATGCTGTAAGATATTGTTTTATAAACATAAGTTTATAGCACACAGTAAAACGTAACAATATTCTTGTCAGCTCCCAGACAAGGTAGTCATAGTCTGACTCTACTGTTCTTTTTGCCATGTTTGACAGGGTCCTAAAAGCCAAATCGTGCCCTGTGCAATCAACAGGGAACTCCACTGAGAGCTAAGAAGCAGGACTCCTCCTGCCCAGGCCACAGAACTACTCTGTAGCCACTAGTGCAGATTCAAAGCTTCAGTGACCTTTGTGTTTCTCCTCTGGGCAAGCATGGTGAATGGATTCACATAGTCATGGATCAACCTGCCCCCAAATTCCTCCTCCAAAGTGGCATGTAGGAAATACCAGGTTCACAATGGCACCGGGCCCCCACTGGGAAGGGTCCCATTATGGACCCATCTAACCCATCCACACAGCTGGGTCTGGCCCCTCACCTGGGGCAGTCCAGCAGCCAGGCCTTGCTGTTTGAGCGGCTCTCATCCAGAAGGTCCCACTCACCTGTAGGGGGCTCGCCGCCCAGCAGCCAAGCTCTGCCATGAGGGCTGAGTAGGGCTTCTGGCCACAGGGCCAGTGGGTGCAGCCGGGCAGGTTCTCAGGGGTCGTGTCCCGGGGTCTGCCCCAATCCCCAGCACAGCTCAAGCTCCAAGCAGTCTATGCTGCCTGCCACCTCTGGGGGCCCCCCATGGCGCCCCGGAGCCAAGCTGCCTGGGACTGGTGCAGAGGCCAGGCTGGTCTCAGTCAGTGGGGAGGAGAGAGCAGCACGGGGGTTTTCGCCAGGCCCCACCAGGCAATTGGGTGCTGAGGGAGCCCAGTCCAGGCAGGTCCTCCTCCCACTCTGACCTAGCTGATCGCACCTCTCCCAAGGGGCCGGAGCAATCCCACCCCAGGACAAGCCCTGGCTATGCTGCCAACTCAGCCTGGCAGACACGGTCACCTCCTAGCGGGGTGGTGATTGAAGCTAGCAGGGTGCCCGGGAGTGGGTGTCTGGAGCATGTTGTGGGGAGGGGGAGCTGAGCAATGAAGGAGTAGGGGACACTGGGAAGTGGGGGGTGGGAGGGAGGTCTGTGTGTGTTGGGGTGCTAGGTGGGGGTGATGTGCAGGCTGCTGTGCAGTTGTGGTAGGGGAGTCTGTGGTGGGGTCTCTGGGTATAGGGCTCTCTGGGTGGCGGGTGCTCTGGCCATAGGGGATTGGGGGGCACTGTAGGGGGGGGTGTAGGCCCTCCCCTGAGGGGAAGGGTCATGCTGGTAGCACAGGGCCCGGTGGGCCAATGTGCATCTGGCAGCTGCCAATTTGAAAACAATGCCCTTGTGCGGGCTTGGCAGAGCAGGGCCACCCCCGCTATACTGTGTCCCATTGCCCTCGGCTCGCTCCAGGGTCTGACCTCCTCCATGCCATGCCCCACTGCTCACGTGGGGACCCACAAATATGTTTGACATCAGATCCACCAGGCCTTTGGAGCTTGAGCAGGAAGCAGATTTCCTCAGGGGGCTCATTTGTCCCTAAGAAAGAGCTTCAAAGTTTCATAATATTTTGTTGGTTCATTTTTTTAGCTGACATGTTTTTATTTCCAAAGAGCCTCAGTTTGATCATATTTGTTATTCACAAAGAACACAGAAAGATGTGTTTTCATCCAACAAATGTATACATCTAGCTTGATAGAATCTTTTGGTTTTTTTCTTTTCATGATTTTGATGGATAATGATTATTTTAAGCAATTTGTTTTAGCTTTTTATCTATTTAAAATTTCAGTCATGTGAAATTATGTGGGTTGGGTCAGACAATTGTTTAATGATAGATGTTGAGATTCAAAAATCTAAAGCTTTATAAACCATTAAAACACAAATTGTTGATATCACATGTTACGATATGTCAAGTAAATATAACATCAACAAATCATACCTGTTTTTATTATTTGTTCGCTAGTCCACTTGTAACAAGCCTAATTCAAACATCTAAATCACTGAATTTTGACTCCTCAAGAAGTATTTTTCTTTCTTTGCCTATTTGTACATATTGATATGACTGCTGGAATATTTTTTTCATTGGTTCGTATGTTTGGTGAAATTGATATTTACCAATAAACATCTAATCCTTCCAAACCTACTTATATCCTTCCTCATATTCTGCCTATTGGGCAAGATGCTCACTCTAATGCAGGCTTATTATCTACCAGGTGAGTGTTTGGACAGAGTGCATCAATATTACTCAGACCCTTATAAGCAGATCTTTCCATACATTTCTCCAGCTGTTTGTAGCAATAGAACAAGCTCTCCAGGGATGTGATCAATCTGCACTCTGGTGTAGCACTTCTGGCCTTTAGAACAAATTTGCTTGTTCCACTTGGATTGATCTACTTCTGTATAACATAGCTTCTCCTAGGCATAATCCAGTTAGAAAACAATGATTTTATGTTAAAATAAAATATATTTTGTATTGCTGGGGCCTCTAGGTTTCAGGATTCAGAGTCCCTGATGCCATTTATAAACGAAAAGACTGTCCCTGCCCCAAAGAACTGACAAGCTAAATATAAGGCGAGAGGCAAAAGATGGATAAAACAACCAGAAGCGGGGAGCACAATTTAATTGTGGTGATTTTTTATATATAAGCATAAAGAGCAGAATTTGACCATTACTCAACATAATACAATACAATTGCTTTGAATGGTATTTTGAACAGACAAATGAAATAATAAAGATAATAAGCTTTAAAATGCATGGGAAGGGCACACAGTGCCGTGTGCTATAGACCCCCCTTCCAATCCAAGCCCCACCTTTGCTTTCTATAATGGAGCTTTTACTGAAGGGCAGCATGGAGTTGCTTACAGGGCCCTGTGCTGAGTATGCATTGAGGGAATTCTCCCTCAACCCATTGCAGTTCCTATACACAACCAGAGTGACATATAGGAATCAGAGTGGGGAATGGACTCTGTCCCTTGGTACCTGAATTGCCTCACTTTCCTGCCTTTGAGGTGTTTAGTGCCACTGTGTTTAACATCCCTATTCCCAACCTGCTGACGGAACATAAGGGGAGATTCTGGCATCGCACTGCACAGAAGCACAAGTGCAGGCTGGCTCCCAGTACCTCTCATGTGTGCACAGGCAGCACATAGCCCTGCACGTTTCTGGCTGATTGTTACATTGGAACCCTCTGCTCATTCAGTTGCTGGAGTTTTCCTTTAAAAATCTGCCTTTAAACTGGGCTATGACTTGATGGGGAGGGGGGTCAGATTTATGGTAAAAGATAGCCCGTCACTCAAGTGTTGGGCCTGTTCTCAGAGTAACATGAATAAGGAAGGTATCAGCATATTTGCTGGGGGGGTTTCTTTTGGGTTTAAATCATGACCTTGACATTATTTTAATGTTGGTTTAGGGTTTAATTAGAGAGCAATCGGCATCAGCATTTGTACACCCAGTCTTCATATCATGATCTAAAACCTAGCTACTTAATCTCATAAGATGATTAGCATCTTATTACAGTACTTTATTAAATTTTGATGCCAAAGTTTTATATTGAGCATTTGCAAATCCTTCTTTGTTAATTAATGGTAAAACAAAAACCTTTCCATTAGGTGAGAGCTACTATAATTATATTTACTTTGATTTATTACCATGTATTTAAATTGTATTATTGAATATGTGTGTGTGTTGTACCCCAAAAACTACATTATAAGGATATTATTAAGGCTGCAAAGTCAGCCACTTAAAAGTTGGGAAATATCAGAACTCATTTTGTCTGTGCATCCTTAATTGGTCCTCCATGTGCATATGTATTATGATATAGTTTTTAATTACATGATCACATACTATTTTTTCCCACAGGACACCTGCCTCCATCAATGCATAGGATAGGTGGGGCTCACTGAATAAGAAGTTATTCAGTATTTTGTTTTCTCCTTGTTCAATGTGTGGCCCCAGGCCTTATTGCACACTATTCACATCCTGCTTTGGAGACAGAACTGGTAATTTCCTCATGGGGTTTTCTGCGGAGCTCCTCACTATAATATGAGTGCTTCACACACCTGAACTAATATTCACAATATTGCTGTGAGGTGCGGGAGTAGTATTGTCCTAATTTTTATAGATGGGGATCTGACGCACAGAGATTAAGATCAAAAGTAACCACTAATTTTGGTGCGCAATTTGAGACATGCATGACCTGATTAGGGAGAGGAAAAAAAACTTAGTACTTAGCATTATATAGCACAGTATATGTTCAAAACATGGGTTCCAGAGATCTCAGTTGCAGCTGTGAGGATGTGATGCTTCTACAAATCTGTCCTCAGAGTCTAAAGTTGAGCACTCAGACAATGAAGCACAGAGTAAAGTGACCACCAATGAAAAGTTTAGTGTAAGTAACTTGACTAGCCTTACATAGAAATTCTGTGGTGGAGGCAACCATAGAACCCAATTCTCCAGGTCAGCATACAACTGCCTTTACCATGAGGCAATGATTTATGTTTTTGCAATTGCTTGCTTGATTCTCTACAGACAGACCTTCAACTTCCTCAACAAATGAGGCTGGGTTCCTGCAGACAATACATGGGCATAATTTGGGGGGAACAGGGGCATCATTGCCTCCCCAAACAGAGGTTAGGCAGCGGGACACACGGGGGCACCCCCGCCCCTTCCTGTGAGAAAGTGGCTGCTCTGGCTTACTGACTCTGCAGCTGGATGCCACCTTCTGGGTCCTAGTGCCAGTTGTCTTCCCCTTCTTTGTGTTCTGGGTGCCCTGCATGGCCACCATCCTGTTTTCTGTACAATAGTCAGTGACTGTGGTGGGGCAGGGCAAATGGGGGAATGGAAGTGGGGTGGGGAAGAGGCAATGGGGAAGGAAAGGGTATGGGATAGGGAAGGGGGAAGAGAAGGGAATGGGGCAAAGGGAGGGAGATGTGGGTGTGAGAGGAGAGGGATGGGGCAGGGGACAGTGGGGAGAGGAAGGGGGTGGGGACAGGGAAGAGAAGGGGATAGTGGAATGGTGGGGGAGCAGGAGCCCGGCATGCAGCATCTCCTCAGCATCAGCATCATCTGGGGCTCCCTATTAAGCAGGCCCATCCTCTCCTCAGCACTGGCAGCCCAGGTGCCATTCCAGGTTGGGGAAGAGAGCCAGAGGAACTGGCTTCAGTGCTTGCATGCATGCATATGTGCCGTTCTCCCCAAATATAGCAGTTAAACCATGTCTATGAGACAATTGTCATCCTAGCTGTCACCCTAGTTGACCACTCATCTCGAATTGGGTGGGAAAATCCTGAAATACAGAGTTCAAGTCCCGGTCACAGGCTGAATGATCCTGTACAGCATTTGTCCTGGGTTCCTTATGGCGCCACTCCACACCTGCCAAGGCTCAGGGGTGACACCAGCCTCTTCCCAGTTTCAGGGGGGCTGAGCTGGGCCTTAGCTCCCACCCGCCATGAGGCCCTGCCCCCAGCCAAGCTGGAAGTTGGAGCCAGGCCATAGTAAGAGCCACCCAGGCATAGGCACCGACTTCCCCTCTGCCCAGTGGGTGCTCGACCCCTCCCCTTGCCTCTGGCCCTGCCCCTGCACCACCCTTACCCCACCCCCATGCCACCCCTTCCCCAAAGTCCCCACCACACCCCACATTTTCCCACCCCAGCCACATCCTCTTCCTGCCCCCCTTCAATCCCCTTCCTCCAAGTCCCTGGCCCTGCCCTGCCTCTCCTCCACCTCCTCCACTAAGCACATCACATACCCGCTCCTCCTCCTCCTTCTGAAAAAGTCATAAGTGCTGACAAACAGCTGTTAGGTGGCAGGGGGTGGGAAGCGCTGGGAGGAGGGGGTTGCACTGTGCTGGGGGGGGAGAAAGAGGTGAGGAGGGGGGAGCTTGGCTGCCAGTGGGTGTGGCGCACCCGCTAATTTTTCGACATGGGTGCTCCAGCCCCAGAGCACCCACAGGGTCGGCGTCTATGCATCCAGAGATCCAAGGCCACTGTGAGCAGCCCCAGACTCTCCATCTGTCCTGCCAGGGGTTTCACAGCTAATTGCTGACAGTGGAGGAATGGTGACACTAAGGGCTTGTCTACATCAGAAAGTTGCAGCGCTGGTGAGGGAGTTACAGCGCTGCAACTTTGAGAGTGTCCACATCTGCAGGGCATCACCAGCGCTGCAACTCCCTGTTTGCAGCGCTGGCCGTACTCCCGTTTTGTCTCGGGTGTAGAGGATCCAGCGCTGGTGATCCAGCGCTGGTAATGCAATGTAGACACTCACCAGCGCTTTTCTTGACCTCCGTGGAAGGAGGAAGCCTCTGGTAATCAAGCTGGTTTCCTTTCCCGGTTTGCTCTCTCGGTCCCGGAGCCAGCCAGCAAACCGCGGGGAAGGAGACCTGCTTGCTCGGGGTTCCGGGACCGAGAGAGCAAACCGGGAACGCCGCGGTTTGCTCTCTCGGTCCCGGAGCCAGCCAGCAAACCGCGGGGAAGGAGACCTGCTTGCTCGGGGTTCCGGGACCGAGAGAGCAAACCGGGAACGCCGCGGTTTGCTCTCTCGGTCCCGGAGCCAGCCAGCAAACCGCGGGGAAGGAGACCTGCTTGCTCGGGGTTCCGGGACCGAGAGAGCAAACCGCGGCGTTCCCGGTTTGCTCTCTCGGTCCCGGAACCCCGAGCAAGCAGGTCTCCTTCCCCGCGGTTTGCTGGCTGGCTCCGGGACCGAGAGAGCAAACCGCGGCGTTCCCGGTTTGCTCTCTCGGTCCCGGAACCCCGAGCAAGCAGGTCTCCTTCCCCGCGGTTTGCTGGCTGGCTCCGGGACCGAGAGAGCAAACCGCGGCGTTCCCGGTTTGCTCTCTCGGTCCCGGAACCCCGAGCAAGCAGGTCTCCTTCCCCGCGGTTTGCTGGCTGGCTCCGGGACCGAGAGAGCAAACCGCGGCGTTCCCGGTTTGCTCTCTCGGTCCCGGAACCCCGAGCAAGCAGGTCTCCTTCCCCGCGGTTTGCTGGCTGGCTCCGGGACCGAGAGAGCAAACCGCGGCGAAGCTGGTTTCCTTTCCCGGTTTGCTCTCTCGGTCCCGGAACCCCCCTTGAAGCCGCCCAACAGCGCTGCAGTGTGGCCACATCTAACACCACTTGCAGCGCTGGTTGCTGTAAGTGTGGCCACTCTGCAGCGCTGGCCCTATACAGCTGTACTAATACAGCTGTAACAACCAGCGCTGCAAAATTTTAGATGTAGACATGGCCTAAGGAAACTATTCCAATTCCTTCCCTCTGGAAGGAAATGTGTGTAACCCACATGCCTAATAGGGCAATATCTCTCTAAGCAATCTAGAGAGGCAAAGGGGAGAAGAATGAGTTGTGTCTGGGTCAGTGAGGCAGATACACAATTAGCATGCCACTCCCAGAAATATTTGGAATTGGGTGTGGTGGTCTTGGCATGCTCAATAGGTTCCCTGTAGCTGGACTCATAGACTCCACTGAGGGCAAGTAGTCAGGGCAGCAGCTTTATGAAAGATCATGTGACCTATATGGGTGGGCTGGGAGAAGCTTAGCCACAAGACAGGAGCAGAAAGCAGACTCCTAACTCTGAAGTATTTTGTAGTAGGTTAGTTCTATTGTTTACTTGAAACACAGGGAAGGGTTAGTTATGGAAAGCGGAAATTAGGAGGGAAACTTTTTTTTGTTTTAATTGTATACCTTGAATGTTTGGTTTTAGCCAACCTGTTTTATTTAAATTCTCTTAACCAGTATGGTTCACCAACTCTTTTCTTATTTAAATGTGGTGATGATGAGGAAGAGTCCTCTATATTGTGCTACTCTCAGATTTGTATTTTTCTTGTAACAGGGTTTTTCATGTATATACTTATCACTGATTGGTAGGTTAATTAGTCGGCTGACTAGCTAATTGAGTATTTCCACAGTACAGCAGAGGAGGTCACAGAATCTGCCTGGATCTCTGCAAGCAGGAGAGGGGAAGATACTGTTTCACTGCATTGTATTCAATAGACTGCATAGAGTTGATGAACTAAAGATTTTCACTGAGACTCAGGTGAACTCAACTTCAGCTTTTGGAACTCTGACTTATTTCTCACTGTTTCTGTGGGGACTGATCAGTTCTAGATTTAATGTTTTGTTTATATTTATGTATGACTGAAAATAATTTATGTGCATTATAAAGTAGCCTTTGTTATTTTGTAGAAGTTAAGATATGTTTTTGTTATAAAACTTAATAAAATTGGTAATGAAGTAATTACGTTAATTCCTTTTGTACTTTTTGGATTTGATTGTGGGGAGGCTGACACTGTACAATCATTGCTGAAAATCTTCAATGACTGAATTTTGGGTCTCCCCGTGCTTTTCTATAGGAGTTATATTTAAGCACTAGAAGAGGGGTGGTGAAGTAAACTCCAGCCTACCAAAAAGTTGAAAATTGGCATCCAAGTAGAGAGGGATTTGAGAATTGCTTGTGATTTCTTTCTGAGGAGTATTGCACCATTCAATTACAAAATAATTCAGTGTTACTAAATGTTGTTGAATTTGTACATTGTTAATATTAAGATAATTGAACTTGTACACAATTTGGGTTAGATCCCTGTAAGAACATTTTGGTCAGTGAGGTTTCCCTTGCCTTTGCTGATAGTAGAGCAGAAGTTAACCAAAGGTTCTAACAACCCTCTTATGAGACCGATATGAGAAAGAGGAAAGAACAAGATATGATTCTTTGTGAATTCAAAGACCCAGTTTCTGTGATACACACAGTGAGAAACTGTATAGTGCAGTAGCTAGAACAGAGATGGAATGCAACTCCTCTTCATTGTGCAGTTTTACCATTTATATCCATTGGTGCTGTGTCCACAGTATCTCAGTGTAGGGATCAGGGATATTCTGTGTAATCTGATAGAGGATTGGAGACTGAGAGACAGCCTTTGGTTACACTTCTGGATGACAGACAGACTACATGGTTAACAGACGGTACACCTGTTATGGACCAAGATCCAACAGGAATCTCTACTTCTGCTGTGAGTCTCCCTCTCAAGATGCAACATCATTCATAAGAACACAGCATTGAAATCTGTCAATGAAACTGTGACTGATTGGAAATTTAAACTGAGATATTTTTCGGGTAATTCACTCAGACCCAGTGGAGAAGTTGATTATCACACCTGGCGAGCACAAGCCAAAGACCTGATGGAAGACAGTGAGACTTCTGACAAAGTTAAAAGTTGAAAATGTATTACCCCCAGCACTGAAGGTGGCCTTAGGAGCTGATAACAAGGCAACCATTGGAGAATGCTTTGATATTTTGGAAATGGTATATGGAAGTGTCATAAATGCATCTGAGTTTAAGGCTCAATTTTCTGAGATGCACTAACATACTAGAGAACTATTGGCTGTGTATCTGAACAGATTACACACATTACCCCAAGAAGTTTTGGAGGCTGGTGAGGTAAAAGATACAGTATTGGACTCTTGTATACAAGATCAATTTTTCTGTGGTGGTTGGCATGAGTCCTTATTAAATACACTTTTTTCAAAAGTATTAATGCTACTGGCAAAGGTCTCTTATGCCACACTCCTTTTTGAGGTGAGAGCTGTTGAAAGAGAGCACTCTGATAAACAAAAGAGAGAACTTCAGTAAAAAATAGAAGAAGGAAGGCCATTGAGTAGGAGTTCTTTTCAATTCATAAGGGCATCTGAAAATACTTCCAGAGCCAGTGAAGAAGCCACTGAAATAGCTTGGAAAGAGAAATACCTGCAAATGGAGCAGTGATTGGTGGGACTGCAGATGATCAAGCCAAGTTCTGAAACTTCTGCTCCATATAGCTTGTTCACTTCCCAAAAGCCCGAAGAATTTTAATAAACAAGCAATATTAAAATGTACCAAAAGAAAGCCTTTGTGTTTTAAACTGTGGGAAAATAGGACATTTTCAAAATGATTGTGAGAATTCTCCTAACCAACCTAGTATATCAGCAGCCAGAAAGAATAGAAATTAACAACTCTCAGAGCAAAGCTGTTATTCAATGGGTTCAGGAGACAGATGCTACCCAAATGGGTGTCAGTGAGGTAATTCAGCAGTTACTAAGACCTGTTTGTCATGATTATGTTTACCTAGATGGAGCAAAGAGTACCTGCTGTAATAGATACTGGTTCTCAAGTACCCTGTGTATGTAAAACTTTCTATTATGAGCATTTATGAGTTAGTCTATTGGCAATATACTTCAGATAGAATGAACTTGAGGACACCTGATTCCTGGGATATATATCCTTGAAGATATGATTCCCAAAGGTCATCTGTGGGACTAACAAACAATATGAGATACTAGTCTTGGTTTGTCCAGACCAACATATGAATCAGCACGTGTCAGCGCTCATAGGCACAAATGAGCTGAAATATTTTGTAGAAGACTGTAAGAAGAAATGAGGTTCTGATTTCTTAAGTAGGATTTCACTATCAAGTGAGTGGACTGTAGCTCAGTCAATTTTCCTTCAGTCATTACAGTAAGAAGCTGAAGAAGAGGCTGAGGTGATCCTGAGAAGAAGAAATTCTGTGACAGCTCCACCTGGCACATCCAGAACAGTGCCCAGAATTCTGAAATTTGCAGTGAACAAATTGGAGATCGCCGTAATGCTAGAAGATCCAGGTGTTGCAGTTGGCTAGCAATTCCGTCTCAATTTGTTAAAGTCACTGGCTTCAGTATGAGAACAGGGGAACGAGTCAAAAACTTATTGAGGAAGGATGTCTCTCACTCTCATTGTGAAGGAGAAAGCAATTGAATAGATAAAGCTGGTGCCAAACCAAGTTTCAGAAGTTGTGACTAAGAAAGAGATTGTTGTATTGCCGCTTGACTTTGAAGGATTGCCTCAGTGCTGCTGAGAGGAAAAAAACTGCTAAGACAATTAGTAAGGAAGCTTGTAAAGCTTTTGATGTTCATAATCTAGACTTTAGTGAGCTCAACCTGAAACTCTTACAATGTCCCTTTTTTAAAAGAAGATCTAGAAGGGTTTTGCCCTCAGATTTTGAAAATGTGTCAGCATGTGTGTGCGTTGGTGGCAGTGGAAGTGAATGAGGAAATGTAGTCCATATGCATCACATGTGGTGCTGGTGTGTAAGAAGATGAGCCCTTAAAATGGTGGTGGATTATAGCAAAATGAACAGTGTTATTTGAAAGGATGCTTATCGGTTACCCAGGATAGAAGATACCTTTGCCTTACTGGTTGTCTGTATTGGATCTAAAGAGTGGATACTATCAAGTTCCAGCAGAGTCCAGTGGTTGTCTGAAGACGGTCTTCACTACACTGTTTGATAATTGACATTTCAAAATGATGCTGCAAGCCTTGATATAATGCTCTAGCTGTCTTCCAGCAAATGATGAAATGTATTATGGCTGATATGAATATCACAGAAGTTGTAGAATTCTTGGACTATTCAATCATCTTTTCAGGCACTTTAGAAATGCATGAGGAGTGTCTCCTAGAAATTTTGAAAAGAGTTCAGGAATACAACTTAAAACTTGCACTTTCAAAGTGTATACTTCACTTTAGCCTTCAGTGAAACATCTGGGTCATAGCACATGTCAAGATGGGATTTGTCCAGATAGAGAGAACTGATACTATCATAATTTGGCCTGTTCCAACTACCTTCAGAACTTTTGTAGATTCTTGGGATTTGCTGATTACAACCTAAGATTTGTAGAGAGAGAATCTGTTATTGCAAAATCTTTGAATTCTCTTCTTGCTGGTGGTCCTAAAGAGAGTACATGGAATGGAAAGCAACCACTTGAGAGCAGATGGGGTGCAGTTGCCAACAGGCCTTTGAAACCTTGAAAAAAAAAGTTCACTACTGCATCAATCCTTGCTGAAAATCCCCAATGACTGAATTCTGGGTCTGCATGTCCTTTTTTATAGGAGTTGTATTTTAAGCACTGGGAGAAGGGTGGTGAAATAAACTCTAGCCCACCCAAAGGTTACATGTGCTGTAGTGGGCATGGACTCTTCTGCCCCATCCTCTACAGCCTGTCCGTGTACTAGTCGTAGCTCTTCCCTACCCCTGGCTCTGTGTCCCAGTTCCTTTTCCCCACCTAGCCAGGCTCCACTCCTCAAGCCTCTCCTGCTAGTCTTCTTGTTCAGCAAGTCCTTGACTCCCAGCCCCAGTTCCACCCCTGTGTAGCTCCTCATCCAATCTGTCTCCCTGGCCTTTCCGCCCAGGTTCACCATCCTCAGTGACTTCCATTCCTTCCCCCGGCTGCTCATCTAGTCTGTGCCCTCTTCCCTCACCTGCTAGATCATTCTTTCCCTCACCAGCTCCCAGTCTCTCCTTCAACCCCTACTCCAAGTTTCTTTTCCCACCCCGGCCAGCCTCCAATCCCAGTCTCCCTTGCTACTTCTCTTGGATCATCTGCAAGTCTGGCTCTTGTCCCCTGTGCATTTGAATTAGGCACCTTCCTCCTCCACTCTGCATGGATCCAGCAAGGGATCACTGAGAGCACAGGAGAGAGTCTCCCTATTCACACTTCAGGTGCTCAGAGCTGGACCCAATATAGCTTGCAGCAGGCCAGAGCAGTCATTGTAGGGAAAGTCCTGCTCAGCCCTGAGCTGAAGCATGCCCAATGCAGCCAGAATCTTGGGAGGTATTTAGCTGCTAAAATCATAGTCTCTATTGATCATGTGCAAATTGCTTTGAATCTCAAGACAGAGGAGCAGTGGGGTGATGTGTCTATGGTAACCCATGTGGCTAAACAGATGAGATGGCCTGTTGCATTTTGTACCACTTGAAACTTTTTAAAGACATGTAGCTTTGATTTTATTTCAGTGTAACGTATGGCTTTTGCATCAAGTGGAATCTGAGGTTTTTCTACTGATTTATAGTTTGATGCTATGTTTGATGACTTGTCAAGTTGCTTAGAGCCAGGGATGGGAGAATTTGGATTTTTATATATTTTTTTAAATTCAAACTAGTTGAGACAAAAAATAATAATGAATAGAGATGGGTCCAAACCAAAACTGTAACACCTCTGAAATTAGGGAAAGACCAGTTTTGGCTCTGAATCGAGATCTATAGCTGGCCTTCACATTTTGGGGAAGCTTGCGAAACTATTATTTTGCAACCTCCCACTAGCCTTCATGATTTCCCTGGGTCCACTACTCTGCACAGGGCTGGCCTGGAGATTTTGAGGAGGGCTAGTGAAATGACACACTGGGATACACCCCAAATTTCACTAACTCATTTTATATAGTTTTATTTTTCTTATTTTTTCAGTCCATTACTAAGAAGAACCTTAAATTCTTCCCTGTAAACAAATAAATGGATTTTTTATTGCATCTTTGGCATCCAACCTAATAAGAGAAGTTGTTTTTACATCTCTCTTTGGGGCAATATACAGGCACTGGCAAAAGCTATCCACAAGCACTACAAACATGAGGATGGAAACGATATATAAACATTTAAGTTTAAATTGTTATAAGAATAAAAAGGTTATAATAGCAACAATGAACTTGATTCAGTGCATTTCCTGTGGGGATAAAGTGACCTGCAGGGGTTAATACCCCCAGGCAAAATCATGGGCCATCATCTCACTCAACCAGTAATTAACCTGAAGAAATGCCTTGAGCTCCCATCATTAGCCCTTAAAAAGAGCCTTTAGAATTCAAAATTAGTTTGGAGTGGGGCTTACCACCACCTGAGCTTCATTCATTGTAACTAACTTGTCTCTGCTCTTCAGGCTGGATGCATTTAAGTACTGTAACTGTATGTAACAACTGAATGAATTACATTGAGATTAAAGGGCTGAACCGGAGAAACTGCATACGGCTAGTTTTAAGGTGAGGCATCTTCCAATATTATTCTAACAGTAGTGTGATGCAACTGCTGCAGCAAATGGGGAATCAAATTATTGCATTATTCATCATAGTATGTAAAATGTTTCCATGTGCAGTGAATGTTCTTAAACTTTTCAGTTCCCTCATATAAAATTGTTGTGTTTTTGTTCATTTAATTTGTTACCAGTAGTGCCCAAAATGGGGTAGGTGCTGTGCAAACATAAAGGAAGCCATGGTCCCTGCCCTCAAGAGCTCACATGTTACCTATGTATTTGTGGAATTTTCCTATACAAAATATAGGTGAGTACAGGGAACACTGCTAATAACATATTCTAGTTTTCTAAAGCAAAATTGGGAAGTTTAAGCACAACTGCTGTACATCCCCCCCCACCATTATATTTGCATTCTGCATCAATACCTTTTCAAGATCAATAACTCATAATTTAAGTTCTGAAGGGGCAAAGTTTTAACTTTTATAGAAGTAGCCTACACATAGCTCATTACAATCTATTCTATGTGTTAGTTTCCTGCCAGTGTTGATATAGCAAAAACATGCCTATAATGTACTGATGTGGCTGAGATTTTGTAAACACAAATATCAGGAAATTAAAAAATATGTTTCCAACTGCAACCATAACTTGGCTCCTTTGTTTACATTATTTTGTAGTAATCTACACTGTAGTATTCTTAATGACTTGGGGCCAAATTCTGACTGATTAGGGGAGAGTAATGTAACTCACCACCTACCTAAACAGGCATTTTGTGTACATGGCAAAAGCAGCACTTGTCTTTGTTCTCTGATACCAGTCCAATATATAGTCTCATGTGATCTGTTCCTTCCCTGGGGAGGATTCTGACACAATGTGGGGCACAGTGTGGAAGTGGGAAGCTGTGTGTAAGAGCTCATTGATAGATATCATGGGTGCTTAGAGTAGGTACTTTTACTATGTGCTTGTGCCCATAGGATCCTGGCACTGTAGGATCCCAATTTCTGATTGGGGCCACTAAGTTAAGTAAGAATAAATTCTCTGTGTTTTATTTCCACATATGTAAACTTCTTTGCCTTAAAGGATATTAACAAATTTATTTTCTGTACAATACATTAGACAAACATGCTGAATCACCAAGCATTAGTGGGAATGGGCCAGTTGGTATAAATAGACAAAGTTCCATTATCTTCAGTGGAGCTATACTGGCTTACAATATGATGGATGGCCTCTTGGCAAAGCTGTCAGGGATTGAACTGGGGTTCCAGAGCTAAAAGTATGAGTTGTCACAGCTTAAGCCAAGAGTCAAGGTGCTATAGTTGGGGCAGTTGGGGTGCACCGGGATGGGGGGCTCTAACAGCTCATATCTTCTGTGGATCAGGCATGGAGGGGGACCTCTAATATATTCATCAATCAGTTACAACAGCAGCTGAGGTCATGGCTAAAGCAATCAAATTATGATGGTCTGCTCTAGAGTGCTCTGTGGACCAGAGATAATATACTGGTGATTGACCAAATGAGCATTCACAAGAAAGGCTAATCAGTGTTCTGCATCCTTTCCAAGGCATGTTGTTGAGGAGGGAGTGCAAATTTGACACCTTTTCTTCTGGACATAATCACTGGTGGCTGTTACCTCAAGGGGAATAAGGCAACGCTTCAAAGGAAAACTTTAGAAATGGTAGGGGAGAAATAGGAAAGGAAAGCCCCTTTTCTCAGAAGATGCAAACTCAACTCCCTCCTGTATCTATCACCAGTGGATTTAGCCTCCCTCCTTGTGTGGTGTACATAAAATAAAGAGATCAGGTGATTTGGCACAAACAAAGGTAAGTGTATTCAGAGTAAAGGTACAGAAAACTGGGAGGAATGGGGAAAATACAAACTTAATTAATACAATGAAACAGTGACTGGCTTTGGGAGCTTAAAGTTCAGGCCCATAAACCCTCCCTTGGAAACTGGAAAACAATAAATGATGCCCCAACACAGAAACCTTTTCCTACTGTTCAGGTGCAGTGGATACCATGTACAGGTGTGATGCCCAGGACCTTCCACTCTCTGGCTGATTTAGAGCCTTTGAGGAGGAGCACTGGGAAGTCCAGACAACTGCTGGATTTCTTCGCTGGCAAGAAGGCCCTCTGGGATGATGGACACCAGGAATGCAGGATGGCAGGAATGGTGATGACAGGCTTCCTTTTCCTCAGTCTCACTGCGGGACCGATAGTATTCTTCACTCTTCAGCTCTGGAGCACTGTGAAGACCTGACCGTGTACGTATTGTCGCTGAGGTGCACAGCCCTGCACAGGCACTGAACAAGTTCTTATCTCACTTTTCTGGAGGGAAAAGTTCTGAGGAGATGGAATGCTGAGGGCTGGTTTTGGCAGGAAAAACTGGTTTTGACTGGTTTGCGCCTGTGTCTTAATGGTAAACAAGTCCACTCTCAGAGAGAGAGTCCAAGGGTCAATAGCTCATATACGCCATATTGGATCTTATTTTAAAGCCAGTGATTTACTTAGCATTACTTCATAAACACCTTATTAAACAACTAATTGAACATATTAAACAGTCTATACTTCTTACACCTAACATGGCTTTAAATTTTGGGCCAAATCCTGCTCCCATTGAATTCAACAGCAAAATTCCAGTTACTTTCAGTGAGAGCAGAGTTGGAACTCATACATCTTCCCCACCCACCAGTGTGCAATATTTGAACTGAATCAAGAAAACATGATAGCGGGAGGTGGAGGGAGAGAGTGGCTAGTGAGGCTGCATGGAGGGTGTAGATAGAAAAGGGGGTATCAGTCACTGGTATTTCTGTGTGTGGGTGCATGCACAGAGCATCCCACTTGTGTTAGTGTATTTTATAAGTTTGTATACAAAAAATTAAATAAAAATTTACAAACTGTTGGCACACCCCCAACAACAAGGGGTAGGAGAGAACATGTGAATGAGCAGGAAACAATTTGGAAATGAATATCCATTTCTAGATGAATTTTCTTTGTATACATCAAAGGTACTTGTGGTGACTGAGGAGTGGGGGACCAAATCCTCAATCACATGATACACAGGAATGGGCATACTGAAATCAGTGGGATTGCTCACAAGTAAGGCAAGAAGGATTTCACCCTAAGCCGTTTGGGTTATCTGAGCTCTCTGAAGTGCTTAAAATGTTCTAACTGCTGAAAATCACCATTTCCTCCCACAACTTAGTATTTTGAAAGAGGTCAAACAATTTTATCCTCACTTCCTAAAAAGTCTCTCTAGACTGAGAACAAACATGTACAATTGTAGGTCAAAGAATATTTGTGAACAGTTGTTACCATCTGAAAACAGAAGCTGATAATGCTAGTACCGGTTTTCCCCATTATAGGATTATTAGTCCAGCACTACTCTTTTCCCAGTTCATATGTGTTTATGTTGTATAATACAAAGGAATCAAAAAGCATCTTTTCTTTACTTGTGTTTTAATACCATGCTTGTTTTATCATGCACTTTATTTCAATCTGCTGGTGTTTCTAATGGGAAGTAATTCAAGGCTAACATGAAAAAAGCACTCAAATAACACAGGTAATTGTGTCTTTATTGCTGGTAAACAGTAAGAAATGTGCATTTACTGTGTCTGTAGTTAAGTTGCTCTGCTGTAAGTGTTCAGAACAATCTGCTCCAGCAAACATTTTATTTTACTATCACCTGTCTTCTCTCATTGGCCTGTCCCCTCACATCATGAGACTGTTTCCACTATAATTTAAAACTGAGGCATGGAAACAATTACAATGCAGTTGACCTCCCTGCCATTACAACACAGTCTCCATTTCTGCTGTAGATGGCATATAACAAGATCTTACCCAATTCAACCAAAGATTTTGCTGCTGCAGCCTTGTTTTCCCCTTTTTGGTCTTCCCAAGAACTGCACCCAGGCAAGGGAAATAAACTGGACTCCAGGAAGGCCTGTTACTAAAACAGAGTAGTTCAAATGTGAGCATAAACCAAAACAAGTCTGTCCTCCTCCCTCTCGCCCCAGTTCCTTCAGCCTCTTGCTGAGCTAAATTGTTCTTTCCAAAACAGAGTCCTGCTGTCTCGCATTTCCTCAAATCTCTTCCCTCTTAAGGTTTCCTCTCCTGCTCCTCACAGCAGGTTACTTCAGCCATGCCTTTCCCTCTGGCTGCTATGGAGAGTCTTTTCCTGGCTCCTTGCTGACTCTTGGGTTCGCTCTGGATTTGCAGCAGAAGCCTCTGTACAGCTCTCAACTCCCCAGATTCATCTGAGCAGGGGAGCACTGCCATGCCCACAATGGCCTTCTCTGGAGATAACTCTTCCTGGCCTTCTCTCCAATGCAGCAGCGAACCCGGGACTACTGTCACATGAAGCCTGGTTACCTGACGCAACCAGCAGCACAAGTACAAACCTGTCTCCTGGGATCAGATGATGAGACACAAATGGGGCTGAGCCCAAGCCCTTTAAAGGCACTATCACAAATAATGTGTCTGGCCCTTCACTGTAATTTGGCTAAAGACCTAGACCTGCTATGATTGAGTCTGACAATTCTAATTGTAATTTAGATGTGCCCCAGAAGAGTACAAGTGGAATCCACTTAAAGATGCCCAGCAAAGGAAAAAATATGATTCCCCTCACTCCCTTGTTTGTTCATGTTTGAAGATGCTAGTAAAGGTACTTGGTTGTTTTTTTTTCTACTTACAATTAACATTCGAAATGAGGCCTTGGAAATTAGTTGGGTTTTGTTATAGGTAGGGCTCTACCAAATTCATGGTTCGTTTTGGTCAATTTCATGATCATAGAATTTTAAAAATAGTAAAAGTCATGATTTCAGCCAGGAACGGCTCCAGGCCCCAGCACGCCAAGCGCGTGCTTGGGGCGGCATGCCGCGGGGGGCACTCTGCCGGTCGCTGGGAGGGCGGCAGGCGGCTCTGGTGGACCTCCCGCAGGCGTGTCTGCGGAGGGTCTGCTGGTCTCACAGCTCCTGTGGACCTCCCACAGGCGTCCCTGCGGAGGGTCCGCTGGTCCCACGGCTTCGGTACGTCTGCGGGAGGTCCACTGGAGCCGCGGGACCAGCGACCGGCAGAGCACACCCTGCGGCGTGCTGCCGTGCTTGGGGCAGCGAAATGGCTTGAGCTGCCCCTGATTTCAGCTATTTAAATCTGACATTTCATTGGGTAATTGTAGGAGGAGTTGTGGGGGGGTGGCAGGGTTATTGTACTGAGGGTTTGCAGTACTGCTATCCATACTTCTGCGCTGCTGTTGGAGGCAGCAACTCTGCCTTCAGAGTTGGGCAGCCAGAGACCTGTGACTGCCAGCTGGGATCCCAGCTCTGAAGGCAGAGCTGCTGCCAGCGGCAGTGAAGAAGTAAGGTGGCATGGTATGGTATTGCCACCCTTACTTCTGCGCTGCTGCTGGTGGGGCACTGCCTTCAGAGCTGAGTGCCTGGCCAATAGCTGCCACTCTCCAGCCACCCAGCTCTGAAGGAAGCGGAGAAGTAAAGGTGGCAATACTGCAGCCCCCTGCTAAAATAACCTTGCAACCACTTTGCAACTCCCTTTTGGATCAGGACACCCAATTTGAGAAACGCTGGTCTTTCTCATGGAATCTATATAGTATAGGGTAAAAGCACATAAAAGACCAGATTTCATGGGGGAAGACCAGATTTCACAGTCTGGGATGTGTTTTTCATGGCTGTGAATTTGGTAGGGCCCTAGTTATAGCATATATTTAACTCCAATGCATAATAAATACTTGGAACGAAGGAAGCCTTAGAGATTCAACACCCCCAACCTCTAAGTGATGGATGAGAGAGCTCCTAATCAACATCTGAGATTCCTGATATGAACTTCAGCACAGTCAGAGGAGACCAGAACTGACCTTAATCCATATTTGTTAAAAAATATCAAGTACCTATTGTCAAGAAACCTTTCCATTTCTCTTTATAACCCATAAAAAAGTAGAAAGGAACTCAAACTTAAAAAACATTTTTAGGTCATCATGCAGCTATGGGATAGTGGGAGCTTAATATCAAAATGAGGCTTCTTTTGCTAGTCATAGCTATGTTGATAGAAAGTGGTAAACTTGTCACTTATGGAGTAGCTTCTTGTAAGAACATGTGAACAAGTTTCCATCTTGGTTGAGCACTACACAAAATTTTAACATTTTGAATATAAACATTAACATATTTAGTGTTTAAAAGGACACTGTCAGAATAATCACATTCCAAAATATGTCTCCCATTACAAATAGGACCTTAGACTATAACAAAAAAATTCACATGGTTCAATAACAGCAGCATTTATTGCCCCAATCACAACTGCCCCAGCACACATGAGAGACATTGAAAGCAGTATTGCTCTTCCTAATGCAGCTCGCTCTGCCTTCTGCTCCTCACCTGGACATACCTCTGCACAAAATGTCAAGTTTTGCTTGTGCACTCCAACCCCAGGTGCCACCCTAATTATTTGGAGGCCCATCCCTCCACAGATAATTTAGCTGTAGGAGAAGGAAGTTTTCATAGGGCATGAGTGGAGCTGGGAGAGGACACGTCATGTTAAGAGCTGTGGTGGAGATGTGGACAGTCCTATAGCAGCAGCTTTCTGCCATGTCTCACGCTCTTCAGTGGACACTGTGAAGAAGTCATGATATCAAGTTTGTTGTGGATCTATAAAACCATCATCATCCCAGCTCTGTTGTATGTAAGTGAAACACTGGTGCTGAGGAAGGCTAAATAACACCAGATTACTGTGTTTGATTCTTATTATCTTTGTCAGCTGCTCCATATCAAGTGGCACAACAAGATTAGAAATACAAAGAATACCAATTAACATGGGTTTATGGAAAATAGATCCTGTGAAACTAACTTGCTATCTATTTTTTTCTTATTGAGATTACAGGTTTGGTCACATTAACACCACCCTATATTGAAAACCCACTGACCGCTATGCCTACCTTCATGCCTCCAGCTTCCATCCCGGGCACATCACACGATCCATTGTCTACAGAAAAGCACTGAGGTACAACCGCATCTGCTCTAACCCCTCAGACAGAGACCAACACCTACAAAATCTCCACCAAGCATTCTCAAAACTACAATACCCGCATGAGGAAATAAGGAAACAGATCAACAGAGCCAGACGTGTACCCAGAAGCCTCCTACTGCAAGACAAACCCAAGAGAGAAACCAACAGGACTCCACTGGCCATCACATACAGCCCCCAGCTAAAACCCCTCCAACGCATCATCAAGGATCTACAACCCATCCTGGACAATGATCCCACACTTTCACAGGCCTTGGGTGGCAGGCCAATCCTTGCCCACAGACAACCTGCCAACCTGAAACATATTCTCACCAGTAACTGCACACCACACCATAATAACTCTAGCTCAGGAACCAATCCATGCAACAAACCTTGATGCCAACTCTGCCCACATATCTACACCAGCGACACCATCACAGGACCTAACCAGATCAGCCACACCATCACTGGTTCATTCATCTGCACATCCACCAATGTAATATACGCCATCATATGCCAGCAATGCCCCTCTGCTATGTACATCGGCCAAACTGGACAGTCTCTATGGAAAAGGATAAATGGACACAAATCAGATATTAGGAATGGCAATATACAAAAACCTGTAGGAGAGCACTTCAACCTCCCTGGCCACACTATAGCAGACCTTAAGGCAGCCATCCTGCAGCAAAAAAACTTCAGGACCAGACTTCAAAGAGAAACTGCTGAGCTTCAGTTCATCTGCAAATTTGACACCATCAGCTCAGGATTGAACAAAGACTGTGAATGGCTTGCCAATTACAGAACCAGTTTCTCCTCTCTTGGTTTTCACACCTCAACTGCTAGAACAGGGCCTCATCCTCCCTGATTGAACTGACCTCGTTATCTCTAGCTTGCTTGCTAGCACACATATATATACCTGCCCCTGGATATTTCCATTACATGCATCTGAGGAAGTGGGTATTCACCCACAAAAGCTCATGCTCCAAAACGTCTGTTAGTCTATAAGGTGCCACAGGATTCTTTGCTGCTTTTACAGATCCAGACTAACACGGCTACCCTCTGATACTTGACAGGTTTGGTTGATAAACCTAGTAGTATTGGTGTAATATACTTAGAATTCTGTTGTGCATTTGACTGGATACTGCATGATGTTTTGATTAAAAAAAAACAACAAAAACCTGGAACAATATTAAATGAATCTGGCCTTATACTATTTAACACGTTTATCAATGAACTGGAAGAAAACATAAAATAATGACTGATAAATTTTGCAGATGCCCCAAAATTGGGGGAGTGGTAAATACAAAGAGGACAGATCAATGATACCGAGTGATCTGAATCACTTGGTAAGCTGGGGGCAAGCTACCAATGTGTGTTTTAATATGGCTAAATATATATATTTAGGAACAAAGAAGGTGGGCCATAGTTATGGGATGAGGGACTCTATCTTGGGAACGGTGACTCTGAAAAAGATTTGGGAATCATGATGCATAATTAGCTGATCATGAGCTCTCCGTGATCAAAAGGGCTAATACTATCCTTGGATACATAAGCAGAGGAATCTTGAGCGGGGGTAGAGGGGTTGTTTTACCTCTGTATTTGGCACTGGTGCAACTGCGGCTGGAATTCTGTGTCCACGAAGGAGGGGGGTGGTCTCTGGGCTCCAGCAGGAGAAGGGGGACGAGAGGGGCAGAGCCTTAGGCAGAAGAGGTGGGATGGGTTGGGAGCTAGCCTCCTGCTACCCATATCTTTAACATGCAAAATCATTCCCAGCTGAATAATGAGTGCTCTAGCCAGTCACTTCTGAATTATATCAGAGTGACAACAGCAAATTCTCAGTCCCAGACTTGTGCCCAGAAATGTGCGTCGTAGACTGTACAGCACCCTTTTGGACAATACAATAAAGAAAATCCAGCATTTCGTTAATAGAAAATGATATGCACAAACCCTGTTATCTGAAATGGAGGTTCCATATACTTCAATCCAAACACATACTGGTTTAGATAAAACAATAAAACAAGTTTTATTAACTACAGAAATATAGATTTTAAGTGATTACAACTAATGAGGCATAAAAATCAGAATTGGTTACAAAGAAATAAAAGGTAAAATGCGAACTAATACCTCACTTAACAAGCTAGATGAACTTAAAGCAACAGGATCTCTTTCACCATATGTTCACAGAAGTTTGGCTGCATATTTCAGCAAGGACGCCCCTCCCAGTTCATTGATGCTCCTTTTGTCTTTCAAATGTTATTGATGCTGTGAGTAGACATGAGGAGAGAGGTGATTTCTGTCCTCTGTTCTCCCTTCTTTCTTTGAGAATCCTCTTCAGCTGGGGTTCAAGCAGCAACAAGTCTGTCTGGCAAGATATAAATTTCTCGCTCACACCCCTCTTCCTGCCGAAGAACAGACTTTTAACCCGGTGATAGTTCATCTGATTATGTTGACACCTGGCTGAGGTGCTGGCTAGCCTTTTGTCGTTGAAGAACTGGCCAGGACTGCTCCCTCAGATTTGGAATATGCCTTAGTAACATCATACTATAGAATCTTATAATTTTACATACAATGTTGCCACACATATTTTACTAGGTCAATAATCAGCAAATTATGTTTGTGCAGGAGTCAAGTAAGAGTGGCGCAGCTAGCATAGCTTCACAGCCATGAGCCACATATTCACCATCAGCCTATGTTGCTCCCATACTGGGGCCTCTCACATGATGTCACAGAGCTCTGCTGCTTCTTCACTGACTTAGTTCCAAGTTAATCGGTTAGTTCAGGTTTTGAACACTATTTGATCCTTTTTTTTATTAACAATGAAAGCTCTGTATATTAAAAGAAAAGCCCTACATATGTGTCATAGTCTTCTTACTTACAACTTCAGTTTTCATGTCATTTGATTTATACTAGCTGTGGCTGATAAGAAATATATGTTGTTGCAGTAGATAAGGCATGCACAATTTTATGGACATGGGGATTTCCTGTCCTCTTTCTTTCAAAATACTGTTGCATAAAACTTGATAAAGAGAAGGCTTAGCAAACAGTGAGAGAGATCCATGAAAGCAGAGACAGAGATGCCCATGAATAGGCAGAGGGTCCAGAGATGTCTGGGGATTAATAATAATAATGATAATAATAATAATTAATAATTAATAATAAAAAATCAGGTTCCCTTAAGAGCAGTGAATGAAAGACCTGAGAATTATTGGAACAGAGACAAAAGAAGGCAGCCTAAAGGGAAAGACAGTTACAGGGTGCAGCTTGATGACAAAACCATGAAGAGGACAGAGAGGAAAATGCCCTTGGAGTAGAGAGAGGAGGCTGTAATCTGGGTGGATTCTTCCAACTGAAGACAATTCAAATTATAAATTTGAACAAAATAAGTGCATGCATAGGTAGCACCTGCTGAAACTATATTGTAGATGTAGTCTGAAAAATGACTGTAAAATTGGCAGTCTTATTTGACAGATTAGTTCTATATTTAGAGTCAGATATACTTACATTAGTAACAATAACTACATTTTTTACTACTCTTCTGTTAGCACTGCAACCTAACGGAGCTGTGGGGGTGGGGACTGGATTCCATTCCGACCCTCCTATCCTCCAGGGAAAGATTTAACTAAGGGCTAGTCTACACTAAAAGTGCTACATCGATGCTGCTGCACCGCTATAGTGTGTCTGGTGAAGACACTCTAAGCTGATGGGAGAGAGCTCTCCTGGTTGGCATAACTAATATACCTCCACAAGAGGCAGTAGCTATGTCAGCAGGAGAAACTCTCCCACCAACATTGCGTGGTCCACACTGGCGCTTAAGTCAGTATAACTTACATTGCTCAGGAGGTGGCCCTAAGCAACATAAGTTATGATGCAGTAAGTGGTAGTGTAGACCTGGCCTAAGTTACAATTGCAAGGCCAAGTGCTGCACATAGTTACATCTGTGCAACCCTACTGCCTGGCAATTGGGTTGAAATAAGTGTAAATAAAGGCAGTATTTGAAGACAATGTCTGTTTCTCTCTACTTGCACAAGGAGATGAAATTTACATCTTGATGCTAGTGAGGGCTACTGCACCTTGTGGGAGAGTCTCCCATGGAGAATGGCAGGGGATATTTTCATTGCTACCTCAGAGACTAGGACCGGGACTATGTTAAGCACTCCCCATGTATTCAGGTTTTGGTAGTGTGTTAAATTATGTGTCTAGTATGTCACCTATGATTCTCTTTCTCTCTTTCAGTCCCCAGGGGCGGGAATTGCATGTATATATTTACACTGTGCTCTGTGAGGTTTTTATTAACAAAGATAAAGTGTGTCCCTTATTTGGAATGGCAGGTGGTGAGGTTTGTGGGGGTTCTTAGTTCATATGGGGTTTTCTTCCATAGTCCAACTCCCTATAAAGCTCTCTCTCCTGCACAAATGAGCTTTACTCTTGTGATAGACAATTGTGCCAGAGGAGTAGACTTATGGACTGCAGTTCCTGACCCAACATTTTTTATATTTTTAGGTAGCCCACACCCAAGTCATTATACTCCTTGAAGATAAGGCTGAGACTTTTAATTTTGACATGATATTCCATAGGAATTAAGATGCGTTTGTAGTGAAGGGAAGACAAGGTTTGGTGTACTTGCAGTAGCCCATGTTGCTAAGGAGACTAGCTGCTGCATTTTGTACTACTGTAGTTGTAGTTTCTTGGGGGCTGATGATTCCGTGCCCAGGTAGATAGACTACAGCAGTACAATCAGAAGTTCCAAAGGTGGGTATTATAAAAGCCAGGTCACTATCCATCAGGACTGGACCGCCTTCTAGCCAGCCATGGATGGTATTATTGGACGCTGCTCTTTCAGAGCTTAACATCAGTCAGAATCTAAGAGCATTCCTAAATTCCAATCTAATTTGGTCAATTGCAGGTAAGCATCTTCAGCCAGAGGAGATTGCTCTATAGCTGCAAACCTCTCAGATGTTTTCCTCTGCCAACCAGCCTAACGTCAGTCTTACTAGCTGCTTTTCATCTATTTACTGACGTTAGCCAGTCACAACTATCTTAGTGACAGTGGCATTGTCCTATGTTGTGAAGGATAAAGAAAGCTATGTGTCATCAGGTTATTGTTCAGAAAACCATGAAAATATGAGCAGGGTGTAAAATGATGCAGTGTTATGACAGATGAAATGCCAATATCATTAACTATTTCACTACAGAGCATTTTAGCAGAAATATCCTTCTAATGTGCTTCTTCTACTGTCCCAAATTGCCTCTCACTCCTTTCTGCGGACCAACAGCTCCAACGTCCTCTACCCTGCCGCCAGAACCTACAGCTTCATCCCTGACAACTTCTGTGATCCAGTTATAAATTGCCAATACAAAAATCCTGTGGTGTGTTGGAAACTGAAAGTGTGGGTTGGTGAAAGTAAATTGAATTTAATATAAACAAAATACAGAGGTTTACGGTCCAGACTGTATTTATTTCATGGCTGAGTCAGTAGAGACTCTTGCTCCTCATTTCAGGCTATGGAGGGGAGTAGCTGAATCAGCAAGAATTCATCCTTTGAAGTGGGAAGCTCTTCACAACCCCTTTCTGAGCCATGACAATTGATTTTTTTTTTAGATGAAAAATATAAAATATGGTGCCTATGTCTCTTCACCTTAATTTAATTGGAGGCACAAAATTGTGTCCACAGCACTGGAAATTCAGTTGAACCCCCAGTTAATAATCAGGGCCTTAGAGAAATAGGCCCAGATTTCTAAAGGTATTGAGTCACTGCTGTGCTCAATGTTGCAATGCATAATTGATTTAGGAGCCTAAATTCCTTTTGATGTTGAGACTTAGGCTCCTAAATCAGTTAAGCATTGTAACGCTGAATGCAGCAATGCTTAAGTATCTTTTAAAAACCAGGATTTATTGTTTAGAATCAGAGAGGATTCCCTCCACTATTAAAAATATGTTTCATGCCTGCACTGCTTTCTCACTTCACACTCTCATCTAATTTTAGCAACAGTACTTTAAGAATATTCTTCAGCTCTGCATGAAGAAAACAGCCTTTGCTGAAACAGATGTTGTTGCATCAAACTGTGAAGGTGAGATACCACTTAGATTTTTAGAATTGCAAATGGAAGTTCTCTCTCTTTCCCTGCTACAAATCACAATAATATAAAAATATAAAACACATACATTCAAAAAGCTGACAGTCTTATTTTCAACCCATTTTGGCTTAATGATATCGCCTTAGTCTCCATTGTTTGGTGTTGGAGTCACATAGTCTGCTGATGTACAGATAATGTCCCAGTTCCAAACTAATAGCTTTCTGTTTATAGCATATTTAAAGCACAACTGTTAGACAATGCAAACTTCAGAAAAGCATGAGCTCTGCAACAAAATAAAGCAAATGTCTCATTTTTCCTGTCTCATTACAATCCAGTAGCAAAAATCAGAGGATATATTTCATATTAGTATCAGATTATGAAAGGCCTCTGTACCAATTTACTTACAGTCTAAGAATGCTCAGACTTGTAAAGAAAATTAGCCTCTTATCTGCCCCACAATAATTGAGAAAGAGAACTTGCGCCATGATGAAACTATATCCTAAGAAAAGAGTATATCAGGATTTAGAGTACAAGAAGGAGAAGAGGGAGCAGCATTCAGAGGTAGAGCAACAGATTAAAAAGGCAGAGTTAAAATGTGTAACAATATTGAGATTGATAAAATTGCAATCAGAAGATCAGATTGACAGTTTGTCAGCTGGACTGTTTACAACATACCGGTTCTATTAAACCATTAAAAGAAAATACAATGAAATGGCATGCACACAGAGCTAAGTTTTGTGCTGATTTGCCATATGTACCATGCCACCTTAGTGAAGTAAATGGGTATGAAGTTAAGAACATAACACTGGACATAAGGGGTCAGACCAGCGGTCCATCTAGTCCTGTGTCCTGTCTTTCAACAGTGGCCAGTGCCAATACTTCAGAGGGAATGAACAAAACAAGGCAATTATTGAGTGATCCATCCCCTGTTGTCCAGGCCCAGCTTCTGGCAGTCAGAGGTTCAGGGACAGCCAGAGCATTGGGTTACATCTCTGGCCATCTTGGCTAATAGCCCTAAATGGACATATCCTCCAGGAACTTATATAATTCTTTTTTTAATCCATTTATACTTTTGACCTTCACAACATTCCCTGGCAATGAGTTCCACAGGTTGACTGTGCATTTTGTGAAGAAGTTCTTCCTTAGTTTGTTTTAAACTTGCTGCCTATTTTTGGGTGACCTCTGATTCTTTTGTTATGTAAAGGGTAAATAACATTTCCCTCTGTACCTTCTCCACACCATTCATGATTTTATTATATCCTCTCTTAGTTGTCTCTTTTCTAAAATGAATTGTCCAAGTCTTTTTATCTCAAATGGAAGCCATTCCATGCAACTAACTCATTTTTGTTGCCCTTCTCTGTATTTTTTCCAATTCGAATAAATCTTCTCTGAGGTGGGCAGGCAGAACTGCATGCAGTATTCAAGGTGTGGGCATGCCATGGATTTATATACTGGCATTATATTTTCTGTCTTATCTATCCCTTTCCAAATGGTTCTTACACTCTGTTAGCTTTTTTGCCTACTGCTTCACACTGAGCAGATGAGTTCTTCACGGATAGTTCTCTGAAAACTATGTCTTCCTTGAGTGATAACAGCTAATTTTGACCCCATCATTTTGTATGCATTGTTTGGATTACATTTTCCAGTGTGCACTACTTTGCATTTATCAACATTGAATTTAATCTGCCATTTTGTTGTTCAAGCACCCAGTTTTGTGAAATCCTTTTGTGACTCTGCAGTCAGTTTTGGACTTCACTGTCTTGAGTAATTTTGTATCCATCTGCAAACTTTGCCACCTCACTGTTTACCCTTTTTTCCAGATCACTTTTGAATATGTTGAACAAAACAAGTCCCGGGCCAGATCCTTTCACTTCTTTCCACTGTGAAAACTGACCAGGTATACCTATCATTTGTTTTCTATCCTTTTGACTAGTTCTTGATCCATGAGAGTACTTTCCCTCTTATCCAACAACTGCTTACTTTCTTAAGAGCCTTTGGTGAGGAACCTTGTCAAAGGCTTTCTGAAAGTCCAAATATATTATATACAGTGGATCACCCCCCTCCACATGTTTGTTACCTCCCCCCCCTCAAAGAATTGTAATTGATTGGTGAGGCATGATTTTCCATTTCAAAAGTCATGTTGACTCTTCCCCAAGTATTTTCAAGTGTAAGATGGGGTAAGTATGCTTACTTCTGCATGTGAGCTGACTCCACTTTCCCAAATGCATTGGTAACCTTTTTCCTGAGTTTTCATAGCTCTATGGATTGATTCTGATCAGCTCCCTGTGAGTGTTCTGTGATAAATACTTGCAAGCTGAGTTGTGTGGTCAGTTGTGACTGCACAGACTAGGATCTTGTTTCTGTTCTCTGGATGGATAGGTGCACAACATTTCAGGCACAAAAAGTCATGCCAGGACCCTTGCTCTCCTCCCTCATTCTCAGGGGCAAAAGCCATCCCTTCAGAAAGAACCATCTGGGAGAATCTCTGAGGGAGCTTTTGCAAAACAGGATTTTGCCTCTTACATCTCTTTCGGGTAGTGTAGTTCTGCACTTTCCATAACTGTGGGCTCTGCTTAATAGGTGCAACCTAGCTAACTATATGCACAATGGGAGGCAAAGGAATATGTTTTCTGCATAGATGTGAAGACACTGTCAGTCATATAGCGTAGGCATTCCCTTATCAGAAAAAATACACATCCCTATATGAATGTCCATATAATGTATGCACATATAAGGCCTGGTTTTCCTCTTACAACAATGTAAATCAGGAGTAACTCCATTTAAATTAGTGGAGTTACATCATTTTTTTCACCAGTAGAAGTGAGTGGTGAAATGGGTGCATACATTGCATGTGTGTATGTAGCTTATTAGAGAGACAAAGTGGGTGAGGTAATATCTTTAATTGGACCAACCTCTGTTGGTGAGAAAGACAAGCTTACATGGAGCTGTTCTTCCGGTCTGGGAAACTGAGGTCTTGGCTACACTACAGAGTTGCAGCGCTGGTGAGGGGGTTACAGCGCTGCAACTTAGGATGTGGCCACACTTACAAAGCACGGCCAGTGCTGCAACTCCCTGGTTGCAGCGCTGGCTGTACACCCGGTCGAGCCTCGGGTGTAGGGGATCCAGCGCTGGTCAGCAAGTGTGGAGACCCACCAGCATTTTTATTGACCTCCGTGGCATAAGGAGGTATCCCAGCATACCTTAGAAGCCTCTCTGGTAATCATGCACACTCCACTGCCCTGGGCTCAGCTGACCCCTCCTTTAAATGCCCCGGGAATTTTAAAAATCCCCTTCCTGTTTGCTCAGCCAGGTGTGGAGTGCAATCAATCATTCAATCAATCAGCGACCATGCCTCCACGCACCAAACGAGCCCCAGCAAGGAGCAATTCAGAGCTGCAGGACCTCATTAGTGTTTGGGGTGAGGAGGCTGTGCAAGCACAGCTGCGCTCCAGAAGGAGAAATTATGATACCTATGGGCAGATATCGCAGTCCTTGATGAGAAGGGGCCATGAACGGGACGCGTTGCAGTGCAGGGTCAAAATAAAAGAGCTGAGGAGTGCTTACTGCAAAGCCCATGAGGGAAATTGCCACTTAGGAGCTGCCCCCACAACCTGCCATTTTTACAAGGAGCTGGATGCCATACTTGGGTGTGACCCCACTGCCAATCCGAGGACCACGATGGAGAGTTCACAGCAGGGAGAAGTGGGGGAGGATGTAGAGGAAGGCGACAGTAAGGCTACTGGCGTCGAGGGAGACACCCTGGAGTCCCAGGACGCATGCAGCCAGGAGCTCTTCTCAAGCCAGGAGGAGGCTAGCCAGTCGCAGCAGCTGGAAGTTGATGGTGAGGAAGAAGCTGAGGATCGTGCTCGGGGTAAGCAGATTTTTATGTTTTGGGAGAGGAGGGTTTGGGTTATGGCTGCCTGCATGCATGCCTAAACATGGAATAGCCCATTGATTTGCTCTATCACGTCTCTGTAATCTGCCTCGGTAATCTCTTGAAAAGTTGCAGCCAGAGCGTTTGCAATTTGCTTTCTCAAGCTGATCGGGAGAGCCACCGTGGTCCTTGTCCCGGTCAGGCTAACTCATCCGATCCACTGTGCAGCGAGGGGTGGGGGGACCATGGCTGCATACAGGCAAGCTGCATAGGGGCCAGGGCGGAATCCACATTGCTGTAGAAGACCCTCCCTCTCTTCCCAGGTAACACGCAGCAGTGATATGTCTGGCAGTAGGAAACCCTGTTGAGAATTTAGGGATACTTGAGTGCAGGGCGCCATGTTCGCGGTCCCCCCCCCCCCAGTGCGCTCTGGTGTTCAACACCCCCCCTCCCAGCACGTAGCTATCCCCGCGGTGCGCTCCGGTGTTCCCCCACCCTTCCCAGCAGGCAGCCAGCCCCGTGGTGCGGTCTGGTGTTAAACCTCCCCCCTCCCAGCAGGCAGCCAGCCCTGCGGTGCGGTCCGGTGTTCCCCCACCCTTCCCAGCAGGCAGCCAGCCCCGCAGTGCGGTCCGGTGTTCCCCCACCCTTCCCAGCAGGCAGCCAGCACAGCTGTGCATTTCCCCCCCGCCCCCAACCAGCAGGACGGCAGGACACCAGCTACGTCCTGTACCCAGTGCAGATAAACCCCAGTGACCCATCGGTCAATTCCCCCTCCCAAGGGGAACTTGGGGGAAAACACTCACCCCATTGCTCGCCATGACTTAGCTTCCCTGGCCTCTCTGTGTTATGTGAGGTATGTGAGAAGGATGCTACCAAAAGTCTAAAAAGTCCTTCACTGTGTGATAATAAACAATGTAGCCTCTGTGTATTACATGGTTCTATCTTTCTTTTTTCTAGTGACCTTGACTAATGCAGCCGGATCACCGGCCTCACGTAGATTGCAGAACTTGAGAAGAAATCCCAGAAAATCAAAAGAGGAATTGATCAAATCAGTTATGAATCACTACAACAGAGAAAGTAGGAAGACACAGGAATGGAGAGAGAAAATGTATGAATGGAGACAGAAAATGCATGAATGGAGGCAAACAGAAAGTAGGAGAAAGGAAATGGCTGCCAAAAAAACCTCAAAGCAGATGATAAGCCTCCTGGCTCGCCAAACTGAGTCTTTCGAGTCTCTCGTAGCCATGCAGGCAGATATGTACCGTGGTAACCCACAGCCCTCCCAAAGCCCTCTTTCTTGTTCCCCAGTATTTCCACAAAACACCTTTCTCCAGCAGCCAGTTTCTTATAACCCCCGCTGCCCCCAACACCTGTACGATCACCTACCAGCCCTGATAACTATAATTCTTACCCTGTGCACTCCACCCCCATTACCGTGCAGCATAGTAATCCTGAAGTGCAGCAGACATTGAACAGTAATCAAAATAGGACATATTCAAACCTCTGAATGTACAGTCCACCACCCTAACCCCCCTTGCATTTTATGTACTGAATGTTGAATAAAGGATTTTATTTCTTTTTCACTACGTTATATTATTGCAGGAAGTGGTAAATATTGTACCCCAAGGTAGAACAAAGCACAGCAAAGGCAACAAACATTACTGTTGGCTCTCAGCATCAAATTGCTCCCTTAAAGCATCCCTAATCCTTGAAGCCCTTTCCTGGGCCTCCCTAGTAGCCCTGCTCTCTGGCTGAGCAAATTCATCCTCTAGGCGTCGAACCTCGGAGGTCCATTCCTCACTGAATCTTTCACCCTTCCCTTCACAAATATTATGGAGGGTACAGCACGCGGATATAACAGCGGAGATGCTGCTTTCCCCCAAATCTAGCTTCCCATAAAGACAACGCCAGCGTGCTTTCAAACGGCCAAAAGCACACTCCACGGTCATTCTGCACCGGCTCAGCCTGTAGTTGAACCGCTCCTTGCTCCTGTCAAGCTTCCCTGTATACGGTTTCATGAGCCATGGCATTAAGGGGTAAGTGGGGCCTCCAAGGATCACAGTGGGCATTTCGACGTCCCCTACTGTGATCTTGCGGTCTGGGAAAAAAGTCCCGGCCCTCAGCCTCCTGAACAGGGAACTGTTCCGAAAGATGCGTGCATTGTGCACCTTTCCAGGCCATCCTGAGTATGGGATGAGGTGCTCTGTGGGATAGCTGTCCACAATGCACCACTCCCAACAGCGCTGCAAGTGCTGTAAATGTGGCCACACTGCAGCGCTGGTAGATGTAAGTGTGGCCACACTGCAGCGCTGGCCCTACACAGCTGTATGAACACAGCTGTAACTACCAGTGCTGCAAAACTGTAAGTGTAGCCATACCCTGAGAGCGTCACTGCTAAATACACAGTGGAAAAGATTGTTTATCATAAGTAGTTAACACATATTTCAAGGGATCATTCAGGTGAAGAGGCCTATTTATACCACTCCAGTCTTAGGGAGGAAAGGAAGGGAGGATCATACCACAAGAATAACACTTACACATACCTTTCAAAACAATATATATGAGTCTCACATCTAGTGGATATTCATGGGCTTTGAATTTGCAGGTAGAGCCCCTTGTATTGCGTGAAATTCCATGTAGTTTGGAAACATAAAGTAACACATCATAGGGTTAAACATGGGCCCCTTTCATGGTGGTTCTTTGCATACTCAGGGAGCAGTGAAGGGTTTAAGGGTTCATACTATGAAGTGAAGAGAACTTATCCTTACAAAAAAGCAAGGGAAATAACTTCAGTTTGGCCTCCCTGCCCTGAGGTGTGTGTAGAAATCTAGACATTAAATTGGGTAGGCAGGTAAAACAGGATTGTAGGCTCAGGAGAAGGACATAGGTCTTCCTCCACTTTTCACCAACTGCCTTATGATTAATTGAAACAACTAGGGTTGCCAACTTTTTAATTTCTGAAAACCAGACCTCCCCTGCCCCACCTCTCGACGGAGGCCCTCCCCGCCCACTCCTCTTCCCTTTCCCTGTCACTCCCTGCTCTTCCTCCTTCCCCTTCCTCATTGCTCAATCCTCCACCTCCATTCCTCTTCTCTCCCCCTTGCCCCACCAGCTGGGCTCCCTCCTCTCTGGGGCTGTGACAGGAGCTGCAGCCTGCTGCGGAGCCTGCTGCCTGCCTTCCCATGAGATGAGAGTAGGAGGCAGCCCAAACTGAGGAGGGGCTGGTGCAGGCTGATGACCTGGTGCCTCTTCCTCCACCCGCAGTAACCAGACTTTTGGTGTCCAGTCAATACCTCTGACCAGACACTGCCAGATCTCCTTTCAACAGGACTTCCTGGTTGAAAACTGGACACCTGGCAACCCTATCAACAACTCATGTATCTTGTTAGCCATGCAAGGCACCAAGAAGACATCAAAGTTGCCATTCTCTGCACTGGCTTTCCATTGGACCCAGGAGACAGGAGAGAGGGAATCCAGTGTATGGAAATTCCCCTGTTTCCTATGTCCATTTTTACCAACTCACAGAATAAATATAAATTCGTATGTCGCACTCTACATTCATTATGATTATCATAAGAAAAGAAATGTCAGGTCTTTCACACAATCCCTAAATCCCTTCCATAGTTCCTTATGCTACTGCATATGTCTGTCATCGGCAAGAAATATTATTGTAAAGTGTATGAATACACAACAAACCCATCAAGCCATGCCGAAAATCTAGAGGGCATGCTGTAAGTTCAAGACATCTTAACAGAGCTTTTACTGTTAAAAAGGTAGATGGAGATTTAACCGAGGAAGGGGGGAAAAAGGATTTTTGTGTTTAACATTTAATTGTGGGCTTATTTCAAACGTTGTGGGGTGAAGGTAGGGTATGTGAACAGCAAAAGTTTTCAGCAACAGATTCCCAGTCTCCTAGAACTTTTGAGGCTAATGCTGAGAGGAATTCCTGGGTTCATTCCTCTCCATGCTGTCACCCCTTTTAGAACAAAACGAAATCAGAATGGTAGTTTTCAACTTGCCAATAATTTTTCTAGTTGACTGTATGATCAATGAGTAGCCTTCATTTTTCCAATAGGTATAATACATTTGAGATAGTAATCTGTACTGATTTCTTAATTTAGGCAAATCTGTCTATGTAATCTTGACTCAGCAAAAACTTCTCCACTCCCTTTTTTCTTATTAATAGGAGAGCTGAAAATAAGGAAATATAAAGTTAGATAGGACTACCATAGAGCTGAATGCCTGAAATAAAAGATCCATGAGTAAGATTCACCAGTATAGATTAAACAACCTAAGGGATGCTCTAATGAAAATTAGCTGCCTATAACCCCAGAGGGACTGTCCATGAGCAAGAGATAACTGGAGCACAGAGGGTGAGGAGGCGTGTTAGGAGTCAACTCTGTGGGGAGATTTGGCCAGTTTCCATTTCTTTTGTGCAGAAAGGCGATGGAACAAGCCAAAGTATTGCCCCCATGATTCCAATGTCAGGTCCAGTCCTGCAAGGTGCTGAGCACCATCAATTCTGTTTACTTTGAAAGAACTCACCTCCTTGGAAGATCAGGTCCTACAGAATACAAAAAAAGTAATGGGGAAGTGGTTGGGCTGGCATGTTCACACGAGCCTTGACAACTAGTTTTTTGCCTTCTTGCTTCCTAGACACATGACACTGCCTACCAGAGTTCTCTCTTATGGGGGGGCTGGGGAGAAGAGGAATGTCAGGGGCAGGTACACTCCTTGGTGGGGGGGAGGGGTGAGTTATAGCCCTGTGGCTGAGTCTGAATAACGCCCTTTTCCTCAGGGTGGTATGACCTAATGGTCAGAATCAACAGAACCGTCCTTCAGTACAGGACAGTAGGGCCCAGTGACTGATGTCCATGGGCCTGCCCCTATATTCAGGATAGTGTTGCCTAACAGTCAGAGCCTACAGGACGGTCCTTCAGTGCAGAGTGGTATGGTCCAATGGCCAGTCAGTAGGACCTCCCTTCCATGGGGGGCAGTATGGCCCAGTGGCCACAGTCAGTAGCACAGCACTACCCTTAGAGTCACGGCAGTATGGCCTAGCAATCAGAGTCAATAGGGTTGCCCTTACATGCAGAGTGATGTGGCCTACTAGCCAGAGTCAACAGGGTTGCCTCGATATGCAGGGCGGTGGCTTAGTGGCCAGAATCAATAGAGTTGCCCTTACATGCATGGTGGCATGGCCTAGTGGCCAGCATCAATAGGGTTGCCCCTATGTGTGGCCTAATTGTCCAAGGAGGGTGGGCACCACCCAGGGGTGGGTTGGTGGCTGGGATAAGGAGACCCGGGCCCTCTCTACTCCACCAGGTCCCACACCTGGGCCCTATCAGCAGCGAGTGTACCTTCCACAGGGTCGGTGGGATCTGTCCGAAAAAAGCAGACTCGGTTCCTGGTTCCACAACCAAATCAAGTCTGGTTCCCTGGGACTACTTCCTACACTGTCTACCCACTCTGTAATCAGCAGATCCTCTGTGTCTTCAGGGTAGTCAGCAGATGAAGCTTCTGACAACTCTTTCTCTTCACAGGTGTCCATGGCCAGCCAGGTATTTTCCTGGGTTTCAGTGTGGCTGGCCTCCATGATCTAGGGCTCCAACAGCTCCCATCTGGGAGGCTGTGACACATGTCCTCTCTCCTCCACAGTCAGAGCAGACTGAGCAGGGCTGCTCCCTTTTATGCTGAAGTTCCAGCTGGAGCATCCCCAGCAGGGGCATGGCTTCCTGAGCCCACAGTATGGGATTAATCCCTTCCTGTCCAGTGCAGGTCAGGTGTACACTGTCATAAGGAGACATAGTAAGTATTAGCAAAATGACATCAGGTGCTCGTGATGGGATCTACAGACCTCTTACAAAGGCTTAGGGAGTGATGGAACAATACTGGGCTAGAGAGCCTCACTCCTCAGCAGCTGCAGAGCACACTCCAAATGGAGGACCTGCTTAAAAGGGGACTCTGACAGTCAAGCAGGGGAAAAGTGAAGGAGAAATGTCTGCAGGGAGGATGCCAGTTTGTGGCTTCCAGGATAGAGCAATCTACAGGAGAAGGATCTGGATTGTGGGGAAGACCTGACCAGGAGGCTAGGGGCCTGACCCTTTTCCCTCCTCTGCTCACTGACTAAGGAGAATAACTGGACACTGAGAAGTGAGCTTGGAAATACCTATTTGACTGCTCAACTGCTGAGACTGATTGGGAACTGTCCACTGGGTGGGGCAGAGTGCTGTGACCATGCCCCAATCTGAAGACAGAGCAGGAAGTGGCCCCGCGGAGGCTGGTCTGGAGTATCAGCAAAAGGCTCTGAGACACTTCTTGTCCCTCACCCCTTGGGCCCTGGGCTGGGATCTGGTGGAGAGAGAGGGCCAGGTCCCCCTACTGTCTTCCCCTCCACCCCTAGAAAACCCAGAGAGCACCAAGGAATGACAGTCTGTAACTTGACTGCCAGGCCTGTGGACTGTCCAGCAAGGCCATCCCAGGACATTGGGGACTGTTGAGCTTGGCCTGCCCACTAGGTCTGCCAGACTGCAAGAGAAGCCCGCTACAGCACTCCATATTTTTAAATTACTACACTTTTGTGGTATTCTGTATGGGACACCCAGAATTGTAAGCCACCGTGTTACCCCTCTGCCTGGGCAAGAGTGGGCTTTACTGGAGATTACACTGTGTGTCAGCTCCCTGCCACACCAGTCTGTCAGCCTCACCAGCAAATTCCTTGAACTCTGCCAGTCTTTGCCACCCCATGCAGGTAACTATGAGTGAACCCCTGTTCCTGAGTTCCCCAGAGATGTCTCTGTACTCTCTGGTCCCTCTCACTGGATGCTCATGGAAAGTAAGTTCACTGCCTCCAAAGAGACAGTGCATACACCAGCCTGTTAACTGACCTGGAAACCCACCAGTTACTTCAATGTAACAAGACTGAGATTGTTTATAGTAAAACTAAGAATAAGTTTATTTTCAAAGAACCAAGATTTAAGTGATACTAGCAAGAGAAAAAGATAGGCACGATTACAAAAAAACATGCTTTCTAGTGCATAAATCTTAATTCTAGCAAATTATATTTTTGCCTAAAATAGTTTCTCACTTACAGCAAGTTTTCATTAGCTCCTGCCCATCAAGCCAAGAGGATCCACCGTTTACAGGCTGAGGGGGCTGCTCTCCATATCCCCTAAGTGATGGATAACTAGACTGTCTTTTTGCTGCCCCTTCTCTTTCCCAAAGTCCAGGGTGTCTCAAGAGCCAGGAAGACTTCAGACTCAGACCCCTGGTGAGCTCACTAAGATCTTTCCTCTATTGATTGTTAGCTTGATTGCTTTGTTTACATTATATGCAAATACACTCTTAGTGTCTTCTGCCTATAATCAAGCCAGCCAGCCAAGTAAATCCACATTCCTTTGTCTAAGACAGGCTTGGTATATGCACTGCCTCCCACACACATTAAGAATATATTTCTAGCTCACACAGACCAGCATGATACCAGTTTATATGTGATACCTTACATGACATCTTTTAGATAAATATTATGACAACCGTGTGTTGGGGGCAGTGAGTGTGTCAGGCCTCATATGAGTTACAGTATGGCAGGCCCTCAGCCAGTTGGCAGTGAGGGGCTTTTAGGTTCACAACCAGACTTTATTTTTCAAATGTCACTATTGTTAGAGCTACGCATGTAATGTCTTGATTTGAAAAAAGTCTGTTGTAACTCTAAGCAATTGGCAAAGGAAACTGTTAATTATAAAGCAGGAAAGTTGTCTGGTTAAACAAAAACTGAAAAAATTTTTAAAGAGACATTTCAAATAAGAAATATAAACTGGGATAAGTCACATCAAAGTAATCATTCAGATATTTACTTATTCTAAAAACATACTAAAGATATCATAATGCTGTTTGGAAAGAATAGGTGGCACAATTCTAGTGTCCTGCCCGATACACCTCTACCTTGATATAATGCTGTCCTTGGGAGCCAAAAAATCTTACCGCGTTATAGGTGAAACCGCAATATATTGAACTTGCTTTGATCCACTGGAGTGCGCAGCCCTCCTCCCCGCCCCCCGAGCACTGCTTTACCATGTTATATCTGAATTTGTGTTATATCAAGGTAGCGGGGTATATTCCCTCTCTCTCAGTAAAATGTGTATTTATAGCCAAAGCTGTCTGAGACTTATTGATGAGTTCAATGTCATTGCACTTACTACTTTGTAAAGTGCTTTGGGATCAATATAAAACCAATAGAAAATACATCAGAATCAGATGTTAAACAATTATAGCTGTTTTTGTAATCATAGAATCATAGAGATGTAAGGCTCGATGGGACCATGAGAAGTGAACAAATGCAGCCCCCTGCACTGTGACAGGACCAAGTAAACATAGACCATTCCTGACAAGGGTTTGTCTAACCTGTTCTTAAAAACCTCCAATGATGGGGCTTCCACAACCTCTCTTGGAAGCCTATTCCAGAGCTTACCTACCCTTATAGTTAGAAAGTTTTTTCTAATATAGAACCTAAAATCTTTGTGTCATACTTCTTATATCTTCAGTGGACACAGAGAATATTTGATCACCGTCCTCTTTGTAACAGCCTTTACCATATTTGAAGGCTGTTATCCATGCCCAGTTTTTTTAACTTTTTCTCATAGGACTGATTTTCTAGACCTTTTCTCTTTTTTTTGCTCCTTTACTCTGGATTCTTTCCAATTTGTCCACACCTTTCCTAAAAGCCACAGTACTCCAGATGAGGGCTTACCAGTGCTGAGTTACCTCCTTCGTCTTAACTCCTGTTAATATACCCCATAATGATATTAGCCTTTTTTGCAACTGCTTCCCATTGTTGACTCATTCAGTTTGTGATCCACTGTAACCTCCAGACCCTTCTTAGAAGTACTACTACCTAGCTGGTTATCCCCCACTTCGAAGCTGTTTGTTTGATTTTTCCTTCCTAAATGAAGTACGTTGCTGTTGTCTTTAAGACCAATTCTCCAATTTGTCAAGGTCGTTTAGAATTCTAATCCTGTCCTCCAAAATGCTTGCAATCTGTCCCAGCTTGGTGTCATCCACAAACTTTATAAGCATATTCTCCACTGCATTATTAAGGCATTAATAAAAATATTGAATAAAACCAGACGTGAAACAACATACAATACGGCTCTATATATTAGAGTGTACTCTGCTGTATTTGTGTTGCCTTGGGCTGTGGAATTGTCAGATCTCATAAGATAATTGATGGTAAGGCAGTAAAAGTATTTGAAGTGGAGACCTCCAAATAAAACACAGGTGCAGCAGGAAGTGGTGTTGGTGATCCATTAAATGGCAAACTTACCCATGGCTAGACCTGAATGTATGCTTCAATATGGTGTTGAGTGCAGTCTTTTGAAACAGATGTAAATAGAGGTCTGATCACTGGGGTCATTGTGGATACCACTGGACACTTTTCAAGAATGTATATGATAACTGCCTTGTCCCGATCAATTTCCATCTTGTTAATCTAAAAATGTCCCCGGCAGTTTCAGTTGGATGTGGTATTCTTCCCCTACTGTGAGGAGTTGCTATGCCCTATTATAGCAGTGGCCATGTATCACTCCAGACTGCCTATATTTGCAATGGTGGATAAAATTTACTTTGCAAACTACATTTGGATACTTCCAGCTATAAAAATATGCTACTGTATAAGTAATCACTGAATATTCATATGGCACCCGTGCTGTCATGGTGAGCTAAAATATATATGAAAGTCCTCATCTAATATCCTGCTTGACACGGCAGGGAGGGGACTGCTAGTTTAGGGCCTATCCTAAGGGCTGGTAAGGGCTCTCAGTGTCTATTACTTCAGTAGATGTTAAGTGAGTTCATCATACTGGGACTGTAGCTTTTTGCACAGAAGCCACAGTAAAGAAAAAGGAAGATGGGGGTGGAGGGGAGGAAGAAGGGAAGAGAATGATAGGGCGAAATAAATGGTGCTCTTGCTGTATAGGCACTGATCAAATCAAAACTTCTTTATGTTTATAGCACATATTGTGCTTCAGAGAGCATCTGAACAATCAGGGTTTTTTTAAATAGAATTCAAATTATTTATCAGTATTTTTGATAGAAACAGAAAGGAGCCGGTGGTGTTATAAAAACTGTGGAACTAGAAAGTAATTAAAATGAGACAGCTGTTTGTTCAGGCTTTTCCAGTTTCCCAGGAACACAGCTCATATTGCAACATGAGTGCATACTACTTTTCTTTGGCTTGTGGCCATTATTTATGGCACAGCCAGACAGTCCTGTATCAAGAGTTTGACCCTAGTGAGACTAAGTCTTGTTACTTGAATTTAATTTAGAAACGTTGAGTCACAACTTTTATTTTTAAGGTGTTTTGATTAAAGGTCAAGACAGAAATTTTGGTGTCACCACTTCATTATTAAATCAGCTCTGCATTTGAACATTTGATTTTAGAGAGTTGGGGACTACTCTATTCCAATCTACTACCCTGACCTTGTGAGGAGAGCAGTGCCTTCAGCTACTTCTGACTTCAGTGGAAGTTGAGAGCACTCAGAAACTGGCAGGAGGAGCTCAGCAATTTGTACCATCAGGCCCAGTGTGTTAAACATATAACTTCTATTAAGGTAACACTAAGATGAGAATAGACTTATACCTGTGATCTATGACTATATTATAGTTATTGGCAGCCCATTGCATTCAGATACAGTTAGTGGGCCTGAGTTCTGATCTCAGTTATCCTGATGTAAATCTGGAATAATCCCATTGATATCAATGGAGTTACACCAGTGTAAGAAACATCAGAATAGGCCTAATGTGTGAAGTTCTTGTAGAAAGTCTAAATAGTTCACAAGTCTCATTGGATTAAATTTAAGATCCAGGAGCTAGATCCTGGACCCTTGCTCTGGTTTTCTTTACACTGTTTTACAGGCGCAGCTCAAGATTCCCTCAGGCTGACTATGTCATCTGAATAGCCACTTCTTCACCCCTTCATGTATGGGGCAAGCTGGGTTTGAAGCAGAATACACAGCTCTTTGTCTGATTCTCATCTAGTCCCACGGGGCCCATTGCAGTTAGACTAACTTAGAGCAGCCTGTAGACTTTTAGGTCCTGAGGTTATTCTAAATTATCTCAAACTGTTTTGGCCCTTGTCTTGAGAGCAGAAAGGCGGCTTAAAACTAGCTTTCTCCATTGCTCTCCTCAACTGCACCAAACATAAGCTTATTTGAGGATTTACCCTTAGGTGTGAAAAAAATCTTTCAGAAGTCCTGGATATTCAAATTCTTGATTTGAAATTATGATGAACATTTATCTTACAAAGGAAAGCAAATTAAATCTATGAATATTGATTTTTCACAGAATTTGACCTTGTCTAATAAGTCTTCATAACCAGATTGATAAAACTGAACATGCACTGACTTGGTTTTGCTTATGTATAATGTACTATATGTTCATCTATTATGCTTAGTAGATCAATATCAGGAGGCTTATTTTATGAAAATTAAATTTCACACTTTTATATAAAACTACAGAAGTTAAGCACAAACAAGGAATATTTTTAGTCCTCTCTTTCACAGTATAATTTTCTGTTCTCCCCTCCCTCCAATATTGGGAAGAGGAGGGGAAATCCATAGTGGGAGAGTAAGATTGTATTTTGAAATTTGTATTTCAAACTATGGCTCCAATCCTGCATTGAAATGCAGGTAGTGATACTATAAAGAAAAAAAATCTTATGTCCCAGACATCTAATCTGGGACCATAAATGCTAATTATAATAATACTGTTATTGGATGATGTCACTACAAGGCAGAGTTAAGGTTATCTGGGTGTTCATTTCTTACCTTAACATGGTTGGATTTCTTTTAAGCATAATCTTATCTGTGAATTTCCTGTTTGGTTTTGGGATAATTACAACATTCCTATAATGTTTTTTATACTTATTACTGAAATGTACTCTCAGACTTAACTTCCTCTTAATGTAGTTTCTTGTCTGGGAATTCATGTAGGGCCTAATCCAGAGCTCACTGAAGTTAAAGGAAGGACTCCCTTTTATTTCAATAGGCTTTTAATCAGGCCCACATCAACAAAAGTATACTAGGACTTATTTACAACTTTAGGCTTAACTCTTTCTTAACAAAGTTGGTTTTGGGAGAATTTGGTATTATGGAATTGTGTGTCCTTTGTATTATTGGTGGTATTCTCTCTCAAATTATTGGCTTGCATTTTGCTTAAAGTAATTTAGGGTTGCTAATTTCTCTCCACACTCTCTTTCTCTGGATCGTCTTTTATTTGTTCACTCTTTGCTTGTGTGTATAAAATCTCTGAGATAAGTACCATATACTCCATGTAATCCATGGGCATTCTACTGTCTCTTCCAGACCATTTATGAAGATATTGAAACCTCTCAGCCTTGACCCCTTCATAACCCCACTAGATAGGTCTCTGCAATTGTCTCAACGAAATGGAGCCCATTTATAACTGTTAACTGTTTACATTCCATCAGATAGGGTATGATACATCCCACATTAGATAATATATTATATAGCCCAATCAATTCAATAATATTTTTGAATATGGAGCCAAATTGTGTCACTTAGCCATTAGCCTGAGTAAGAGTGCAGACGTTGCAGAACAATAGTGCTGTGGGAAATACATAATGGGGCAGTGTGAATCAAGCTAAGATAGTAATGCAGGTCAGCCAAAACAAGTAATGATAAAACCTTTCTACCACATTGTGGTGCATAGTATTCTGTATTTGTCACACATGGCCAAGAAAAATATTTTACAAATACTTTAGAGAGTTAAAAAAAAAGTATTCGGTCTGTAAAGCCAGGTGCTTAGGGACCTGATCCAGCAAAGCAGTTAAACCCATTGCTTAACCTTAAGCATGTGAGTAATCTCATTAATGTCCATTGAACTCACATGCTTGAAAACCATAACATGTGCTTTGTTTAACTGGGGCCTTAGTTTGTGAGTCCAACTATACAGGGCTTGAAGGGAACAATAAACATCTCTAAAAATAACATCACTTTTATGTTCCTACAAATGTCACAGTCTGAAGTTTGATATCTAGCATCTACTTTCCATAGACAGAAATGCGTGCAAGGTCCCACTGGGAAACTGAATCCCCACTTCCCAACAGGATAAAGGTCCTGTTTCTAGCCCGGTTAAGTGGAAGTTATTGAATTTTAAACCTGTTGTGTTCCAACCCTGAATAGTGCCTTTCCTGGGCCTCAGGAAGTATAATTTTGTTGTGGAATTTCCACATTTGAGGAAAAGAAGGTAACATCACTCTGGCACATTGGTTAATTAAATGGCAGCTGTTTGAAATGCCTCATGGGATTGAAATGTTAGAATATATTCTTGGGAGATGAATTAGCAGTAAAAGAGCAGGTGATACATTCAAAGGTGAATGAAAAATAAATAAAATACACTGTGAAACCAGGTGATCACATGGCTCTGCAATTTATAGTATTGCTAGTTCTCATGATTTTACCATGAGTCTCACTGTGTTTTGGTGTTTTTCTTAAAACCCCAGCTCTTGGGTTAACGTGATTGTGAGAATCTCAACTTACTTTTTTTAATAAAAGTTTCTAGCCCATGTGGTTGCAGAGAAAAATCTTTAAAACACGACCATGTGTACTTTAAAGGCTCAGAAACCAGAAGACAAATTAAAGGAACTCATCATTTATTTTCTAGGCCTTTATCAGTGTTAAACTATGAATAAATGTTATCTGTTTTCTGCTGCTTTATTCAAAATAAGTAACAATCTACAACACTGTGTTAAAGAGGGGAATAGAGTGAAATAAGATCACCTACAATACATACTATTTAATATTACAGAGGATGCTAGGATGACAACTTTATCCATGTAAACTGAAGCCCTAGCAATAAGGGTTAATTAGGTGGCAGCAAAAACCTAATCTAGTTTAGCTGCTATGGAAAACATCCACCAAACTGCATTATGTATTCAGCTAATCAGAATGGGTTGGAGATCATCACCAACTGTATCTAAGCAACCCAATAAATGATGAATCAGCAAACCAACTACTTGGGGTTTTTTCTTCATATTTTGGGGTAAGAATCTCAACTCTTTTACCAAAGAATACAAGTTTGGTCACAAGAATTACCACAATACTACTTTTGTGAGACTTAGATCTTTTCTCCTCACTTAGTGTGGGCACAGTTCCTGATGACCTTAATGGAAATTATAAATGTATATTAGATATACACACAAAAGTTAAAAAATTAAGGTTGCAAAATCAAGCACTCAAAAGTTAGGAAATGTCAGAATTAAGGTTGCATTGTGTAACTTTCATTCAGTCCTCTTCTGCATATGCGTTGTGATAGTCTTTAATCACATGACTACATACTATTTTTTCCACTGGACCCTGCACACTTAATATCAGCCCCCTTCACCAGTCAGTCCCAGTTCCCCAGTCTTGGCTCCTCACCAGCTCTATCACACCCTCCCCACTCGCCACCCCCACTGGTTCCCAATCCCAGGCTCCATCCCTAGGCTCCTCATTCAATCTCAGTTACTCTTAATCTCGGTCACCCCCACTCCCCTCCTTGGTTCTTTGTCCAATTCTTTGGCCAGCCAGTCCCAGTTCTGTTCCTGCAGCCCAGCTCTCTGCCAGGTCTGTCTCCCTTGCCCACTGGTTCACAGTCTCACTTTCATCTTTCCCCCTTACCTGATCTAGTCTCATCTGGCTCCTTGTCCCAATAGACTCCTATCTCTCCTCTCAATCCATCTTTTCTCCCCTCCGCATTAAATAGAGAGCTTCTTTCTTCACCCTTCCTGGGTGCCAGCAGGGAGATACCTGAGAGCACAGAAAAGAAAGCCTCCTTCCTCTCCATTCTGGTGTGCAGCCTAAGGAAGATAAGAGAAGTCATTTGAGGAAAAGTCTGGCTTTATCTGTGTAGACGTGGGCTGGAAAGGGCATGCTCAGTCACTCTTTGGGATGGTGCATGCACAGTCTGGTCAACACTAGGAGCTGGGAGAGGTTTGAGGATGCTCAGTGTAGACAGGCTCCTAAGAGGTTTTAGATGCTAAAACTGAAGACTCCACTGAGCTTTTGTGCACTGAGGTTTTTCAGAGGGTTATGACTTGGCCAAATTTGGATTTTCACAAGAAGGACAAAAGGTATTGTTGGGTATGAGGTGTTATATTGTTCATGGTTATTAAGTTACATGTGTGCATTAGACCCAATAATCAGTTTTAAGGATATTGCAGCAATCCAAGATGGAGTCTGAACTGTCATCTTGTGACTCCATTTTGTGACCCCTGTATGCACTGTCAGCTTAGCCTGGATGTAACTAGATTGAACTGTTTTTTCCCGGCACTGGGCTATCCCGAAGATTCTACCACCTCAGACTGTTTCCTGCCTTTCCTGAGATCATACTATGTTTTCCCACTACAAACGATATAAAAGGACTGTAATCACATCTTGGTGGTGCAGTCCATCTCACACTGTGGGTGCGTGGCTCGGGTCTTCATGGCACCAGTGCATCATCGAAGAATACCATTCACTCCTGAGGTGAGAAAAAAGAAGACGTATTCCACTTTACCTGCTCCTGGGCATGTCAACAACCAGAGGGTTCTCGGTCCATTTCTTCCATCCCAACTGCCATCGAGGGACTTTCCAGTGCTCCTCTTCTACAGGTTCCAATTACCCACGGAGTGGAGGTCCTGGACTTCAACACAGCCACAGAAGTGCTGGGAATATAGTGAGATGTAATAATTAGGGTTTTCTTAGTTGGGGTTACATTTTCAATTGCCAGGGTGAGTTCTGTATTTTGGGCCTGAGCTTTATGCTCATAAGGAGAGCTGCTGTGTGACTGGCTTTGTGTTGTTTCTATAGTTATTGCTCATTCACATTTATCCCTTCCCTTATCTGCAATTTATCCCTTAATACACTTACCTGTTGTTCAATCCTTATTTCTTTGTCAGTTTTTATTTATTGCACACCACACAAGGGAAGAGGGGAGGAGATTTGCACCAGTCCAGATACGGCAGAGGGTGGGTCTGCTCTTCTGAGAAAAAGGGGCTTGTTTATATTCTGTTACTCACCCCCATTATACAGTTAGAGTAATCTTGGCTCCCCTTTGAGATAGCATATCCTGGACACAAAGACCACCCACCAATTTCAAGACCCTGTGCCAAAGCATGGGGTGGTTAGAGCTGTTCAAAGAAAAGGTCACTAGAATTTTTTAACATGGGCAAAACAATGTATTTTTTCACTAGCTTTTTGTTTTTGGAAAAAGCAAAACTGGTTTGATTGAAATTAAACAAAAACAAAATTCAGTCTGAGCACACACTTGGTAAGGAATGGAAAATTTCAGCTCAAACAAGTAAAGTTTAGCAAAGGTACAAGCTATTGAAAATAGGATCTTTATAATGAGAGGTGTCATGCAACCTTAATAAGCAGTCCTATCAGTCCTGCCTATAATCAAGGGGACAATAGACCCCCCCAAATAGTAAGGACTGTACTGGTGAGTGATTAAAGATGTACATGAATTTTAGTTGTTTTGTTATGTAAGATCATTTACTGTTTGGAGACCTCTTCAGTACCTAATATCAACATTGGGTATGTCTTCACTGCAGAGTTATCTACCCTCGATTTGCTCATCTCAAGTTAGCCTAGTTCAAGTGACAGTGGCCACATAAGTGTGAAATAAGTTGCTGTGTCCACACTGGCACTCTGCTTACTCATGTGTGACAATGAGCCTTCTGGGGATATATCTTAATGTCACAGTAAGTTGAGCCTGTATATGAATTATTTCCCAGTAAACTGTGAGAGAACTCGTCTGTCCTTTCTTAGCATACAGTGGGGACCTGTGAGAAGGCACTGGAGAACTAGCAGCACTTCAGTGCTACTAGCCTGCATCCACACTACAAAGTGATTGTGCTAGTAACTGGTGAGTTTGCTTAGTTGATTTTTAATCTTTATCCCATCTCAAACCAGCCAACTCAAATGAAAAGTATGACCATATTCAATGTAAAGGTATTTGTATGTGAATCAGACTCTGATAAGTGACAACACTTGAGTTATAGCTCAAATTAACTTTGTAGGGAAGGCAAGCCCTCTGAGACAGAGGTCGAAATTTATCTGTGGTGAAGGTGGGGCCCAATTTCATTTGAATCAGTAGAGTGGTGCCTCCTTACACAAAGGATGAATTTGGACAAGAGTGAACCTCAATTTTGAATTCCCCTGCTTTTATTAATTAATTAATATTGATCTCATTGCAATCATACAGCGTTATTTTCAGTAGGGCTGTTGTGCTTCTTCCCGCAAGATTGTAATATCCCATTAGATTTCATATGCTTTCAATAGAAGTCTGATCATGTTTCCAGTCAGACCATAATGGGTTATCTACATAATACAGTAATTGTTATGGTGTATTGCATCATGTATATTTATTTATTTAGCGTGTGCATAGTCGTCTAGCCAAGCGATGGCATCCTCAGTGGCGTGATGCAGTTGTTCTAGGCCACTGCTGAACCTAGTCAGCAGGCATTCGACAACATGCGTCATCGTCTGTGTTGCACTGCAGCTGCACAAAGGGCTGTCATGAAGGTCCCAGCGATACTGGTTGGCTGCACAGAGACCTTGCCTGGTTTGGAGCCTTTTCAACAGGGACCATTGGTGATGGGGCAGGTCAAAACCATGCAGGCAAATTGTGGGGTCGGTGACAAGGGACTGGTTGGGGATTATAACAGATATCCATTCCTCTCACCAGAGTGTTTCTGCCCTAACATCCTAGCGTGGTGGATGAGACCATAATGGGCGATGTGACATCAAACATGCAGCTGGTGATTTGAAAAGGTCATTGTGCAGTGGCAGGATTGAGTTGGCGCATATTTTCTCTACTAACTTGCCAATGGCAACCTCTCATCTGATATGAGGAGGAGCAATATTTCTCAGAACTGGAAGCCATGGGAGTGGAGTTGGACGCAGGGTGCTGGAGATGATATGCATGGCGGCATGTAAGTGCCTATCCACCAGGTTGGTGTGTGATGATCGACTCCAAACTGCTGCACAGTACTTCACCACCGAATACGAGGTAGCAAGAGCTGACGTCCGCAAAGTTGGAGCACGAGCACCCCATGATGAACCTGCCAGTTTGCTAAGAAGATTGTTGTGCATCTTAACTTTAGCTGCTGTCTTCTTCAGGTGGGCATAGTAACTCAGTGTGCGGTCTAAGGTCACACCTAGAAAAACTGGTTCTACTTCATGCTTCACCTTCTGACCATTCAGATAAACATTTAGTTCTCGAGCTGTGCTGGCGTGATGAAGATGGAACAAACTGGAGACTGTTTTTATGATGCTTGGCTGGAGGCACCAAGTCTTACAGTAGTCAACTAACTTTTTATCATGTCCCGCTTTTGAGTGGCATCAAGCTCATGAAACATCCGGGCCTGGGTACTGCTACAGATGTTGTCTGCATGTAGCGAGGCAGTGTGGCTCCCCTCCAGCCCAGAGGAGGGAGAGCCCAGCTGGAGGCCAGAGTGGGCTGGGCTAAGGAGCTCTGAGCCCGCCCCTCAAAGGGTCAGATACCAACCCGGAACTATAAAGGCCGGCCCTCAGAGCTCAGTGAGGCCTGAGCAACCGGAGAGAGCAGACATCCCGCAGGGATCTCGAGACTGGGAAATGCCTGCGGACCATGCCGGCTGCCCAGACTGGCCTGAGCTACCCCGTGCCTGCTGCCTGGAGGAGCTGCCGGAGCTCCCCCGCGCCTGCTACCCAGAGGAGTCCCCGGAATTGTCCTGGCCCGACTATCCGGAGGAGTTGCTGGACCTACCACCCAGCCCCAGCCGTGACAAGCCCATGCTCATGGACCCTGCAGAGGCCGACGTTAGGACCCAGGTAGGTCCTGAGGGAGAGCCCGGAAGTAGCCCGTGGGCAGCCGACCCCAGTCTGGCTGCAGCCGTACCGGAACCTATGTCAGTGTGTTGTGGCCAGGATCCCCACTGACTGAGCAGCGGATCATTAGCCGCTGCTAGGGCCACGGGCTGGGATGCAGTGGAGTGGGAGGGCCTGCGTCCCCCCTGCCACCCCAGTCCAGGGTGGCAGACTCCCCTTGTCCCTGGCCTGGTGAAGCCGAAGCCAGTGTTTGCTGCCCCGCCCTGACCTAGGGCCAGGCCTTAAACTGTTATTGTTGCTCAGCCCTGCCCAAGGGCCTGAGCTTCCTGACTCCATGTTTGCTGCCCCGCCCTGACCTAGGGTGGGGTCTTAAACTGTTATTGTTGCTCAGCCCTGCCCAAGGGGCTGAGCTTCCTGACTCAGTATTTGCTGCCCCGCTCTGAACCAGGGCCGGGCCTTTAACGGTTATTGTTGCTCAGCTCTGCCCAAGGGCCTGAGCCCCTTGCCCCGCAGGGCAGGCAATTGCCGCGAGGACTGCCGGGCTAGTTTCCCAGACCCACTGGTGCGTAGTGGGCCGGCGTGGCTCCCCACATCCCCCCGGAGAGGGTCGAGCCCTGGGCGCACTTGTGAACACTGCATAAATGAACTTTCATGAGTCCATTATTGGCAGGTCAATGATGTAAAGGTTGAACAAGGTTGGAGAAAGCACAGAGCCCTGGGGTAACCCATTGCTCTGTTGTCTCTAAGCACTTGTCTTCTCCTCCATATGGACTCTGAACTGCCTATCACGGAGGAACAGTTCAACGATGCCTGTAACCCAACGTAGCAGGACCCATAATACCTTCATGAGTAGGCCAGTGTGCCATACCGTATCGTACACTACTGTTAGATGGATGAAAACAGCGCTTATTTTCAAGTTTCTTTGGAAGCCATTTTCAACAAATGTGGTCAGTGCGAGTACTTGGTCACATGTGCTAAGGTCTCAGAGAAGGCCAGTTTGGTCAGAGCTCAAAATTCTCTCCCCATTGGGTAATATGCGGTGTAAAATGAAGCGCTCCAGTGCCTTGAAGCACACCGACAATAATGATATGGGGTGATAGCTTGATACTTGACTTGGGTCCTTTCCAGGGTTTAGGAGGCCAATGACTAGAGTGACCAGATAGCAACTGTGAAAACATGGGACAAGGGATTGGGGGAAATAGGTGCCTATATAAGAAAAAGTCCCCAAAAATGGGACTGTCCCTTTGAAAATGGGACATCTAGTCACCCTACCAATGACTTTTGCAGTGCACCATATCTTCAGTAGCCTACCTTCACTGATGACCCTGGTGAAGAATTTCACAAGCCAAAGCTGAGCCCAGGGGCCAAAGGTTTACAGGAATTCTGGAGATATATTGTCATAGCCTACAGTTGTTCCACACTTGATGCTACCCAGTGTCTTTTCCAGCTGTTACAGTGAATGGGAGCAATGGATCAGTATCCTCATCACACCACCTGCCAGTACCTGACAGCAGTCAGGGAAGCTAATGATCTACCCAGCCAGCTGAATTCCACGAGCACCAGATCAAAGAATCCCGCACTGTCATCACCGACAACTCCAACCTGCAGCCCGGTGACTTCTATGTCATTAGTTCAGCTCTACACGTTACAACTCAACGTGGAGGGTTTGTCAAGAGTGATTTACTTGGCGTTCTTGCTCATCAACAAACTATCAACATCATTTGCTGCAAGAGACTTACGTGGCAACTGCAGAAGCTGGGCATTACAGTATGTGTAATTAGGGAGTGTTTAATCTGCATAATAAAATTCTTTATGAAAAGTTGTTACCATCCATTCCCAAAACCTGCTTTTCTAAATTAAATGCCTTAGTAGTCTGCCATGTAGATTTAGGGATGGAAAATAGCATTTTTAGAAAAGCCCCTGTAAAGTTCAGGATTGCCAAAAAGGGGATAGTGCTAAATTCTTTTTTTTTTTTATTCTGTAATTCAAATATGGATCAACTGATTTAAAAATAAATAAATAAATAAATAAATAAATAAATAAATTAGCATACAGATTTGCATATTGTATTCCAATTTTCATCCTGGATCAGATTTTTTACAACTATATTATAAGTACAGCTGCTGAAATGTGGGATTTCCAGTTCACAGGAATTTTTGCTTTTTGGAAATTTGGTTTCATTCTCAATTAGAACAAGACCAAATGATTTCAAGAAATTTCGGTGAACCAGAAATCCTGAAAAAAGTTTCAGAAATACCAATATATAGTGTTTCTGAAATGAAATCTGCTCCCCAGTACCCCAACAACTGCTGAATGAAATTGACATTCTTGTCCTGACAGCCCTGGGAGCCAGCTGGCCTGGAAGCCATGGGGTCCACAGCCCAGGCCAATCCAGAGGATGGGGTTTCCCTGGAGGCACAGACCCTGGGAACCTGGCCAAGGGCTTTCAGGACCCCAGCTCCATGGCAGAGAGCCTGGAAGCCCTGGCATGGCTGGCTGGATGCTGGAGATCTAGACTTCCCAGCAACCCCATGAGCTGGCAGATTTCCTTTACAAACCTGCCTTTTGATTCGCTAAAAGTTTACTGAAGCAAGAGGTTGAATCGCAGAACCCAAAATCTTTAGTGGAAACATTTTCTGGCCAAATTCTATTTCAACAAAAAAATTCCAACGAGCTCTAATTAAAAGGCCTTATCTTTCCATTTCTCCTTCCTCCTCCCTTTGGGAGGATGCCAGGCTGGGATACAGGCAGCCTGTTCACAGACCCCAGACCCCATGCCTAGGAGTTTCATGCACTATAGCATGTGATGGGAGTGTTTGGGAATGGACTATGACATGGCTGGTGCCTCTCTGTGACTATCTTACTCTACTGGCCCAATCCTCTCATGCCCTACATAGTGAGAGAAATTCACCTCTTAGCAAACGGCAAAGCCAAAGCCCATATGCCGTTGAAGAATCATTTCAGTCCTCAAAGTAAGGTTTAATTGGGAGGTGTAAATAGTTTATAGATTTCTGAACTGGCCATCTGTACAGGAGTGAATTTCTCTTATGGTGCAAGAAGAGAGGGAACAGAAGCTATGGGAACTAGTGCAGTCCAGTGGCTCTACTGCCAAATCGGGACCTGGTGAATGGGAGAAATGTTTGTCCTCAAGACCTGGCATGACTCCCATACACACAGGCATTTACTTGTCCTGTATGCAAGGGATAGTCAGAAAAGCAATGCTAGAAAGGAAAATATGATTCTTGATATTTGTGAAGATTTCTGTGTGGTTGTTCATAATTCTCTATATTTTTACCATAATTGTTTTGATTATTTTTTCTGACTTCCCTTTCCAGTGGAGCCTTGTTCAGTTCAAGATCAGTTAAGGGTGTAGAGAGTTAACTATTAGTGTAAAATATATATATATTCCATCATTGTCATTGCTTATTGAATTTGGTTAAAATCTGTCTATTAACAGCCTGTTTTTTCAAACAAGCAAAAAAAAAGACCCAAGCTAAAAACCCAACTATAATTTTCAGTTTCTTACAGTTAGAGTACAATAAAGCCATTTTGTGATATTATATTGCACTGAGAGTTGTTCCTTTAATGACTTAGAAAGCCAAAATTGTCAGTGTAATCTGGAATATTACTGTACACTAATAGAAACTACATTACGTAAATTCTATGGTACATTTTTCATTTTGGCATCCAAATAAAAAAAACTCAGGGTTTGGCTACACTTGCAGCTGTACAGCGCTGGGAGTTACAGCTGTGTTCGTACAGCTGTGTAGGGAAAGCGCTGCAGTGTGGCCACACTGACAGCTACCAGCGCTGCAGTGTGGCCACATTTGCAGCATTTGCAGCAGTGTTGGGAGTGGTGCATTATGCGTTCAAGTGGCTGCAACGTGCTTTCCAATAGAGGGAGGTGGGGTGGAATGTGACAGGGAGCGTGGGGGAGACAGAGAGAGAGTGGATTTTTGGAGCTGACACTGTGTCAGCTTCCTGCCTTGCAAATTCTAAGGACTTGAAGATACACAGCACCAACATTCAATCATTTTAAAAGTTTCGACCCCTTCCCCCACCCCTCTCTCATTCACTAAATGCAAATAGCCTTCAGACCAGATAAGCAGCTGCTCCAAAACGGACCTCCCTCTCCCCCACTCCGGGCTGCTTCTCTCCTCAAGCAAACACTAGGGGATTCCCCCTCTCTGCCTCTGCTCGAGCAAACAGTAGCTGTGTTTGTTTTTTAGATATGCAGCTCCGGGAGCCCCAAGTTCACAACAAAACAAAGAGAGGCATCACAACAAAACAAAGAGTGTTATCTTTACTTAAAAAGCATTATGGGAAGGTTCCAGAGGTCAGTTACAGTGTAGTAAGATTAACCACTGTTTACACTGGCACCCCAGTGCTGCAAGAGCAGCGCGATAGTCATTATTCCCCAGGCCGAGGTGGAGTACAGCCAGCGCTGTAGCCAGGGAGATACAGCGCTATATGTGTGCCAGTGTGGACGAGGAGTAACTTATAGCGCTGTAAAGCCACCACCAGTGCTGTAACTCTCAAGTGTAGCCAAGCCCTCAGTAAATTAAGAAAAGCTGCACGTAGGCAGCAGAATGGATGTTTCATGTTATCTGTGAATCAATGTGTGTATTGTTTAATGTGTGAATTCACGACAGTTGAAGAATTTGGCAAATATAGGTGAAGTATGTGAGTGATAAGATGAGCAATGTAGGCCCTACAGCAAGTACAAAAATACAAAATTTAAACAGCCTTCATGAAACTTTCATTTTTTCCCCATAGAAATTATAAAAATGTCAAAGCTTGAATTCATATGTAGGGATTTATTTAATAAGACATTGCACAGATAACTTTAATTCTGCCATTTCCTAACTTTTGCATACTTGTGTTTGCAGCCTTAGTCATGTTCTTTTAATTTAATTTTGTTTGTAAATAAGTATATATATTGCAGTTTATTTGTTGTACTGTGCAGTGTATATATACATTAAACTCACCATTTCCTTGCTGTCCCTGCTAGCTCAATTGGTAAGGAACTGAAAAGGAAAAGAATCTTGCTCTGAGTGCTTAGAGAGCGGGACTCATTAATCTCTGGCCTCCACAAGCTCACAAGAGTAGATGTGTGTGTTTGTAGTTTCCGGCTTAGGAGCTAGGATTTTAACAGTTGCTGCCCTTGTTTTGGAGAATTATAATTTAAACCCAAAAAATAATTTTTAGGATATGTATGAAACACTATGGGACATTATATAATCTTATATTATAAAATGCATTATTAGCTCAAGTCTATCAAATGGCAGCAATTTGAATGTCTGAGATTTCAAAAATGATGAGTGCGATATGAAATGCTATATTGAAACACATTGCAAATTCCATCATCATCATCAATCATCATCATCGGGAGATAATTAATAATAATAAAAATAGCATCTACATGGCAAATTATAGTAGCAAAGCTCTAAAGAAATCTTAATTAATTCTCACAAGAGTCCTTTGAGGTATGTTGTCAAACATATTTTCTTCATTTTACAATTGAGGAAGTTAAGCCCAAATTTAGACTTGGATGTCTAAAATTTGGCATTTGAATCCACAGTTAGATCTAAATCTCTGGTTTAAATTTCAAAGCTCCACCAAAGCCAATGTGAATTATGGTTGCTCCACAGCTGTGAAAATTAGACGAGTTATTTAGGTGCCAAATCAGCAAGTCACTGGCAAATGTAGGAATACAATTTGGGAGTTCTTGTCTCCAGTAGTATGCCCAATACTGCTTTCCATGGAGATACTCCCAAAAACTGTTTTCAAATTCCAAATAAGTCTCCCAAATTCCCTTTAACTGAGTGAAACTTGGCAGGTCTATGATAGAATCAAAAGGAAATACATATTGCACAGGGACAGTGCTTTGATCAGTGAAGGAGTGGAATTTGAAATACTATTACTTCTAAAAACAGCTTAGCAAAGATTTCAACCATTTTGTTTCACTTACTGCACAAAAGAGAAACAAAATGGAGACAGAAGAGAAAACAGCTGGATGCCATTCACTCATTCTACAGCTGTAAATTCCTCTTTTTCCAACATATTTTTATGCTTTCCTTTAAACAAACATTTTGGCAACTTGTTAGAAAAAATGAAAACAGGAAGTAGGAAAATAGTTTGTGAAGAGTTCTTTTACTTGGAAAATATTAATTTATAGTAATTCAAATACAAACTGTAATAACTCCAAATAAAACATTGTAAAATGTGCCTCCCAGGGCATTTCATGGTGACTAAATGTCTTCTGGCTAAGGCAACGTAGACACTTCTGGAGAATTTACACCTGACCAGTCTGATTTACGCATTTACGACTAGATCATTCCTTTAAGGCGCAGTCCATAGTGAGTAGGCTTGCCACTTGTCCTAAATTTTATGGGACAACCCCTAATTTCAGAAGACTATCACACTTTCCTCAGCTCTTACTCTGTCAAAATACTGATACATGTAAAAGGAAGAGTGAGACAGAGACCTACAAAATGCCCTGTTTCTAGGGAAAGGTGTACAAAGCTGGAATCCAGGAGACCATGATTTCAAATCTCACCTCTTCCACTGGTTGCTGTTAAAATTTCTGTACATTTCATAACTCTTATCAAGGAGAAAGACTTTGTAAACTGGTTGGCCTCTAGGTCATACTGGAATATAAATGCTGAATTTTTTTTCTATCAGGTAAGTGTCTTATCTATAAAATGGGGAGAGTAACACAAGATCACTTCTGGCAGAGCTGGGAATAAAACCCAGGTGTCTTAACACAGCAGTGTCAATTGTCAGCCATGTAGCCTTTCAGAAAGGATCTGCCATATCTATGTGCTTGGCTATCCTGTCAGTAACTAGTAGACTATATACACACTGCCCAAAACCAGCAATCCTAATTCCCTAAATTAGCAATCGTAATTCTATTTCAAACTGCTGTATAAGCCCCCAGGCAAAGATTGCATCACACCACTGCTAAAGCTGCTTGACATATAGTATAGCAGCTTATTTCTGCTACTCTATTACCCCTTTAGGTCAAGTGACAGCTAGCCATGCTGTGGATCTGAAGGCTCTAGATATAAACCCTGCTGAGGATCTCTATTGGTGAAAATCATATGTGATCATGCAGTTACAAATTGTACCATAATACACATGTTCAAGGAGTTTACATTTTAATTTTAATTCTGGCATTTCCCTAACTCTTGAGTGCTTGACTTTGCAATCTTAACATTCCTTTAATGTAGGATTTTTGTATTAATATATTTATCAATATATGGGACCCCCTCTTAAGTCAGCACTTACTGGGAGACTGGATGTTTCATGGCATTGCTAATGGGTTACAGATGTTCCAGGTGTCTTTGAATCCAGACAGCATCAGTAGGGACTGAAAAGTGATCCCAATTTTGATGGGTCTCAGTTCTAGCTCCCCCATCACAAACTTACTATCATGTTTTGCACTAATTAGCAGACTCACAGGGGCAAGGGCCATGGAGACTGATCTACCCATTATATCCCTTCAGGGAAGACCCCAGATCCAGGCTGAGGGATGCTGGTGAGACAGCAAGAGGAGAAGCTTGCCCTGTTTGGTATTTTGTAGAAAAAGGATACCATTCACCTGGTTTGTTAAGTCAATGTCTTCACCAGCACGAAATCCACACACCAGTTTTTAAAAACAGAAGTTTATGATTATAAGCAAATAATTTATGATTATGCAATTTAGCTTACTAAATAATTTGAAAAAAATCTTTGTAAACAAACTTTCACAAGAAAGTATTCCTGACTCCCCAAAAAGGTGGCAATCCTAATAGCAAAGGGCAAAGCTGACTGGAAGACATTTTGCTTTAAGGAGGAATATAGTCATGGAACAATGAGTCCACATTTTTGGAATTGTTATTTATTGATGTAACGTGGGGTGAGATTCATATCCTATAAGTATATTTAAAATAATATTGAGTGTATAGTTCTAAAGTAGACCACTGAGGGGAGCTGGTTATTCTGGCTGCCATCTGGAAGACCATCAAAGCCTTTCTACCACCTTCCATGGCCCATATAACGGCCAGGCAGAATTGCAGTCCTTGCACTCTAGGAAGCACAGGAACTGTGCCCCCCTATGCCCTCAGGGTGCATGGCATGCCAATCACGGTGGAGAGTAGTGAAGGGCATATCCTCCTTCACACACTGGCAAGCTTTGCACGCTGGTCATCAGCTGGAAAATAAACTGCATCCCACAGAGGGGTTATAGTTGTGGGCCTGCATCCTGTGTATGCCTGAGAGCTACTGGAGGCAGAATTCATCCCTTTGTGGATAGTGCAACAGTACATCACCACCTATTCAGCGCTGTGCCTAAATGGTATGCTGTAGCCCTTTATTGGCATAGAGATGTAAATATTATAATTTTATTTGGTGCTTTCTCTTTGCATATTTGTTATATATAGTGGGTCAGCAGTTCAGCTGTTTCTCATCACCAGTAGATGATTGTCATCTAACCTAGTTTTCAAGGGACATTTTTGATTTTGTTAGGACTGACCTATGCCATTGAAATGTTGTTACAATATAATGATGTCTGCATCATAACCTCTTGATGGTTGCATTGCGACACGACTCACTAGTATGACATTGAAACACAAACATTGTAAAACAGACATTTTTAACCAAATAACAGTTTGAAAAGTGTTAATCTTGTGCCCTTTAAGATGACTCCACAGTTTAGTGGTTAGTCAAAAATTATTTATGAAGAATTTCCATGAGCTAGCTGATTTCTTACTGAAGTTGCCAGATTAATGAGGTACCAATATTTGTACCATCTACTTCTTGGAATTAACTAAATATATTTTGTTCATCTGAGTCCTTGGCGAGATAAATATGACAAATACATCTCCATATTCTACTTTCTTTGTCTAACATTTGTTTACTGAGCAGGGTATTAATTATAGCTGTGAACTGAATATCTACTTGAGAAGAAGTAAATGAACATATTTAATATTTATGTGATAACACAATACAAGAGTAAGGGAGAGAGAAGAGAATACATAACAGGGAAAGAGAGCAGGCAGGAGGGTGCGGGGGGAACCATTACAGGGCAGGGAGAGAATACAAAACACCCCAGTCTGATTGCAGTGGCACTGAGAAAAACAAACAGCAATAGAATCACAGGTATTTGGATTTCAAGCTCAAAAGTAAAATATTGTAAATAGTAAATTATTGTTTAAATAGAGAGAAGTGATTATCCTTTTAATAACAATATAAATGTGTTGATTGGTTTAGAAACATATATACTTTCAGGAAAACACCAAAAGGTTATAAAAGAGGTCTGCTTCTTTTGGCTCGATCCTGCAGCTGCTTCATGTTTGGCAACTCATTGTCTTCAGTGGCATGCCAGAAAGCAGACACAGCAGAATCTCATTTCATATTTCTTCATTTGGCTTTTTAGTTTGTGACATGTTTTGAATAACAGAAATTTATAAGAACAAAAAAGAGAGAATAAAATTCAGAGCTCTTGAAATATGGCTGTTAAGGTTACTCTGAAAGTTTACTTTTTGCAAAATTATACTATGCAAAGTGGAGTTTCTGAGGAAATTATACCACAGTTTTTGAAAATGAAAGTCTGCTTCACCCAATAGTTTGTCCTGAAGATATGACAAGTAATCTATTCCTATATATTTGTCAGACTCTTAAAAATGGTTGTGTACTTGTAAATAAAAATATATCAACTCATAAGGAAACTGGAAGCCACAGATACACAGCTGAGAGCAGGAATTTGATCTTTTGTGTTATGATTTAAAGAAAAACAAAATGCACTCCACTAATAGCAAGACATTGCAGTAGGTTTGATTTTGAGCTTTGAAATTTAAAGTTAACTGCAAGAAGTAAGTATATCTGTGCTTTTTATCATATCAATTCAAGAAAAGTTACACCATACGTTGCTTAGTTTATTTTGGCAGATATGTATTTGCATATGTATCTCTGGGTGGCGTTTCAATGTGTAGGTATGTCTACACTACGGGATTGTTCCGATTTTACATAAACGGTTTTTTTAAATCAGATTGTATAAATACAAGTGCACGCAATAAAACTAAGCACATTATTTCAGCGGTGTGTGTCCATGTACTGAGGCTAGCGTTGATTTCCGGAGCATTGCACTGTGGGTAGCTATCCCATAGCTATCCCATAGTTCCCGCAGTCTCCTCCGCCCATTGGAATTCTGGGTTGAGATCCGAATGCAAAAACAGTGTCGCGGGTGATTCTGGGTAAATGCCGTCACTCAATCCTTCCTCCGTGAAAGCAATGGCAGACAATCAATTCGTGCCCTTTTTCCCTGGATTGCCCTGGCAGATGCCATAACATGGCAACCATGCAGCCCGTTTAGCCTTTTGTCACTGTCACCGTATGTGTACTGGATGCTGCTGACAGACGTGGTACTGCAGTGCTACACAGCAGCATTCATTTGCCTTTGCAAGGTAGCAGAGATGGTTACCAGCTATAGCACCATCTGCAATTGGAAATTGGTGATGATGTTTATCAGTCATATTGCACCATTTGCAATTGGAAATTGATGATAACTGTCATCAGTCCTTTTGTACTGTCTGCTGCTGTCATGGGTGCTCCTGGCTGGCCTTGCTGAGGTCGGCCGGGGGCTCATGGATCATTCCCTTCTTTATGTTTTGTCTAAAAATAGAGTCAGTCCTGCCTAGAATATGAGGCAAGTGTACTAGAGAACCAGAGAGCACAGCCGCTCCAGGTCAGAGCCTCAGAAATCCCACAGAAATGATGATGCCATTCTAGGGGGTGCCCCTGCAACAACCCCACCCATTGCTTCCCTCCTCCCCCAACCCTCCTGGGCTACCATGGCAGTGTCCCCCCATTTGTATGAAGATGTAATAAAGAATGTAGGAATAAGAAACACTGACTTTTTAGTGAGATAAAATGAGGGGAAGGCGGCCTCCCACTGCTATGATAGTCCAGGCAGTACAGAATCTTCATTAGACATGAAAAGGGGGGGCTGATGGAGCTCAGCCTCCTGCTGCTATGACGAGGACAGTTACCAAGCCTTTTGTACCATCTGCCGGGAATAACCGGGAGTCATTCCCATTTTTGCCCAGGCGCCCCCGGCCGACCTCACCGAGGCCAGCCAGGAGCACTCACGGGATGATGATGATGATAACGGATATCAGTCATTTTGCACCGTCTGCCACCAGGGAGGGGAGGGGATGCTGCTGTTCAGCGCTGCAGCACCCTGTCTACCAGCAGCATGCAGTAGACATAGGGTGACATTGAAAAAAGGCGAGAAATGATTTTTTTCCCTTTTCTTTCGGGGGGGGAGGGGTAAATTGATGACATATACCCTGAACCACCCGGGAAAATGTTTTTGACCCTTCAGGCATTGGGAGCTCAGCCAAGAATGCAAATGCTTTTTGGAGAATGTGGGGACTGTGGGATAGCTGGAGTCCTCAGTCCCCCTTCCCTCCCTCCCTCCATGAGCGTCCATTTGATTCTTTGGCTTTCCGTTATGCTTGTCGTGCGGCACTGTGCTGAGTCCCTGCTGTGACCTCTGTCTATCATAGCCTGGAGATTTTTTCAAATGCTTTGGCATTTCGTCTTCTGTAACGGAGCTCTGATAGAACAGATTCGTCTCCCCACACAGTGATCAGTTATCCAGTATCTCCCGTATGGTCCATGCTGGAGCTCTTTTTGGATTTGGGACTGCATGGTCATCCATGCTGATCGGCGCTTCACGCTGAGCAAACAGGAAATGAAATTCAAAAGTTCGCAGGGCTTTTCCTGTCTACCTGGCCAGTGCATCCGAGTTCAGATTGCTTTCTAGAGCGGTCACAATGGTGCACTGTGGGATACCACCCAGAGGCCAATACCATCAAATTGTGGCCACACTAACCCTAATCTGACATGGCAATACCAATTTCAGTGCTACTCCTCTCGTCGGGGAGGAGTACAGAATTTGGTTTTAAGAGCCCTTTATATCGATATAAAGGGCTTCGTTGTGTGGACTGGTGCAGGCTTAAATAGGTTTAATGCTGCTAAATTCAGTATAAACGCGTAGTGTAGACTGGGCCTGTGCTTCTGGAAAATATGAGTGGTAAATAACAACCCATGCCTATTTCCACCCATGCCTATTTGGTTTCTAGTTAAGTATTTTTGTCTGCTGTGTGTGTTGTTTTGCTTAACCAATCCAGAATGGACTTCCTAGTAGTTTCTTAAGCAGGCAGACATGGACCAGACTAGAAAATGATAGAACCATTACAGGCTTTGTTGTTCCCTAACTGTGGGCATAATATGCGGACACTTCTGCACTGGGGGAAGTGTGAAGCCAGCCTAAGTCGAAGTGAACTCCTGGAGGCTTGTGCATCTGCTGGCCAGGAAAGAGACTGAGCCATTGCTATATCTCCTCCCAGCTTCTCTTCATCCATCATAATAAACCCAAAAAAGGGTATTTACCTCCTTAGATGATTAACATTTTCTAGACAAATCACCTTCATTATCTGCTACCCTGTATCCCAACCAGGATGAAGTCTGCAGGAGGGGAATTTAACTTCGATATGCCTCATAAGATCTATCACAGCAGGGCTCCCCTCCTTGAGGACTTGATGCACCACTCTGATTTAAACTTTTTGATGCTCATTCCAAAAAAAGAAGGTAAATTTCCAAGCAAATAACTTTTTTTGGGAAAAGTTAAGTTTAAAGTATGTTTCAGCTAAGACCCAAAAACAATATCACTTTACAAAACCATCAAACCCTTGTTTAGATTTAACCTTGTTAAATGAAATATTAGAAAATGGACAGTGAAGAAGGGATCCACCCAGTTGTCTCAAGTGTCACCTCCTCCTTTGTCGCTCACTATCATCAGTTTTTTGTAAAACGTGTAGAATTTCTGGAAAGAAAATATATTGGATTTGGGTTCAGCACATGAAAAGAACAAAGAATGCTGCACTCAGTTGTTTCGTTAATCCTCACTATTACTCATCATCATTTCTCACTCCTTTCAGCAGCAATGGATTAATTTTTCTTCACCCAGGACTGATAGGGCCCCACATTGAGTTTTTTGAATAGCCTTTACATGACCATCCTTAAGAAGACCATTGAGTCCAAATACATCATATGTGTGGCTTTACATGTTTGACTAGTCACATTGTCTTTGTTGCACTACAGACCAGCAGGCTATCAAACTTGTCAACACAAACGTCAAATGTAGAAACTATATAGGGTTTGCAATTCAGATTTTGCAACAAACTGTCCTTTCCAGTTCAGTACACCCCTTGCAAATTTCAAAATAGCAAAAGTTGCTTGCAGCTGTGTATGTGACAACATTCTACTTATATGAGGAAATCTTATTTGTTTATCACATCTTTGAATTTACTGTTCAAGTGGGTTCTGAATCCTTTTCACAAGCCAGGTATCCCAAAAATTATGTTACTTTCTGCATTAGTTTGGTCTAACAGACTTTCTCTTTACATTTTGGTGTGTTGCCTTTTTGGCTGGACAACAATTCTATGCATGGTCATGGTTGCATGTGCTACAGATCTTTATTGGTTAATGTATTTTTGCCATCATGAGTTTTGGTTCCTCTTGTTATTCCTTCTGCCATTTGTTGGCACTGCCTGATATCTTCCTGCCCTGTGAGTGATCTTCTTTAAGTCTTTGACTGTCTTAGCAGGTTCAGCCAATACCCACAGCTCCCAGTTTAACAAATGGGAGTCTTGTGTACATGTAGCTAAGAAAATAATTTTGTCCTCCAATAATTTATCTGTTTATAGCAATGAGGAATTTCTATAGTGCTATTAAAAGTAAATTACTTTTTAAAATCTGTAATCACTCATTCTTGTATCTTATTCCCAGCAAAAGCTTCTTTGCTGTGAAAGAAAGAAAGAAAGAAAGAAAGAAAGAAAGAAAGAAAGAAAGAAAGAAAAAGAAAGAGAAAGGAAAGTCAGGAAAAATTGTTCTGAAAAGCAAAAACACTTGAAATACGGTAGGTGATAGGGTATTGACTCAAAGGGAAGTGTGCCACCAACCGAATCACCGTTGGCACTTCCTGTAGCACATAGATATTGCTGAGAGCTCTCTCATGCAAGTTCTGATCTACCCTAACCTTGCTTAGTGTGTGATCGGCTAATAGCAGAACCTAAAACAATAAAGGAATGGTGGCTACTACCATATAGTAGCCATCTTGTTCTTCTTCTATATGGTCCTCTACCTCTCCTTTCCGACCATTGTCTTAAAGCTATAGAGGTTTAGATAGAACCAACAGTAAAGTTTTTCTTTTGAGGCTTTTGGAGATCTGCACACTTTTAATGCTGACTGCAAGAACTGTAAAGCAGAAAAGGACCTTGCTAAGATAATACTTCTATGAAGTTGAGATACCCAACCTTTCTTTACGCAGAAATGGTTCCTTGCCCCCTGGTGGTAAAATAGTTTTGAAAAATATTATAAAGCATGTGAAGGAAATCTCCATTGGAATTTAAAATTCATGCTAATTGTTTCACCTAACTACAAAGAAGACTAACCACTAAAAAGTTTAAGGTGTCAAATACATAAATAATACTTTATTTAAGAATCCAACAGGTACCACCATTTTTTGACATTCTGATAATGTGGAGTATGACTCAACAAAACAACTTCATCATTTGAAAGCAAAAACAAACTGAGATTTTCAAAGTTGCTACACGAGAAGTTCTATTATTATTTTGTTTAATTTTTGGTTCACCTCGAATGTGTTTTTAAAATAAATTTTAAGTTACAACAACATTGAAAGTTTCTGATTTCTAGTGCTTTTAAGTGGTGGACTGAGGGAATCATCTTCATGAATGCTGAACTTTAGATTCTGTCTCCTCCAGTGAACAACAATGCTTCAGGACAGTGGCAGCCCCCATTGAGAAAGACACCAGCACCATTCACTGAACAGAAATATTGAAACAGTGACAGATATTTCTAAAAGTTGTCTTGATTGTAGCAACTTGAGTTGCACCAAGTGTTTCCATATGTGAGCAAAGTACCAAGATATGATTCTTGGAACAAAAATAATAGGATTGACAGAGACAGTAATCCAGTAGCTAATCAGTTTAATTCAGAAGTCAAGAACAAATTATTTTTAAAATGTCACATTACTCTAACTCAATATTTCTCAGCCTTTTTGATACCAGGGACTGGCTTGCTGCCTTCCTAAACTGTCATGGACTGCTTCAGAAGGGAAAAAAATAAGTTTTAAACTGGTATTTCTTGCTGTTTTTTCTATATTGCCAGGCATTTCTTTTCTTGTACTATCTGCATCTGAGGCATTTCTTACTTGCTTACCAACTCCAATTCTGTTTATTTGTTAAAATAAAGTCCAGTTCAGCCAGTTATGTGATACAAAAATGTTAACCTGATTTTTAAACATTGTTTCAAATGAAGGGTACCAATAATTTTGTCTAAAACTGTATACCTCATTTTGTACAATAGAGATAATTTAATTAATTTAGTTGTAATAAATAATTTTAAAAGTCAGATGGATTCACTCAGTATATTATTAATGAGATGTTTGCGCCTGTCTTGTAGACACAAGTCTTTCAGTCCGGAGATATGTGTCTGAAAAGGACACTAGAAGTGTCATTCCAATGCTCAGCCGATTGTGGCATTTTATTTTCATTGTAGTCATAGCTGAAAATCCAATTTCGCAGAGGTATGTGGAATGGAATGGGAGCAAAGTTTTGACAGCTAGTTCACTAAGTTATAGGTATTCACTTCTGACTTTGATCCAGAAAACAGGTAGAGTCACTTCATGAAACTGTAACTACAGATTCTCATCATTTGGCAGTTCCAGCAACTTGTCCTCCAGTGATGGTGTCAGAGAGGTCTCAGTTTCTAGAGAGGAGAATGGATCATGGACCCTTTGCTTTCCTTTCTGTGGATCAGAAGTTGATGAGAAATTGTCCTTGAATTTTTGGAGAGCTGATTTTAGATAGAATGCCATTATTTCACCTAGGAGAGGTAGATCCATTGTTACCAGGGTTGACCGTTACTTTGGGGGTATGCTCATTTATTCGGGTTACTCTTCTTGGGGTGGGGGTTCTGTAATTCTATCAATATACTGCTTGTGTCATGTGTTTTCATATGGAGCTCTACTTCTCCCTTCTACAAGTCTCCTCCCAATGGAGCTATCCTGCAGGATCTAGGTTCCCCAGGGCTGTGTTCCTCCAGCCCCAGAACTGGATGAACACACACACACACACACTCACTCAGCACTTTCAAGCTGACCCCTTATAAGTCCGTGGACTCAATGAGCTGGATGAAGCAGCACTTTCAAGCTGCCCCCCCTTATATGCCCCTGGCTCAATGAACTGGGTCAAGCAGAACTTTCAAGCTGCCACCCTTATGCATCCCAGATTCAGGACGTCCCTACCCCCTCTCTCACATCACAATTGTACTGGTAGTAACTTACTTGATAAGCAAACCCCACAGTATTTTGGGCACTGCAGGGATCTCTAGCTTAGGTAAAAGAAGCATTGCTGTAGAGTAAATGGGGGAAGCTAAAAACACAAAAGAGTAAAGTTCAGCAAGAGAGAGAGACACAATCAGCTTAACCGTACATGTTATTTAGTGAATAATACTGATAACTACACAAGGAGGGCTAAACCAGCATAACATACATTATTAAAGATTAATACCTAAGGTAAAGAGGAACACAGAGAGAGAGGAAGAGGGGGATCTCACCTACTCCATGAGGCTTGAACTGGTCAGTGGTGGTAGCTCAGGTGGTGATGGTAGCTCAGGGTCCTGAGTGCAACTGATGCATAGTTTGGGTCTAAGCATCAGAACACTTACTTGAACATAGCTAGGAGTTCTTGTAAAGAAACAACAATGGTTCAAGGGAGAACACTAGATTTGTTTATGGGTAAACTGATGACTCAAGGGTTTTCTTTAGGCTAGAAAATAGAAGCTGATCACTCTTGGCTATGGGTGTTGTTTTCTTCCCAGGGAGCTCACAATGCAACTAGGCTGCTTCAGTATTTTGGATATCAATCAAAGATTCATTACTAGAATTGGTCTGATAACTGCTGAGCTGGGTGTGTGCAGGCGTGGGTTCATTAATATTTGGAGCAGAGATTCCCATGATGCAGTGCTTCCCTGCTTTTCAGGTCCCAGAGTTCAGTGAGGTTCTCTGTTCTGCATTCTGTATGCTAATCCCTGTCCCATCTTTCAGATGAGGCTAGGGGAGTTGTCTCTGCTCTCCATTCTGTATGCAAATGGAGATGTCTTAATCTTGTCACTCTTGTCAGGAGGGGTCTAGGTGTGTCTCCCAACACCCTTTCACTGCTTTCTGCAAGCCTTTTCTCTGATCGGTCTTGGTTCAAGCAGAGACCGGCAGGCACGTGTGTGTGTCCCTCATGAGTCAGATAGGCCAGACACTGCGCACTGGTTCCCCAAAAACAGAGAGCTGACTGGTATCACCATTTACTGTCATCAATAACAAGAACTGCCAAAAATGGGAATAGTTGTGCCTGATTCTCTCTTTCCAGATTTTTTGCTTTTTTTAAAGGCTGTGATCTTGTCAGCCAATACAAAGACTCCTGACGTACTTCCCTGCATAGAGAGATTGAACTGATTGAAGTGATCACATATATCTGCCAAATATGTAAATTTGGTGAGCCATTGTAAATCCTGAAAGTATGCTGCCAAAAGAGACTTCTTTTGAGACAGAAAGGCTTCAGGTTCATGTCACAGTTCACATACTCAGTTTAATACTTTGCCATGGGATAACCACCACACTTCTATATGTAAGCATAAGTGATGGTGTTCAGACCCCATTTCTTCATACATTGTAGCCAAGATACGAGAATTGAGTCCATTTGCTTTCACAAATTCACAGTTTTAACAACTATAATAAGGACATCATTAAGCTCTGGAGACAATTTCTTGGCTGTCCAGACCTTTTGATGAATAAAGCAGTGTGTTGTCAGTGCAACTTCCGTCACTCTCGCCACTACACCCGAATGTCTGTCTGTCATTGCAGCTACTCCATCAGTGCAAATTCCAATGCAGCAGTCCCATTGACGTCCATGTCTTGTCACATACTCATTTACGACCCGGAAGATTCCAGCACCTGTTGAGTTTTGTGGCAGAGTAGATCTTCATGAAATGTGCCTTCATAGGCATAATGCACATAAACTATAAGAACAGCTGTATTAGAAATGTCTGTTGACTCATTTAACTGAATTGCAAACCAGCTTGATGTTCTCACCCTTTCTATCAACTGAGGGTCGATATCTTCTGCAATATCAGTGAGAGAGTATCACTTGACAGTGGAATGTAACTCACTTTTTTGGCAGTTGCCTCACCCAAGACTTCGTGACAGGCATCTATTACTGAAGGCATTATTAGTTCTTCACCAACTGTAAAGGGTGATTTGCATTCAGCTATGCATAGAGACAGCAGTTATTATACTTTTAACATACCTTCATTTGATGTTATGGCAGTGTGCAGTAGTTTCTTTTACCTCTTCACTTCATTTTGCTTCTGTTGGGAGAATTCCACTGGATTTTCTTTTAAATTTGGATGTTTGGTTTTAAGGTGTTGAATCATTTCTGAACGTTTCATAGCATCATTGTTCAGAGTCAAGCCACACACAACACAGAGAGGTTTCGGGCATTCTACATCCTCACTTGCAACAAACTCGTACTTAATGTCAAACAAATTGTATTTTCAATTGAAGGCCAAACATTTCCTTTTTCTTTTTTAACCTTTCTTCCTTATTCACATTCAGAGTCACTCGCATCTCTGTTATGTTTTTTTGAACTTTTGTTAGTTCTGAAAAATTGATCCAGAGGTAACTGCTTTGACAATGACACTGTCTGGTTTAGCTAATTAAAAGTTTTACTAAAACTTAAATTTCTCTCACAGCTATTTCCTTCCAGCACCATGGCAATCAATGTCAACACAGTTTGTTTGTTTGTTTATTTATTTTTAAATGTTCAGAAGTAACTGAATACAGTGATGTAATATGAAAGTACAAAAAAAACTCATTACATTTTAAATATTAATATGTTGTGTCTTGGAAATCTCAGGGACCAGCCAGGAGGCTGTCGTGCAGTTCAGAAATACAGCTCTAACTGGTTACTTTGTTCTTGTGCTATTTTGACAATACCCTAATCTAGAAGTGCCACTAATTGAAATTTGTCTGAGAAATAGCATGACGATGCACTGGGCATACCATGCAATGCAACATTACATATTAGTGATGGAAAGTGTGGGTAAGATAATTATCAAACCTTTAGTGTAGCACGGGGTCGGTAACCTTTCAGAAGTGCTGTGCCGAATCTTCATTTATTCGCTCTAATTTAAGGTTTTGCGCACCAGTCATACATTTTAATGTTTTTAGAAGATCTCTTTCTATAAGTCTATAATATATAACTAAACTATTATATGTAAAGTAAATACGTTTTTTTAAATGTTTAAGAAACTTCATTTAAAATTAAATTAAAATGCAGAGCCCCCCAGACCAGTGGCCAGGACCCGGGCAGTGTGAGTGTCACTGAAAATCAGCTTGCGTGCCGCCTTCGGCATGCGTGCCATAGATTGCCTACCCCTGGTGTAGCATATGGCTAATATTCCCAGGATCAGCCCCTGGACTCTATTTGTTTCCTTTGTCTCTTTAGCTCCACAGGTCATCCTGGAAAAAGGTAGTGTCTGCCAAATGCTACCATTTATGGTGCCATAAAAAGACACCACTGAGAGTAGGCTGTGTGGAGCTCTGCTCATCTCTCTACTTTCTTACATGCTTTGATTTCAGTGTAATCACTAATAATATTGAAATTTTAAATAACTGGATATTGAGTTGACTTTCATTAGATATTGAAATGTCTCAGAAAGTTCATATCTCTCTGGTCTATTGTTTCACGCTCATTGCAGACCCAGCAAACTTAGCTGCATCAGTTTACAGTTGGTTCATGTTTTCAGTGTTTTCTCTGTGACCATAAGGGCTAGATCAGGGGTCGGAAACCTTTCAGAAGTGGTGTGCCAAGTCTTCATTTATTCACTCTAGTTTAAGGTTTCAAGTGCTAGTAATACATTTTAACATTTTTAGAAGGTCTCTTTCTATAAGTCTGTAATATATAACTAAACTATTGTTGTATGTAAAGTAAATAGGGTTTTAAAAATGTTTAAGAAGCTTCATTTAAAATTAAATTAAAATGCAGAGCACCCTGGACCGGTGGCCTGTGAGTGCCACTGAAAAGCAGCTTGCGTGCCGCCTTTGGCAGGTGTGCCATAGATTGCCTATCCCTGGGCTAGATAATTGCTTTTATTTTAAATGAAAGCAGAGATTTAGGAGAATAGGTGGCAGCCTGGTGTCATCTGGCCCAATTCAAGCCAAGGAGGAAAAAGACTCAAAGTCTCAAGAAGAAAAAATTCAGGAAATTGAGACAGGAGAGAGGCAGGGAGAATGAGTTATTGTTATGGATGTGCAAACAGCAACCCCACAGTTACGGTTGAGTTGAGTTTTTCATTTAAACCAAGGGTTTGCATATATATAGTAAAAACAGCCTACCCTTCCCAAAATTCATCAATTACTCTGAGTACGAAATAAATTTTATGAGAATTTACAAGTAAATCTGTTAATTAGTTTAGAAATAAAAAATAGGTCTTTAAGAAATTTAGCCACCAGTATTGGATGTTTTTGGCCCAAGTAATCTCTGTAATAGAATAACAAAGACCCTTCAAATTTTCCATGTTGTTAAAACTTACTGAAATCTGATGCATAGGCTATTTTTGAATATATAGATTTTAGGATTAATGGTTACTTTTTCCTGTTATCCTTCATAACTGAACATTCTTTCTTCAGCTGAAGGATACCATGGTTTACTGCAGAGGATTCCACGAAGAACTGTCCTCTTTCAAAATGGCTACCATTTCCTATTATTCTCAGTAGGACTGAAGCCACAGCTGCCTTCCATTGGTGGCCATTTTGAGAAAGGTATCTCTTTCACTGTTTTCGATGGATCTAGGTGTCTCAGCTCCTTCTCTCTTTTCTGAAGGCAGCTGTGGCTTAATTCCTAATAGGAGTAGTGGGAGATGGTAGCAATTTTGAAAGCAAGAATTCTTCATGACGAAATGACCATTCATATATTTCCAATATTTCCATACTGACTTATTTGTTTAGTTAGGAGGGATAAACTTGTCTGTGTGTATGTATGCATGTGTGCATGCACACAGAAGACTGAAGCAGGGTGCAGAAGGGAGGGAGAACTTGGGGTATGCTCATGTGGAGGAATGAAATATTGCCAACCAGAAGCATTCTAAAGTGAGATTGGGTTAAAAAATAAACGTCGGAGTTCTTCTTATTTGCCTTCTGATTTTGGAGTCTTTAGGATTCACTTGCTTCACATTTTCAAGCTTTTGTAAACAGCCCTGAGAGCTAGAAATGTTTGGTATTGATTTGGGTTTTTTTTAAATGAAAGCTGAGATGGCATGAGAATCTCTTGCTTCCAGCAGCTGGACCTTTATGAAAAAACACCAACAAGCTCATGATAAAAATCACATGAGTTGGTAACTACAAATGTAGGGGGTTGCAAGAAGAAGGGGAAATGTAAGAGATGGAAGAGGCAGGGGATTTGAAGAACTGGAAGGAAAAGGGAACTGTGTTGTATTCTCCAACTGTTTTAAACTGCTCTGGCAAAACAAAACATCTCTAAAAACCAATTACCTGGCATGTTTACACCGATTGTTTTGTGGTACTCCTGAGCTAAAGTTCCCACAATGTACCCAGGATCCTGGCCATAAAAGTTAAAATTAAGAAAATGGCTAATTGTTTCATATCTTTAAGTAATTAGAAATATCATATAACATTTTATTTGAGGTTCTTGTTTAGTGTTCATGTATGACATATTTAAAGTAAACAAAGAAATTCCCAGGTAAAAATTGTTAAAATGGAGTTAAGATTGAGAGTACATATCAGCAATGAAGAGTAAAATACTTTATAAGGATGTTTGTAATACCAAAACAAGTTTCTCAGAACATTTAACTTTGCCTTGTAGTGATACCATGCACTAGTCATATGATTGATATTTTAGTATTTGTGGTTCCAAATTAGATTTAGCTGATTTTTTAAATACACTTCTAAAATATGTCTTTCTCCTCTATCCTGCTGTCACAGCAGGGCAGAGTTAAGGGTCTTTGGGTGCATTTCCATATGGGGAAATGCACTCAACTTGACCAGTTCAAAGCTGGGAGCAAAGGAAGAGGTAGGTGTAACCCAGGGGTGGGCAAATTTTTTGGCCTAAGGGCCACATCTGGGTATGGAAATTGTATGGCAGGCAATGAATGCTCACAAAATTCCCATGGGTTGTGGGAGGGGGTGAGGGTTCCAGCTGCGGGCTCTGGGTGGGGCCAGAAATGAAGAGTTCTGGGTGCGAGAGGGGACTCCAGGCTAGGGCAGAAGGTAGAGCAGGGGGAGGGGTGGTGAGGGCAGGGCCGGCTTTAGGCCGATTCAGCTGATTCCCCGGAATCGGGCCCCGTGCCTAAGAGGGCCCCACACATTATGCACCTTTTAAATTTTTTTTACTTACTCCGGTTGTGGTCTGCTCAGGGGTCTTCCATGGCCCCGCTCCTCTAACCAAAGCGCCGGCTGGAGTGCGGCTGCCCCACAGCCCAGCTCTCCCAGCTGGAGCCCCAGCCGGAGCGCGGCAAGCCCTGCAGCCCCGCTCTCCCGGCTGGAGCGGGGCAAGCCACCCCGCAGTCCCTGCTGGAGCCCCGGCCAGAGTGCAGCAAGCTGTCCCCCGGCCCCGGCTGGAGCCCCGACCAGAGCAGGGCAAGCCGCCCCGCAACCCCGCTCTCCCGGCTGCAGCCCCAGCCGAAGCGCGGCAAGCCGCCTCGTGGCCCCGGCTGGAGCCCCGGCCGAAGCGCGACAAGCCGCCCCGCGGCCCCGCTCTCCCAGTTGGAGTGCAAGCCCTACCCTGCAGCCCTGCTCTCCCGGCCGGAGCCCCCGGAGCCCCCAAAGCCCTGGGATAGCGGGGGGCTCCAGGGGCTATTTAAAGGGCCGGGGCTCCAGCTGCCTCTGCCACCCCGTCCTTTAAATAGCCACCGGAGCCCCCCCCATGTATTTTCCAGGGCTCCCGCGGCTATTTAAAAGTCCGGGGGGGGGGGTAGAAGTAGCGGAGCCCCAGGCCCTTTAAATAACCCCCAGAGCCCTGGGATAGCGGGAGCCTTGGGGGCTATTTAAAGGGTGGGGGCTCCAGCTGCCTCTGCTGCACCCCTGCGCTGCCCACACCAGCCCTGCCCCCCTGCCTGCAGCCAGCTCTGCACCCCGTGCCCACAGCCAGCCCCTGCCCTGTCTCCAGCCAGCCCCTGCCACACACCTCTGTGGCCCTGCTCAAAGCCAGCCAGCCCCACACACAGACCTGCCCACACCAGCCCTGCACACCCTGCCCACCCCCAGCCCCGCACTCCTTACGCTGTCTCCAGCCAATCCCTGCTGCCCCCCTGCCTGAAGCCAGCCAGTTCCGCACTCCTCCGTCTCCAGCCCTCTCAACCCCTGCTGCATCCCCCTGGAGCCCTGCCTGAAGCCAGCCCACCCCACACACCCGTCTCCAGCCAGCCCTGCACCCCTTGCTTTGCCTGCAGCTAGACCCTACCTCCAGTCAGCCCCTGCCCTGCCTCCAACCAGCCTCATGTCCATTGCTGCCCTGCAGTTCCCAGGGCAGTAACCCTGCACACCTGCTTCAATGAGGGGGGCAGGGAGCAGCTGGGACCCACATATGTGTACACCAGCAGGGAGTGGCAGGGACTCACACATGTGAAATGGCGGTCATTAATAACCAATCAACAGCTTATATGATGCAATGTACATAATATATAATTGTATTATTTATATAGTTATGGAAAGTAAATAATACATGGAAGAAATAAAAGGCTTTTTTTTTTTTACACTTTTTATTTTTTTTAGTCATCCCTGCCAGGGCCCCGCTGAAAATGTTCTTATTGGGCCCTGCACTTCCTAAAGCCGGCGCTGGGTGAGGGTTCCAGTTTCAGGTGTGGGCTCTGGGATGGGGCTGATGATGAGGGGTTGGGGATGCAGGAGGGTACTTTGGGCTGAGACCGAGGGGTTCAGAGGGCAGGAGGGGGATCAGGGCTGGGGCAGAGGGTTGGGGCACATGAGGAATCAGGAGTGCAGACTCCAGGTGGCGTCTATCTCAAGTAGCTCCCAGAAGCAGCACCATGCCCTCCCTCCAGCTTATAAGCAGAGGCCAAGCAGCTCTGTGTGCTACCCTGTCCGCAGGCCCCGCCCCTGCAGCTCCCATTGGTTGCAGTTCCTGGCCAGTGGGAGCTGCTGGGGTGGCTCTTGGGGCTGAGGGAGTGTGGAGCCCTCTGGCTGCCCCTATGCATAGCAGCTGGAGGAGGAACATGCTGCTGCTTCTGAGAGCCACAAAGTGGGGTGCTACCTGGTTGGAGGGGAAGTAGGGAACAAAGGACAAGCTGCCCAGTGGGAAGTAGCAGGAGGTGATGCAGCACAAAACAAATGGAGCTTCTGGATTGGGTAGGGGGAGGGACATGGTCTGAAGCTAGTGGGCAGAAAGTGGCACCCAGGGAGCAAGGGGCATGCAGCACCCAGTCTGTAGTTTACCCAACCCTGGATGTGAGAAGGACGATGACTAGGTATTCTAGCTGGGCCTGGGTTACTTTTAAAAATGAGCTCGCCCTGGCTCTGTTGCTCGGAGTTATGAAAAATCACAGCACGCTGTAGTCAAGTCGCCCTAACTTGGCTAGGTCAGGTAGCTGGAAGAATTATTCTCTGTGTAGACCAAGGCGATCTCCCCTCTATGGGGAAGCGGGTTACGGCGATGGCAACCCCCCTTCCCTCCATCTAAGTCCTCCGTGCTGCGGCCCCACAGCCGCCGCCGCGCAGGCAGGGCCTGGGTACCCTGCATGGCTCCCATGCGGGCGGGGGGGGGCGAGAAAGCGGGAAGGGGCAGGGCAGCAAAAGGGATAAGGCAGGAACTGAACCAAGGCCTGTGCTGGAGGAGACGGAGACGCGCCGCCGCCAGTCAGTCCCGCCCACTCAGGCAGCGTCACCGCCGCGGTCGGGCAGGGCTCATGGGGAGGAGGGGCCGGACAGCTCAGAGGGGGCCCTGCTGCGGGATCCTGCTCAGCCAAGCCCCGAGCAGACGGCAGCACCGCGCTCCCCCCCGAGGGGGAGTCAGCACCAGCCAAGCGAGCCCCCAGCCTCCCGCGGTTGCTAGGAGAGCTGAGGTCACGGCCGCCAGCGGCGGTGATTGGCCGGGCTGAAAGCCACGCCCCTTCCCCGTGGGAGTCGCAGCGGGAGGAGCGGCGCCTGCCTCCTTACCCCTTCACTAAGTGCGGAGCCGCCGCTGGGGCGTGAGTGGCCTGAGCAGGGGCCACGTCCGCGTCTTCCCGCCGGCTGCCAGGCAGGGGCCATGGGCCGCCCGTGCCCTGCGCCGCGGCTCCGCGCGCTATTGCTGTTCCTCGCGCTGCTGCTGCCGCTCGCCTGCGCCTGGGACAGCGGCGACCTGGAGCTTTTCGACCTGGTGGAAGAGGTGCCGCAAAACTTCTACGGCTTCCTGGGGCTGCCGCAGGTGAGCGAGTAGCCAGGCAGCCGGCTGCCCTCTGCGACCGTGGGGCTGCCCCCCCCGGGTCCTCACCCCTCAGCTGTGCTGTCCCTGTCCCTCCAGCTGTGCTGTCCCTGCCCCCCCAGCTGTGCTGTCCCGGCCCCCCCCAGCTGTGCTGTCCCGGCCCCCCCCAGCTGTGCTGTCCCTGCCCCCCTAGGGCCTGATCTGCCCTCCCCCCCAGCTGTGCTGTCCCTGCCCCCCTAGGGCCTGATCTGCCCTCCCCCCCAGCTGTGCTGTCCCTGGCCCCCTAGGGCCTGATCTGCCCTCCCCCCCAGCTGTGCTGTCCCTGGCCCCCTAGGGCCTGATCTGCCCTGCCCCCCAGCTGTGCTGTTCCTGGCCCCCCTAGGGACTCCCCCTCCAGATGTGCTGTCCCTGCCCCCCCCCCGCTCTGCTATCTCTGTTCCCCTGGGGCCTGATCTCCCCAGCTGTGCTGTCCCTGAGGGTCCTCATCCCCCAGCTGTGCTATTTCTTCCTGCTGTCTTCTCCCTAGCTGTGCTGTCCCTACTCCCCCCATGGATCCATATCTCCCCAGCTGTGTTGTCCCTGCCCCCCATGCCTGACCTCCTGCCCCCCAGCTGTGATGTCCTTGCCTTAGTCTCTCTCTCCACTCCTCCACTGTGCATTTCCTGCCCCAAGCACAGCCTAGCCATGCTCCCTCACAAGTTCCTTCACATTCTCTTCCCCATCCTGGCCCTGGCTGGCCTTCCTCCAGCTCCTTCACTCTCTCCACCCAACTCCCAACATACACAGGGCACTGCACCTGCCACCGACCCCCCACCCCCATCAGTACCTTAATTTCCTCCTTCCACATTCTGGGCATAGCTACTGCCCCTCCTAGCTCCTTTACCTCCTCCCTGTACACATGCCCCCTGGCCTGGTTCCTGCACCCCCAGCTTCTTCAACCCCTCTCCAGACATGTAGCCCCCAAGTCATGGCTCTTGCTTTCCATCCTCCTCACGCACCTTGAGCATATTTGCTGTCTCCACTGGCTCTTTCCTCTTCTTCCCTGGATACATCTGGGACATAACTCTTGTCTCCCAGCCCCTTCACTCCATCTCTCCCTCAAACACAACCATGGACATGGATCCTCACCCCCCAAGCAGCTCCTGCACACCTCTCTCCCCACACATGTGTATGTCCTGGGCATGCTTTCAGGTTCTCACCGACCAGCTTCTTCACGCCTCAGCCTCCCATGTACTGGGCACGACTGCAGCCCCCCAGCTCTTTAAGCCTTCTGCCACAAATGCCCGGGGTCCCCTCTTTCAGCTCATCTACACCCACACTGGCTCTCCTGGTTCCCTCCTGGCTCCCACTTCCCATGTACCCATTCAAAGCATGACTCCTTCACCCTTCCCACCTCTACATTGTGGGCGGCATGGCTTCTGCTCTCCCCCACTTTTATTCTGTGCCACCCTCTTGCACATCACGGCCATGCTCCTGGTCTCCTTGTTTCCTTCACTCCATCTCCTCCCTCCCCACTCCGTGCACTGTTAGTCACTCCAGGCGCCTTGATCCCATCCCCCTGTGCGCACACCCAGAATGTGATTGCTGGTTCCCCTCCTTTTTCTCCATACATCCTGCAAATGGCTTCTGCCCTCCACCCCTTAACCCTATGTTTACTCCTGCATATCTCTGCATCAAGTCTGGCCACCCAGCTTCTTCACCCTTTGCTTCCTCTCCCCCCACATGGTAGGTCTGCTGGTCTTTCTGTTCCCTAAGATCTTTTGCATCATGTACTAGGCCTCCCTCCAGCTATGGCTCCTGGACCCCTTGGCTCTTCATCTCATGCACCTCCATCCTCCTCTTTATGGACCCTGGGAATTGTTCCTGGTCTCTTCCCCTCAGCTCCTTCATCCCTATCTCCCAGCCATGGTTTCTGATATCTGCCCAGCACTTTCGCTTCATGTTAACATTGCACTACAGCTTTGGCATGGCTCTTGCTCTCCTACTCCAACCCTTTCACCCTATGCTTCCCAGTAACTCTAGGTGTAGCTCCTGGTCTCCCCCCCCTCCCAACTCAGCACCTTCACCTCAAATTCACTCCCTCACCATCTACATCCATGGGCAGTTGCCAAGTCTTTTAAATCTCATGTCTTCTCCTGCCCACTTCTCCCCCAGCCCCCATGTCCTGGTTGCCTCTTCTCTCCTGTTCCCAAACCTTATGCCCCTTGCTCCCTGGGTGCCACTTTCTGCCCACTAGCTTCAGACCATGTCCCTCCCCCTACCCAGTCCAGAAGCTCCATCTGTTTTGTGCTGCATCACTCGGTGCTATTTCCCACTGGACACCTTGTCCTTTGTTCCCTACTTCCCCTTCCTTCACCTGTCAGTTTTGATGACTAGTCACTGCTGCTGGTACAGATACTCTGATTTCACACAGGCTCTTAGCAGGAGGAATGGTCTTCTGGTTAAGGCACTGGCTTAACTATCCAGAGATCTGCCATGTGATCTTGGGTAAATCATTATTTCACACAGGATCTTCTAGTGTGTCTCTTACATGTGTGGGGACAATAATTCAAATGTAAAGTGTATTTGGGACAGCCTATATGAGGTGGAGAAGAACTACATGCCATGTGTAGAGATGCTCTTTTGGGAAGGAGGGGTAATGGTGGTATGGGGAAAGTAGCAGCTGCAATTGTAACTGGTAGCTTGCTGGACCCTGAGGCTGTCACTCCTTTTGTCTCGCTCTCTGGGCTAATTAAACGCAAAATCCCAGGATCTAGTACCTGGAAATGAAAGTTTTATTCAACACCATACTACATAGCAGATCTACTGTTCAATTTTCACAGTCACTGTTAGGGAGGGAGATGCTGTCTTCGAGGAATGAATTTTAAGCCAGAGCTTAAAGTTGATCCCTATGGGGCTGGGAAACTTTGTTTTCATTTCAATTAGACATTTAAAGTCTCTCAATTTTGCATAATATCCTCCCATTCTTACTGTGTCAGCTGAAGACTCAGATCTGCAAGGAGTTCACTGAGATGCAACTCATTTACTTTAACCAGTAAAAATTAAACTAGTTCTCATTACTCTTTCAAGTATTACAGAATGTGAATTAGATGGATTGCTGAACTGCTTCAGTACAGCAATTCTCTTGTTTCTGCCTCTGGAGAATGTGAGGCATGAGTCTGAATATTGCAGTGTAGGCTGGTGGCATCTAGAAGTAAGTAAAACATACATGTAATGTATTCTTCTCAGCCAGTTCATACCACAGGTAAAGATGACAATAGTGCATCTCAAAACTAGGCAAGCAACCCTTTCACTGAGGAGCAGGTGCTGAAACACTGTTAACTACTGTAGTTGATAACCTCAAGATATCTGTTTCTGTAACCCACTGACTCCCTCAGTTCTTGAGGTCTGGGCTACTCTTTGCACTTTGCAGCTCATGGAGTCAGATCAACTGTTTAGAGCTGCTGCTGTGGCCATTTTCCCTCTACTCCTCTCATGGCCAGTTTCTCTGCCTCTGTGTCAGCATGTGGAGAGTGGTTTTAGTGCTCCAGCCATCCTCATCTGCCTGGGGGGGGGGTTTAGGTCAAAATCGGGGGCAGTGGTGAGCAGTGATTTCCCCCTCAGCTTCGTGGGCCACTTTTTCAACTGGGTGTTTGAATCTTCTGGAGCCTCTGCTGCAGGGCCTCCCTGCTTGTTCCTCTGCACCTTCCAGGTATGACAGAGCAGCCTAAAACACATTGAATGAAAGTCAAATGGTGCTTGATCTGTGAGATTATCCTCCCAGACTTGACAGACAGTGAGTTGTACTCAGCCTGCACACAACCTTCTGTCCATGACTCTTGTTAAGTCACAGGGCTATGAGTCAGACAGGCATGAGGGATCCCCTGCTCCCCAAAGCAACTGACTCCAACTGATGCCTTGAGGGACGTGATAAGATTCTCAGCTAAGGCCATGGTCTCCAGCTCAGTCACCAGATACCACCTATGGCTCCATGCCTAGAAGATGGATAGCTACTTGAAGTAAGTGCTGTGCTCTGCCATATTTACAAGAACCCTGTTTTTTGGAGAGAAGCTAGCCAAGGTAGTGATGGACAATGCTGCAAAATCTAAACATTCCCTCCTGACACCACAGCATGCTTTTGAGAGAGTATAGACTGGCCTTCATCCTCACAGAAATACTAACCAAGAGACAGCAGATGCTTGGGAGGAATGCCTTGAGGGAATCCTGTAATTCCCAAATCCTCTTTTTGACAAAAACAGCATAGTTCTCCACCCAGAACTGAAGCTGCGGGCAGGATTTTCTATTTTCTGGTTGCATCTAATAAACTAGTTATTGAAAAAGAAGTGCTAATATGATTGAGTCTTTCCTCCAGAGTCGTCAGAATACTTTTTTCTTCTAGAAAAGCATCAACTTTGAAAGCATACTCCTCTCTCTGGATCAGTTTCTGCAGATAGTGCCAAATCCTAGAAATCCAGAAATTCCAGTTGTCTTGAATTTTCTTCAATAAAGGTTTCGACAAAGGTTTCTAATCCAGCAGCATTGCCAATCAGGTGTCTGCCCTTAATAGTGAGATGTTTGCAGGCTCCGCAGATTCACTGGCAGAGAACCCCCAGGTAGCCAGATTCATTAGGGCAGTCTGGTTAGCAGAGTCAGCAATCAGACCTCTTTCCCAAATGGGACCTGACAAACCAACTCTTTGAATCATTGATGTCAGCCTCAGCGTTTGTCCATCAAGAGTTGCTTCCTGATAGACATCGTATCCTCCAGGCAAGTGTTGGTGCTGGTGGTCCTTTCTATGCAGCAGACATACTGTAAGTTCCATGAGGACAAGGTGGTGCTCAGGACTCTGGAATCACTTTATTCAAAGGTAAATTTTTTTCCCCATACATCCTGAGAGGTGATTCTCCCTTTATTTTGTACAAGGCCACAGCACTGAGGAAAGATGTGAGACAGACAACCGTGTATGTTGACCATAATGTACAGGGGGGGCCAAACTTTCCTATATATGTCACCTTCTGCACTGAAGAATCATGGGGAGCATCTCCAAGACCACCTTCAGGCACCATAGCCTAGGGAGACTTCCGGCATGAGGACAGCCCAGAATGCTTTGATGGGTGAACTCTGGGACCTGGAGTTGGTGCAGACAACTGAATGCAATGCCTGTGTGTATTTAGATCCCATTTCTCTTCTCTTCTCCCCTCCCTTTTGCTGAGCTCAGCTAAGCAGTTTCCCTATCAAAGTCTCTAGCATAATCTTTCAAAGCCAAAGTCTTTGCTAGGCATTGGCTCCTTGCTACAGTTGAGGTTCCAGTTGAGGTCAGTGCTTAGCTCCACTGAAGAGACAGATGCAAAAGGTATCAGCAGCTTGCCTGTTGTGTCCCTAACAAAGCCTCTGACTCATAGTGCTGCAATGAAGTCTCTGGATTTTCTGTTGTAAGTGGAGAGGAAAGTAGTAATTCAAGTTACCAGTATATATTCAGTGACCCCATAGGTTCGCTTCTGGTCCATTGCATGACTGTCAGCAGGGCTACAGTATTGGAGTTTAGGCGCTCTTTGTCCTGCATTGGCAGGGTATGATCTCAGAGTAGAACCTTTGTCAGTGTTTTCTGAAGCAGACAGTCCAGGTGACTGCATTGCCTAAATACCATATATACTCTATCATAAGCTGGTTCGTTTATAAGTCGACCGCCCCAAGATGGATAAGTAAAAATGGAAATTTTTTATAACCCATTCATAAGCTGACTCTATAATTCAGGAGTCAGCATCAGGATAAGCCGCTGGTGGGCCGAGATGGTTTGTTTACCTCGAGTGTCAGCAGGCACGGAGGTAAACCTTAGTAAGCAAAGTGTCCCGGCGTGCCAGCTGTTTACCCTGACAGACCAGGACAGCAACTAGTGAGGAAATTTTTTGGCAGGGGGAGGGGGAGAAGCTGGGAGTTAGGGGAGTAACCCCTGTGACCACCCTCCACATGACCCCACCCCTAGCCTGGGACCCCCACACTATCCCCATCCTATCCCTTCCCACCTTATCTGGGGAGGGCCAGGGGAGGATGTCTCTGGCCTGGCTGGAGCTGGTCCGTCAGGCTGAGCAGCATGGTCACAGCCTGCTCCGGTGGGCCAGACCATCTCTTCCCTTCTGGCCCCGCCTCTTCCTTTCTGTCTCTGCTGGCTGTGCTGCCTCTCCTTCCTCCCTCTGTTGGGATGAGGGGCTGTGTCCCACCTCTCCCTCTCTACACCCGTTCATAAGCTGACCCCCTTCTCTGGTGCTTCCCTTTTTTAACTTAAAAAAAAAATCTGCTTATGAACGAGTGTATCGGGTAATTACAGCTGATTGGGGTGGAGATTGCAGTGAAAAGAGCTGTTTTTTAACTTGGATGCGCAGGAGCACTCTTATGATGGCAAATATGTCTCCGCTGCAGAGGAGTAGCAAGATGATGACTGAGCAGGGTTACTTTCCTCAATTCTAGCAGTAGCTGTCTAGGACAGCTACTGTAGATTTAAAACTGGTTCAGGAAATCTGCAAGGGCCATAGTTAGATACCTGAACTAGAAACTTCAACCCCCCCTTCCCCAAACTAATAAATGGGCTGCGTCCTCACACTTGATTTTGGAGCAGCTGGTGCAGGGGTCTGTCTTGAAATCAGTCAAGAAAAAGCATTAAGGGACGAGATATCTTCTTGAGACCTTGGAGGTGAAGGAGGACATGGTCAGAAGGAAACCAGCCTATATCTTTCCCCTCATGGTGGTTTCCCAAGGAAAGGAAGGAAAAGGCCCCTTTTTTTTTGTAAGTCAGAATTCATATTGATTGCTGGCTTAATGAGAGCTCAAACCCCTTGCATGAGATGTTTGCCTCCACAGTACCAAAAACTGATGATGGTAAACTGGTTAGACACTCGAATCCTTGGGATCCATTACCAGTAATCTAGTAGGGCCTCCATGTTAGAGTCAGACTTTGGGGCCTTTTACTTATGGTCACATTGGTCCTTTGCACTAATTAGCGAGGCTACAAAATCAGTGTTTTCTGAAGTATTTCTGGATGATGCTGTCAGTCTCTTCAAAGTTGGGAGCTGGATTGGATTTCCTGAAACCTCTTGGCAAAGAAACCCCTGATGTTGGGTCACTGGGTGGAAGAGGGAGGTACTCTCCCCCCATATTTCCTGATATTTAAAACAGAGGGTGACTCTGGACTGCAATGAATCTCTGGGGAAACAGACTTAATATTTAGTGAACAAAAAGTCAAGATTGTCACCCAGGGACCCTTCATGATCCTCCTAGAGGGAGGGTATTGATTATGTGCTCTGCACCTATGGTACCTTTCAAACATCAGAAGTATCTCGGAGGAGATCAGTGTTGCCAGTTTTGGGTCTTGTTTTGGGGGCTGTCTTCTTGTTTTCAAGAAGTGCTCAGTGGTCGTTGTGGTTCACCTGCATAAATACATGTTGCTCTGTTGGACAATTGGCTGATTAAAGATGTTGTTCTGGAGGGGTGTCAAAAGATCCAGCCACTTCACCTTTGAGCTGTTAGGGTTTGATAAACTATTCATTCCCAGCTTGTCCTTTGCAGACAATTGCAGTACATAGGGAAGGAAGTCTTTGAATTGACTCCTGAGACATGATCTGCGATATCACCCATCTGATAGAAAGGATAAGAATGAACCAGCAAATGACTGTTCTGATTATTCTATGGATGTTGAGTCCCATGGCCCCAACTATAGTCATAGTACCCTGGCACATCTCTACTTGAGATAACTGCAGTGCATATGCATTGCATCCAGGTAACTAGTGACCTTCTGACTCATTTATTTCATGACAGTACATGGAAAAATTACAGTTAGGAATGGATTGATCCAGAAATGTTCAAGCTGGGGAGGGAAGCTTATACAGAATTATGTCCTTTCCAGAAAGCTTGGACACTCCAGGAACAGGTTGGACAAATGTTTCCAAAGTAAGGGTGATCCTGTATGCACTAAGGACCTTCAGAGACTCTGGTATATTCCAAATGCTAATTCCAGTACAGATAGACAATTGGACTAACATTTTACATAATTAAGCAGGGCAGCATTGAGTTGCACTTCATGTTTTGGAAAGCCCGACAACCACAGGGGTGGGATCTCCTCCATAAGACATTCCTAGCTGCAGCTGTGTTCCTCTTCCCATCCAGGTATGTGGCACAGCCTGTATTTATCCATGATACATTCTTATGTGAAGTCTCTGCATCAGAGAGTTGGCAGATTTGAGTCTTTTATATTGGGTGCCATCAGGAGGAAAACTCTTCAACTCACTTGAATTTAGAAGCTATCAGTCTTCTGCTTATTATACCCAGAAACATCCACATTAGCAAATGGTGCCTCTTCCAGCCAGTGAGAAAGATGGCCCTTGTATGTCTCTCCCTACCAGAGGGACTGATGGAGTCATGGTACAACTCAGATGGGTTCAGTGATCCTAATAGCCGTGTGCTGGCCCAAACAGATACGGTTCTCAGTTGCAGGTGGTCATAGTAAGTCTTATGAAGTCACTGGGAATTATTCAGAACCCTGGGCACCTTGAACATACCTCTTAAGCATATTCAGATATTAGTCCACTTTGTAGTTTCTTATTCTCAGTGTTAGCACTGCCCGTATTGCAGCCTTGTCTGAGTCAAAGGTCATCCTTTGAGCTTCTTGCACTCTAGCAGTGAGAATCTTAGCAGTTGATGTAATGTACAGTTCGGAGAGGATTCTCTTACCATCTGCCTTTGGAACGGGGGGATCAACTTTTAAGATGTGTCAGTGCTCTCAACTTGTTTACTCTTTCTTTGGCGCACATTTATTAGTCATTTTGAATTGTCTGTAATAACGAAGCTTTACCTCACGTGCAACTGAGAAAACTGGCTGGGATATTTGGAAGGGAGAAAGGGATGGCATGCAGTGGTTAGAGGGGGGTCTGCCTCTTGCACTACCCCTTTACTGTTGCCCTCAGGCATCAAAATTCATTAATAGAACTCCCTCAGATCTTAGTCTTGCACTATGAAGGAAAGGCCTAGGACTCAGAAACCTGTTGTAATGAAATCTTCAGCAAAGCAGAACTATAGTGATATATTCTTCTCTAATACTTCAAGTGAAATGATTATTTAGTTAAAATTGTAACATGCAAATATATCTTTCTTGACATATTATTCTGTTAAGTGGAAGGTAAACATCATATTTGAATTGATTTGCTCCTTAAACCACTTGCTCTTGCTGGGAGCACACCTTGCCTCTAGAGCAGGGTAGTCAATAGGTGGACCACCGGCCAATTCCGGACCACAAGATGCTTTTGAATGGACCCTAAAGTATTTGTTTATACAAAAGACACAAAACGAGATCAAACTAGCTAGATACATAAAAGGAAACAAGAATACATTCTACAGATACATTAGAAGCAAGAGGAAGAGCAAGGACAGAGTAGGCCCATTACTCAATGAGGAGGGAAAGACAGTAACAGAAAATGTGGAAATGGCAGAGGTGCTTAATGACTTCTTTGTTTCGGTTTTCACCAAGAAGATTGGTGATTAGATGTCTAACGTAGTGAATGCCAGTGAAAATGAGAGAGAATCAAAGTCTAAAATAGGGAAAAAACAAGTCAAAAATTACTTGGACAAGTTAGATGTCTTCAAATTACCAGGGCCTGATGAAATGTATCCTAGAATACTCAAGGAGCTGACTGAGGAGATATCTAAACCATTAGCAATTATCTTTGAGAAGTTGTGGCGGACGGAGGACGTTCCAGAAGACTGGAAAAGGGCAAATATAGTGCCCATCTATAAAAAGGGAAATAAGAACAACCTGGGGATTTAAAGACTAGTCAGCTTAACTTCTGTAGTAGGAAAGATAATGGAGCAAATAATGAGGGAAGGGATAGCTCAGTAGTTTGAGCATTGGCGGCTAAATCCATAGTTGTGAGTTCAATTCTTTTGGGGCCATTTGGGCATTTGGCTGGGGATTGGGTCCTGCTTTGAGCAGGGGGTTGGACTGGATGACCTCCTGAGGTCCCTTCCAACCCTAGTAATCGGATTCTATGAATTAAGCAATCAGTTTGCAAACACCTAGAAGATAATAAGGTGATAAATAACAGCATGTATTTGTCAAGAACAAATTGTGTCAAACCAAACTGATAGCTTTCTTTGACAGGGTAACATGCCTTGTGGATAGGGGGGAAGCGGTAGATGTGGTATATCTTGACTTTAGTAAGGCTTTTGATACTGTCTCGTGTGACCTCATAAACAAACTTGGGAAAAGCAACCAACATGGAGCTACTATAAGGTGGATGCATAACTGGTTGGAAAATCATTCCCAGAGAGTAGTTATCAGTGTTTCACAGTCATGTTGGATTGGCATAACAAGTGGGGTCCCCGCAGGAATCGCTTCTGGGTCCATTTCTGTTCAATATCTTCATCGTTGATTTTGATAATGGCATAGAAAGTACACTTATAAAGTTTGTGGACGATACCAAGCTGAGAGAGGTTGTAAGTGCTTTGGAGGATAGGATTAAAATTCAAAATGATCTGGACAAACTGGAGAAATGGTCTGAAGTAAATAGGATAAAATTCAATAAGGACAAATGCGAAGTACTCCACTTAAGAATGAAGAGTCAGTTGCACACATACAAAATGGGAAATTAATGCCTAAGAAGGAGTACTGCAGAATGGGATCTGGGGGTCATAGTGGATCACAAGCTAAATGAGAGTCAACAGTGTAACACTGTTGCAAAAAAAGCAAACATTGTTCTGGGATGTATTAACAGGAGTATTGTAAGCAAGACAGGAGAAGTAATTCTTCCACTCTGCTCCCCGCTGACTAGGCCTCAACTGGAGTATTGTCCAGTTCTGGGTGCCACATTTCAGGAAAGATGTGGACAAATTGGAGAAAGTCCACAGAAGAGCAACAAAAATGATTAAAGGTCTAAAAAACACATGACTAATAAGGGAAGATTGAAAAAATTGGGGTTGTTTAGTCTGGAGAAGAGAAGACTGAGAGGGGACATAACTGTTTTCAAGTACATAAAAGGTTGTTACAAGGTGGAGGGAGAAAAATTGTTGTTCTTAACCTCTGAGGATAGGACAAGAAGCAGTGGGCTTAAATTGCAGCAAGGGCAGTTTAGGCTGAACGTTAGGAAAAACTTCCTAACTGTCAGAGTGGGTAAGCACTGGAATAAATTGCCTAGGGAGGTTGTGGAATCTCCATCATTGGGGAATTTTAAGAGCAGGTTGGATAAACACCTGTCAGGGATGGTCTGGTTAATACTTAATCCTGCCTTGAGTGCAGGGGACTGGACTAGATGACCTCTCGCAGTCCCTTCCAGTTCTATGATTATCATTTTATTTTCTTCTGAGTCTGGAGCCTGATAATACCTTGACCAAGAAATGTGGACCATGACAGAAAATAGACTACCCCTGCTCTAAGAGCATGCCTACAAAGTGGAGTAATGCGCTTTATGGGGGTGTGATTTAAAAAGCACACTAACATATTGCTCTTTAATTGGTCCATATAGACCTTAGGGCACGCCAACAAGGGTTCCTAGTGTGTCTTAGCATAGCACTGTTTCAAAAAGCACTAAATTCACACAGGCCAATTCGTATGCAACATGTTAGTACTCATTAGAAATCACACCCCCTTAAAGTACATTACCCCACTGTATAGACAAGCCCTAAGTTAAACAAACCTTAACTAACTTTATACAATCTATCACTATTATTATAGGTAACTTGGCATAAAGAGGTTGCAGTTGGCTATAGGCCAAGTTACAATGCAGACAGTGTAACTTGGTTTACTGCGAGAGTAGGTTTTAAATATGTCATTGTATTCAGCAAATGTAACCTAGTTTTCAGTTATTACAAGTGTATATAATCTCATAATTGTCTTGAACGCTTACCTTGATTCTTAGACACAGCGATGCTCTTAAGTCAAAGGATGTATTGGGTTTGTAATATAAAAGGATACTCTGAAGACCTATGATAGTTCAATGAAAGTATCTTTGAATATAAATTTGATGCATGAGGGTTAAATTATATGCTATATTTACCTTCCTTAAAATTGTTTGCTAAAACGCTTTGCAGAATTTAACACAAGACAGGAGTCAGTGAAAGATATAAATTACAAAATAGTTTGAAAAAAACCTGTCCGATACTTAACTAGTCAGAGGCTGATAAATAAGATGAAGACCCTGAGGAAACTGGTAGAAATACCAGCAGCCTCCGTTCTTAGTAGCTGGAGGTGACAGGAGGCTGGGGTTCTCACCGTGGACCAGGCTCATAAGAGAGCTTGCTGCCCCCTCAATGATCAGTCTAATAAACTTTGTCATGATACTTCAGGTTTATTGCTTAGCTAATGTGATAGCTGTAATACACCTGTATCCCGATATAACGCTGTCCTCGGGAGCCAAAATATCTTACTGCGTTATAGGTGAAACTGCGTTATATCGGACTTGCTTTGAGCCACTGAAGTTCACAGCCCCCTCTCCCCCCCGAGTGCTGCTTTACCACGTTATATCCGAATTCGTGTTATATTGGGTCATGTTATATCGGGGTAGAGGTTTACTTTAAATTTCCCTAGATTTTTCTATCAGATTTTCTTGAAGATATAAAATCAGCGGCCTACAGTAGTTGGACATGTACATTTTAAATCACTTTAGTTCTGCAGGAAAGGCAGATTTTGCACTTCTTTGTTTAGTACTGAACAAACTGGCCTTTGCATATAAAGAAGATAGAGACTATGATCATAGTAAGACAGTAGCGCTAAACGAAGATAGTTCTACTTGATTATGCCCCTTACTCTTTTGGACTATTACACATGGAAGGAGGATATGGGCAGAGCCTCCCCATCCCTTGAGCTTGTTTCTTCATAGTTTCATTTATTTATTTACTAACTATACTTTTAGTTTAGTATTGTTAGGTCAACAAGAAAGTTTTCTGGATTGGGGGAAATGATCAATAGCACTGGAGACTGGTGGTCAAAATAGAGACTAACTTTGGCAAATGTCACAGTGTCTGACAATAGCCCTTATGTCACAGGGTTGCTCGCTACCTGCACAGCTTCTTTATGCTCCTTCAAAAGGCCCCATTCTGTGACATCAAGTATCAGAGGGGTAGCTATGTTAGTCTGGATCTGTAAAAGCAGCAAAGAGTCCTGTGGCACCTTATAGGCTAACAGACATATTGGAGCATGAGCTTTCGTTGGTGAATACCCACTTCGTCAAACGCATGCATCCGACGAAGTGGGTGTGCACCCACGAAAGCTCATGCTCCAATATGTCTGTTAGTCTATAAGGTGCCACAGGGCTCTTTGCTGATTCTGTGACATGGCTTTTTTTTTTTTTTATAAGGGGTAGTGCTAGAAAGTGACTTGTAGTGCTAGTAACATATACCAGTGACATAGTTCTAATGGATAATGGCCTACGAAATTCATGGTCCATTTTTGTCTTTACAGTCATAGGATTATAAAAATTGTAAGTGTCATGATTTCAGCTATTTCAATCTGAAATTTCATGGTGTTGTAATTGTAGGGGTCCTGACCCAAAAAGGAGTGGGGGAGAGACTCACAAGGTTATTGTAGTTGGAGAGTTGTGGTACTGTTACCCATACTTCTGCAATGGCGGTGCCTTCAGAGATGAGCAGCTGGAGAGCAGTGGCTGCAGGCGAGAGCCCAGCTCTTAAGGCAGAGCCACCTCCAGCAGCAGCGCAGAAGTAAGTATGGCATGGTATGGTATTGCCACCCTTACTTTTGTGCTGCTGCTGGTGGGGTGCTGCCTTCAAAGCTGGCACCTGGCCAACAGCTGCCACTCTCCAGCTGCTCAGATGTGAAATCAGTGCGGAAGTAAGTGTAGCAATATGGCAACCTCCCTAAAATAACCTTATGACCCCTCTGCAACTTCCTTTTGGGTCAGGACCTCCAGTCTGAGAAATGCTGGTCTCCCTGTGAAATCTACATAGTATAGGGTAAAAGCACACACAAGACAAGGGGAGACCAGATTTCACAGTCTGTGATACGCTTTTCATGGCCATGAATTTGGTAAGGCCCTAATGAAACATAAAAGTACCCATTTTGAAGAGGACACATGTACAGACCATTATTACAACTTGAATGTCTAACACTGGACTGGAATGTATTTTGACTAGTTATAGCAACCCTTCATTATTTACTTCTAGTTTTCATATATAACTGACATTTGAACAGCTTATTTGGAGCACTAACAACTTTGACAAACTAAACTGCTATGGTGAGGGACAGTCAGTTTGTGTACTACATATATACATTTCAAATTTGAATTTTTATCTGAAAGTATAATTTTTAATCTAGATTAAAGTGTTTTTAGAATTCATATAAAATGGTGGTTTGTCTCAAATGGCTCAAGCTAATATAAAACATAACATGGAAATCTTAATTTCTTATCTCTTACTAAAGTTCAAAACCAGCAGGAGTCATCCAGTGCTTGAGGACACTGGGTGACATTTTAAGAAAAAAAAGTAGACATAAGTACTGTGACAAAGTTCCTCCTCTACCTTGGTGGGTCCTGTGCTTATTGGCAGATTTGCTCACCTCAGTGATCTTCCCCACAGTCTGGATCAACTGTTCCTGTGTCTGATCAGGAGTTAAGAGGTTTGGGGGGAACCTGGGCCCACCCTCTACTCCAGGTTCCAGCCCAGGGCCCTGTGGATTGCAGCTGTCTATAGTGCCTCTTGTAACAGCTACATGACAGCTACAACTCCCTAGGCTACTTCCCCATGGCCTCCTCCAAACACCTTCTTTATCCTCACCACAGGACCTTCCTCCTGGTGTCTGATAATACTTGTACTCCGTAGTCCTCCAGCAGCACAGCCTCTCACTCTCAGCTCCTTGTGCCTCTTTCTCCCAGCTCCTCACACACACTTCCTCTCCTCTAGCTCTTCCCCACCTGACTGGAGTGAGCTCCTTTTTAAACCCAGATGCCCTGATTAGCCTGCCTTGATTGGCTGCAGGTGATCTAATCAGCCTGTCTGCCTTAATTGGTTCTAGCAAGTTCTTGATTACTCTAGTGGAGCCCCTGCTCTGGTCACTCAGGGAACAGAAAGCTACTCACCCAGTGACCAGTATATTTGCCCTCTACCAGACTCCTGTACCCCACTGGTCTGGGTCTGTCACAGTACCAATTAGTTTTTACTTGCTCTATCTCCTGCTGATTTTACATTTTATGAAATTTCAGCCTTCCTTCTCTGTGGAGGAGAAAACTATTTTTCCTTATTAGTTATTCTAAGTCTGAAAAATACCATGGATCGCTTTTTGCAACAACAGGTTCCTTTCACTATTTCCACATTTTCCCTTTGATTCATTTATTTCTGTTTGGTAGCAGTAGTCCAGGAAGCACTGTGAGTAGCTCTTAAACTTGTAAAAGTCTGCACAAATATCTGCTGTACTTTGTGCTGGGAAAAGAGTCTTGGGAATCTTAGAATTTTGGCTAATAAAAAATAGTCTTGGCTACCACACTGTCTTTGGGTAGCTGTCTTGTACTACAATACAACGGTATGCAATAGTGATTTGTTAACCATGGATTAAAGTGTTGAAAAATCCATAATCTAGAATTAAGACAGTGGCCTAAACCTACTGATTCTGAGGTAGATATACAAAACAAGTGCAGGATTCCACCCCTGAGGTTCAGGGGCCATGCACCTAGTGAGAAGCCAGCTCCCTGTTGCCAGTGTCTGAGAGTTTGAACAGGTTGCTCTCTCTGGACCCTGTTTGGGAGTGTCACAGGGTTCAATCACTGCAGGTGGTGCCTTCTCCTGACCATTAGGGATTAGCTTTATCAGACGTTGTACCCTCTTCTGACGGTCTCTCCCATTGTCCTTTCGTTTTGCAGACCCCTCTTGCTCCAGGAGCTGCAGCCTCCTCTTCGTGACTAGGCCATCCAGCCAGGTTACTATGAACCAGTGTTTCCCATTCTAGGCATATCAGAGTCTGACTATACAAAATGGCAGTCTTCCTTTCACTGCTTTGAGCATTCCACTCCTCCAGTGGCTGGTAGGGGAATCTGGGCCTGCCCTCTACTCTGGGTTCCAGTCCAGGGACCCTATCTCTAGAAACAGTGGCCTACTTGCTCCCAGACAATGTTGCTCTTCCCCTGGATTTCTTCCTACTTTGTAGCTCTATCCCCCACATGGTTTGCCAGCCCAAGGGCCCTCCTCTGAGGGAGTGACTGCAGACTACTACCCTACAGCCTCCTTCTGTTGCTAGCTTACTGGCTTATATAGGCCCCACCTGTTCCTGCTCAGCTGAGCCCATTTCCAATCAATCCCTGCTCCCTGACTCCTCCTCCACGTGATTTGGCGCTGAGCACTTCAACCTCAGTATGGAGCACGCCAGTAGTGTTGGGCTCACCTCAGCACCATTCACCATTGCCGGTGCCGAGAAAGCTTCATAGGAAGCAGTGCACTGAATGTGGGTGCTCCCTCACATTGAAGAAGGATGGAGAAGGAGTGGCAGGCAAAAGACCAGTGTCAGGCCATTTGCCTTTTTCGGGACTGCAGGAAAGCAACTTTTCTGCATGGGGCTCAGAGCCCATTATGGGAACCACCTCTTGACTCCATGGAGTGGTGGGCGTTCCCTGTGCCTGATGGTGCCCTCAACACCGGAGGTGTTTCAGGCGGCCAGAGACCTGATGGTCCTACTGGTGCCGCCCACACCGCGGCACCTTCCATCAACTGCAGAGCCAGTGAAGGTGCTCCCTCCAAAGGGTAGCCCTCTATGGGCCTGCCTCTGTGGTCGGTCGGCCAATGCCATTCTCCAGTGTCCTGGCACCGGTCTACAACTCCTCATTTCCAGTCTCTGGCCCCATGTCATTGATCACCAGCCTCACGGCATTGGTCTCTACCTCTTTTTGATACCGACTGCCCTCCTCTCTGCACCAGTTGCCAACGAATCGGTGGCAGTCACTGTGTCCCCGACACTGGTCTCCAGCACCTCAATTCCCAACTCCAGGTCACTGCACAGTCTCAGCACTCATCCCCAGCTATGTAGTATCCATTCCTGGAACTGTTGCTGATCACCTTCCCCCCAGCACTGCTCCCTGGCTCCCCATCATAGCTAGCAGGAGGAGGCACTGACAGCTCTGCCGTGCTCCCTAAGGGAGAATCCTTCCTTGTAGTCGGAAGGGATGTTTGGTACTCATCCACAGAAGCACCAGTTGTTGTATGTGCCAGTCTTTGGTGCGAGCTCCGCAGCAGGTGTCTGGTCCCCAGGACAATGGCCAGTACATTGTCCATACTGGAACCCATGATGTTTTACATCAACAAGCAAGGTGTAGCCTGCTTGTCGGCCTTGCTTCAAGAGTTCCTCTGGCTGTGGGACTGCTGTGTGCAGCATGCCATTTATCTTGAGGCGTTGCCCCTCTTGGGTGCTTGGAACACAATGATGGATCTCCTCAGCAGGTCCTTCTCGCCACAAGTGGTCACTCCACGCAGAGGTTGTCAGTATGATCTTCCAGACCTGGGGGACTCCCCCGGTGGACCTATTTGTGACCAGGCAGAACAAGAAATGTCAGCAGTTTTGCTAGTTTTGCAGGATTGCCAAAGGCTCACTGTCTAATGCCTTTCTGCTCCCATGGAGGGGAACACGTTATATGCCTTCCCATTGATACCCTGGTTCACAGAGTCCTACTTGAAGGTTAAGAGGGGCAAAGCGAAGATCAATTTGGGAGCTCCAGCGTGGCTGCCTCCGCACTTGCTGGGTATGCTCTTGGACCTCTCAATAGCAAACCCATTAGAACTCCCACTCCAACTGGATTGCTCTTGCAGAACCAGAGCTGTTTGGTCCATCTGAACCTAGTGTCCCTACATATGACAGCGTGACTTCTGCATGGCTAAATGTGGAGGAGCGGGCCTGCTTGGCACAAGTCCAACACATCCTGCCTGGTAGCAGGAAGCCCTTCACTAAGGCGACTTAGCTAGCTAAGTGGAAATGCTTCATCTGTTGGGCTGTGGGATGGGGGTCTCCTTCTCTTCCAGTCATCACTGTAATCCATCTTAGACTGCCTGCTTCATCTCAAGCATCAAGGCCTGGCCCTTTCATCAATCAAGGTCCACTTGGCCATTTTGGCCTTCCACCTTCTGGTCCAAGGTAGATCAGGCTTCTCTCTCAACCTGAAGATCCAGGTTCCTGAAAGGTCTGGAGAGACAATACCCACAGGCTTGTGATCCTTTCCCTTCTTGGGACCTAAACTTGTCAAGGCTCACATGTCCCGCCCCCCACTTTGAGCAACTGGCTGCTTGTTCTCTGCTGCTCCTCTTGTGGAAGGTCTCCTTCCTGGTTGCAATCACTTCAGCCTGCAGGGTATCTGAGATTAGGGCTTTGATGTCTGAACCCACTTATCCAGTGTTCTACAAGGACAAGGTTCAGCTGCGTCTCCACCTAGCTTTCCGACCTAAGGTTGTGTGTCAGTTCCATAATCAAGACATTTTCCTACTGGTTTTCTTTCCAAAGCCTCACTAGATGAACAAGGAATGCTGGTTACACTCTTTGGATGTTAGGAGGGCCTTAGCATTCTACATCAAGACGACCTTCTTCATCAAGAGGCTGTAAGTCGATGCAGCTCTTCATCGTGGTGGAGGACAGGATGAAAGGTCTGCCAGTGACCTCTCAGAGAATCTCCCCATGGATAACCGTCTGCACCAAATTCTGCTATGAACAAGGTGTCGCCAATGTCGTGACTGCCCATTCTGTCCAAGGCCTTCCTCGTACAGGTACCGATCCAGGACACCTGTAGAGTCTAGTCCTCGGTTCATACCTTCACATCCCACTACGCCAACACGGAGCAGGCCTGGGACAAAACCAGCTTCAGCAAAGCGCTGTTGCAAGCAGCACATCTGTGAACTCCAAGCCCACCTCCAGGGATACTGCTTGTGAATCACCTAACGTAGAATCGACATGAGCAAGCACTCAAAGAATTAAAAAATGGTTACTTAACTTTTGTAACTGTTCTTTGAGATGTGTTGCTCATGTCCATTCCATGACCCGCCCTCCTTCTCCTTTGTTGGAGTTGATGGCAAGAAGGAACTGAGAGGGTGCAGGGCCAGTGATGCCCCATATCTTGGCGCATGAGTGCAAGGTTCCAGGGGATGCCAGAACTGGCCCTAAAGAAGAAATCTCCGGCAGCCGTTCACATGGGCGCACACACACACCTAAATGGAATGGACACGAGCAACACATCTTGAAGAACCGTTACGAAAGGTAAGTAACCATTTTTTACAAGGAGAAGGGAGAAAAATTAATGTCTGAGGATAGAACAAGAAGCAATGGGGTTAAATTGCAGCAAGGACGGTTTAGGTTTGACATTAGGAAAAACTTCTTAACTGTCAGGGTAGTTAAGCACTGGAATAAATTGCTTAGGGAGGCTATGGAGTCTCCATCATTGGATATTTTTAAGAGCAGGTTAAACAGGCACCTGACAGTGATGGTCTAGATGATAGTTCTGCCATGAATGCAAGGGACTGGACTAGATGACCTCTCGAGGTCCCTTCCAGTCCTATGATTCTATGATTCTGTCTTTTGTATCAAAACTAACATACTGGTTCATTGCCCCCTGGAGTGTGCAGACTCCAGATCAATAACACATACTTCAAGGACTTCTATGCATTTATGCTCCTGCCCTCATCCGATGGGAAGACAAGTTGACATTGCCTAGGCTAAGAGCCTTGATCTTGGCCAGACCATGTTGGGACAATTCAGAATTGACACTACCAAGGTCAAAGTCTTCCAAACGTTTATACTCCTGGTTCTTGTAGTGGAACTGTGCCATTATCACATGGGACTAAAGCTCTGCCTTTTTGAAGTGGCTGTATCAAAACTACTTGCGTCAGGCTGTAAATTTTTGGCTTGGCTCTGAGATGAGGTTGGAAAATGCGATTTTGAGGGATTTAAGAAGCCTAAATCCTCCCATACTGACTCTTGACACAGCAGCTACATCATTACAATTTCAGCCTGCTGATGCTCCTCTATGAGATGACTGTCTGTCCATATCCAATAGATAGGGTGTGCACTGTGATCCTATCTATTGGATAATAGGCTCCAGATCATAGAAAGTCCAGTTTTGTGAGGAGATTGATGTCAAGTAACAGTTCAGTGCCTCAGCTACCAATCTTCAGGCAACCAGGATTGATGGTACCAGTAATGAAGCATTACAGAAGGTGCTCCAGCGCCTATGTTCAAGCTAAGTCCCCTACATGCTGTTCAAAATAAGATTTAAGTAGGACCCGAGCTGTTCATAGGCCTTATGCTTGGCCCTCTGCACAAGCATGTGGTTCAAACAATATTTGTGCAAGGGTTAAAATGGATGCAGATGACTGACTGGAATGGGATATTGAGCACCAAGCTCACTGTTTTGTATTCAGAGATCAGTACAATAGAATTATTCTTATTTCATCCTCCTCTTTATGTTCTGAATGTAATATTGGGTATTGAAAATTCCAGATTACTCAGAGTAAATAATACAACCCCTTAGTTCCTGGCATTAATGTAAAAATAAAGGAGAATAACACTTTCCACAAATTGAAACAAAACTGGCAATGAACACTTTCAAGTAGCTGGTTCAATATGGATACTATGTCGAGACTGTTCACATAGATTACGTACCTCTTCTGAATATACTAGAAATGGTGAAAAAGTAAAAATAACTGCCAGTCCTGCAAGCTCAACCTATGATCAGAAAACTAAATTACTTCATTGTTGTGTGAAGTCACTAGTTGTAGATTATACATTTGTAACCTTTGATAACTAACAACTTTCTGTGTGAACCAGAATGGAGTCCAGTTCATTTACACACACCCCCTCTGCCCTTCCCCACTCCAAGTCTCTTGTTACTCATGTTAATCAGTGGGGAGAACTGATCTGAAATTTTCAGTTCTGGAGAGCTCCTCTGCTTTCAAAGGGGTGGGAGGGGGAGGGTATTAAAAATAGTTGAAATTTGAGATCTGATATCTACGATGTGAGAAGTAACGTATGCATTATGGGGAACTTCTAGAATACATAGTGAACATTCTCATAGTGCTTTTGCTTAATATAGATAGTTTACAGCTACTTTAACAAATGTAAACACTAATTTTTTAAAGCAAAAACATTTAGGACTTCGGTGGTGGATTTTGTAAGACCTATTAAATCGGCTTTGTTTAAAAAAACTTGTTGCTTGGAAGAAATTCTTCAAATGAAGAAACTCATGTCTTTTTTCATATTAGCAAGTGTTAGGGCTTGCTGTCACCTTCATTATTAAAGGAACAACAGTAATTTGAAATCTAATCAGTTAAAAGATTGGAAGTTTGCCATGCACCTCTGATTCTCCATGCCAATTGGCTTGTTCATAATATTATCCTATTTTTATAAATGTTTTTCCACCCCCTTCTTGCTGTGTGAAAGACCCACAGAAACGGGAAACTGATTATGCCTAGGAATCCAGTGAAACTAACAAACTAAGTGCAATTAAATAAACAAAGTAAACACAATTTTAAGAACAAACTATTTTTGTCCAATCATAACATACTCTTCAACAATATGTGGCTTTTTTTTTTCTTATCAGTGAGACTTAGCAGTTAAAAGCTTAACGCTACCTCCAGAAAATTTTTGAAATACTTTGTTTTAGAACACTTCAGCTAGGACCCCACTCCCTTTCCCCTGGGTGATTTTTTTTCTTGTAAGGAGACTTACATGAAAGCCTGATCTTCATTATTTAAGCAGCAAGAGCAATTGAACCTCTTATTTTTTTGGAAGTCATCTTTGACCCTGTAATTAGTTGCAGGAAAAACCAGCTTCTAAATGAGGAATGGTGATTTATGCTACTGGATTGTGCTAATATTTTTTTTTGTTTTGTTTTTAATTTTGTGCTCCCATGCTCCACCTTAATATGCTTCTGCTTGTACCACTGGAACCTTCATGTATATGCCTATACTCAGACCTAAAACAACTCAAATACAGTCCTGCACCCACTGTTTTATAGATGCCCAGAGGAGTTTCTGTCCCTTGGTCTCTCTGGACAGTCCTCAGCATGCCCATATCACTAATAGGTTCCAGTTGTCCCATGGTTAAAATTCTCAGATCCATCCTTTGTTCCCTTTTGATGGATGGTGAACCTTTTAGGCACCATCTAGGAAGCTGATTCTAGAACCTGAGTAAATTCAATTTTTTTGAAAACTTACATTTGTTTCTATATTTTGTTTATTTTTTTTTTGGAGTTTGGATGTTAGGAAGTACTTCTGATTTCATTTTAGCTTTAAGGTCAATTACATTTTGTCAAAGAAGGGGAAAACTTCCAGAGTAGAAGCATTCCTTAGATGAATTGGTGTATAAGTGGCTCTGCTGAGAGAATAACAAAGAGTCTGTTATGCTGTTATACAAATGAGCCAATAAGGAACCAGGGTAGAAGCAATTCTAAACAACAAAGATTTTGCTATTATGCAAAATAGGCCTGGTATTAAAAATGGTAAGACAAGCAGAAATTAGGATAGAACTGTTTTAAGTTGAATTTTCTTCAGTGTTGCACGAGGAACCAGGAGAACTTCAAAGCAATTTTTTTGGCTGTTGAAGGCTTCCAGTTTTGCTATTACTTTGGTGATTGTTCACTTTCTCCTCCTCTTCTTTTGGCAGCACTGTCTATTCCTTAAGTCTGCAACTGCTTCTATTAATATTTGGCTACCAAACAGGGTCTATGCTTTTCTTATGCACTGTGTGGCTTTACATCTTGCACTTTCGGTTCATAGTTTAAATTCTGAAGGATTCAGTGCTTTTTCTTTTCCTCCCCCCATAAAAGCTATTGTTTCTGGGTGTGCATTACATAAACATAATGGATATGGTTTGAATGTATGACTTTACACTTTTTTTTTTCTGACAAGAAAATAGTTTGTAACAGGATGTTAAGCTCTAATCGAAAATTAGGCCCTGATCCAGCAAAATGCTTAAGCACATGCTTAAGTGTTTTACTGGATCAGGGCTTTAGTTACTTTGAACGCTGCCTGAAATCAATGTGTGACAGATATTCTGTCAGTGTTCCAATACCATTTCAATTCAGCTGCACAACTCCAAAATTCCTCACTCTGAACAGTGGTTTTAGAAAACAGTTCACTGCTGAACTATAGGATTAATTGAAAATGAGATGCTTGATTTGCATTCTTTGGTTTTATGGCAGGTTATGACTGAGTGGTGGCTAGTATCTAGTGAAGAAAGGGGGGAAGCCAGCAGAGGCTGTTTTTTCCCTATATAACTTACAATTCTGAAGCACCCTGTATCCAAGTAAATAATAAAGGAGTTGAGGCAATACTGATGAGAAAAATCAAAGTTTTGAGCTGTGTCCATTGAGCTGACATAGGGCACTTGGGCCCAGTTTTTGTTGCAGTTATTGGCAGGGGACAGGAAGACATGTCCCACAGACTAAAAATCAGAACTGGACCCATCTGTACCTGATTAAATTTCAGTGTCTCAAACTGAGCATTTGTGTGTTGGTTAATAGTTGCCATTTTATTTATTTATTTTAGTTTTGCTATTTGTGTCCATTTTCTAAAAGGGGTTTCAGAGAGTCTTCCTATCTTGGACAGTGGACACTGGAAAAAGTGACAATTATTTAGACCATATACTGCATTCTTCAAAATATGAAACTTCATTTCTATTGTACAGTACTAGGAATATAGGAATTAGTATACTGGATCAGACCATGGCAAGAGCCTGTTTCTCATTCCATCACCAGATCTCTACATTTGAGAGGCATTGCAAGAAAAGAAATTGTTTTAAACTTTGGCAAGTGATGTTCCAAGAGCAGGATTTTTAGGAGTATACAAAAGCCAGAACGACAGTGAAGAGAAAAGTTGCAGCTACTAAAGCCATGGAAGATTTATATGCCTGTTTTGAAATGGAGGGTAAGAGGTAAATAGATTGACTGGCAAAGGTCCATGATAAGAGGGCTAAAGACATTGGTGAGATCAAAGTAATTAAGGAATTTCCACTTTCATCTTTAATCCGAACCAGATTAAAAAATGATGGTCAAATTAATTGTTAAACCTTTCAAATGCAAAGAATACAAGAGAACCATGCCATATGAGAAAAACAAATCAGGATCTAGAGGCATCAGTCTTAGAAGAAGAAGTTGCAGAAATATTGACCAGTGTGAAAAGTAAGAAAGCTCTTGGTCCCCTTAGCACACCAGCAGAAGTATGGAAGTGTCAGGGACAAGTAGGCATGAATTTATACATACAGCTGTTTAATTGCATCATGAGGAGATGCTTGATGCCTGGAGAAAGAGCGTGAGTATCAGTGTTTTGAGAGAGAGAGAGAGCATACAATGATGTGGTAACTAATTTGGCATTAAACTCATGAGCCACATAATTAAGATCTGAGAGAAAATTATTGATAAGAGCTTATAGAGAGATGTAAAAGTCAGTGGTGATCAGTTTGGATTTGTGCCAGGCAAATCAACAATGGATATGCTGTCTATGCATTAAGATTGTTTATGGGAAAGTATAGATAAAAGAGGAAAACCTTGCACCATGGTATCCATCAATCTTGAGACGGCTTCTACCACATTTTGAGAGAACTCATCAGGTAGTGTATGACTAGGACCCTACCAATTTCACAGCTATGAAAAACATGTCATGGACCATGAAATCTGCCCTTCCCTGTGAAATCGATCTCCCTCCGCCTGCTGAAGCCTGGGGCTTTTAGCTGCTAGTCCAGCCAGGCTGGGGAAGAATTGGAGTTGTCCTTCCCCCTGCATGGCTGCTCTTGGTGGGAAGATCAGACCTACCTTGAGAGGCAGTGCAGAAATGAGAACTTCTGTGCTGGAGCAGCCTGGGAGCTGGGCTCCCAGCTTCTGCTCCTTCCCCTTCCCAGCCGGCTGCGGTTCCTGCTGCAGCTTCAGGCGCAAAACTTGGGGCTTCCTCCTCCAGCAGCTCTGCTGGGGCTGGGGACTTCTGCTCCCGGCAGCTGCAGCTGGGACAGCCCAACGTCTGGACTTCTCCTCCTCCCCGCCCCTCAAACTCCTGTGTGGCTCCAGGCGTGAAGCGCAAGGCTTTTTCCTCCATGGCTTCTGCTGGGACTCGAGCCCTACCCAGTCACGCCATTGCCCTGGGGCTGCTTTCGGGGTTGGGGCACCCATTTTTCTCGGAGGCTCACCCCTGCCTTAATCTGCCACTGGCCTGGACTAGCAGCTAGGAACCCATGGCAGCTATCCACCTCTGGGAACCTCCTCTAGCCTAGCCCTAAAGGCAGCACAGTAATCAGGGTGGCAATTTTTGGACCCTCTCCCCACAGCAACTTTATAAACCCCACCCCCTCCCAAGATCCCATTTTAGGTCAGGACCCCCAGAGTTAGAACACCATGAAATTTCAGCTGTAAACATCTGAAGTTGTGAAATTGACCAATTAAAAAACCCTGTGGATGTGAAATTGATCAGAATGGACACTGAATTTGATAGGGCCCTATGTATGAGAATGTAACAGATAGCTATATCAGACTTGTCCAGGACATCCATGAGGGGGCTTTTACCAGAATTCGAAGACTATGGGGAGAAACTGAATAGTTTCTAGTAAGAGTCGAAGTACATCAGGGCATGACACTTATCCCCTTCTTTCATAAACTATTTAGAGCATGGCACCTTTGTGTATGCTTTTTGTAGATGACGTTGTGTTGTGGGGGAGAGCAAAGAGGAAGTGGAATAAGATTTAGAGAGATGGAGGTGCATATTTGACAGAAATGGCATGAAAATCAGCAGAAGTAAAACAGTATGTGATCTGTAGATTTGATTATACCTTGCAGGACAGTGAAACTGCAAGTCTGGCAGGGGCCAGCCACTGCTAAGGGCACAGAAGTTCAGGGACTTAGAGTTGATAGTACAGGGTAATGGTGAACTCAACAACAAACTTGAACAGGAAGGTCATGGACTAAATGGAGAGAAGTGAGTGGAGGGATCTGCGATAGTATTTTTCAATTTAATAGGCATTTGCCTATCTACAAGATAGTAATCAGGCCTGTACTTTTGTGGTGCTGTGAATGCCTTGCACTGAGGAAGAGATGAGTGGATCTTGAATACAGTGGAATGAAAATGTTAAGATGGATATTTAGCGTTACAAAGATGGACCATGTTTGGAATGAATGAATTAAGAGGATTGTGAACTTGATACCAATTATTAAAAAAAAAAAGAAAAAAAAAAAAAAGGAGGGACTCCAGACTTAGATGGTTTGGGCAAGTGAAAAGATGAAAAGAATATATAGGAAACAGATGTTCACATCCACTTCTAAGTTTGAGAAGGATTGGAAGACCCAAAACTAGATGGTTGGATAGTCCTTTTACAGGCCATCTGTGGCATTTCCAAGGAACTGCTTCCAGATAGACTGGAATGGAGAACAAGGATATGAGCTAACCCCATTTAGGCTATGGCTACACACCAGAGCTTACAGTGGCTCAGCTGTACCACTGTAAGCTCTCTAGTGTAGCCGCTCTAAATCGACGGAAGAGAATTCTCCCATCGACTTACTTAATCCACCCCCTACAAGCAGTGGTAGCTGTGTTGGTGGGAGAAGCTGTCCTGCCAAAATAGCACTGTCCACACTGGTGCTTAGGTGGTGTAATTTATGTCGCTTAAGGGGTGGCCTAGTCACACCCTGAGCGACATAAGTTATACCAACATAAGCAGTAGTGCAGACATAGCCTTAGATGGAACTATGGCCAGAAGAAGATGATCAGACACCGTTTTTGACAGTTTGAGCACCAGATGCTTTAGAGGAAGGGGCAAGAAATCCTGCAGTAGGCAGATGAGGGCTAATTACCCCCCTGGCTCCACATGCATTAAGACCTTTCCTAATCCCTAATAGAGATTGTTTTAACACATGAAGCATGAGGTTTTATATTCCTTCTAAAACCCCTTTGAATTAAGTATGAACTCTGGATATTTTATTTGGAAAACTAGATATCCAGTCCCTCTTTGAATCTTACTAAATTCTTGGCCTCAGTGCAATATCTAACTGAGTTCAACAGTCTAATCATGTGTAGAGTGAAAAAAGTATTTCCGTATGAGTTTTTTAATTTTCTATTTTTCAGTTTCATTGGATCTCTCCTTGTTCATGTACTCTAGTACCTCTTTGACACATCAGTTTTTGACAATACAAGATAACAGCAGTCGAACAAAATCTTCAGTGAATCATATCTACTGAAAATACGGTCCCAGTAACATGCCTCTTCATCGAAGATAGTAATCCGGGAGCCTGTTCCCATCAGAACAGTGATGAGAGACAGAGAGAATTTGTGGAAGGATAGGAGCAAATGAGATTTAAAAAAAAAAAACAAAAAAACCCCCCAACCTACTGTATATTTTAAAATTGGTTACTGCAGTATTCCTACTATAGAGCCTTCCTCCTCCTATTTCATTTAAATAAGAACATAAGAATTGCAATATTGGAACACACCAGCTCATCGATTTAGTTAATTATCCTGGCTCTGGTGGTGGTAGTGAATACTGGATGCTTCAGTATAACGATGCAAAAAATCCTGGAGTGGACAATTATGAAGTAAGCTGCCAATGAGTTAGTGGCTGGCTCATGACCTGAATCATGAGGATTTACTTCCTTCTCTGGCACTTGTGTGTTGTAATGTAACTATTGATGTTTTCATTGTCTTTGTCAGTACCCAATTATTTGTGAATTCTAGTAAGATCTTTGCATCAGTGGTATCTTGTGGTAACAAGTTCCACAGGTTATTCATTATATAAATGTATTTATTTCTAATGTGCTTTCTCTTACCCAATTTCTAATCCATGACAGTAGCTAATTTCTAAGTCATGACTCTCACCCTGTTCCATTAATTTTCTTAAGGGACTTGGTGTTTTGAAAGACCTCATAAATTGTCAGTTGGCTGTCCTATAACACACAATTCTAGTATATTTCTCAGAGACATGGATGTGGGTGAACATGCCCAGTGGTTGGAGCAGGAATCAAAATGGAGTCAGATGCTAGAGGAGAAGTGAGGAATTGGAGCCGAGGACACCTGAAGTAAGGCAAGACAGGAGTATGGCTGAGGCTAAGGCTGGAACAAGGTGCGGGCAAGGCTGGGAACAGCCTCTGTAGCCAGTTAGGCAGCCTACTACAGGCCAGCTGTGCTTGTTAGGTTGTCCACAGCCAGTCTGTGTTGCAGCACTTAACTTGACAATATTGGTAAGACATAATTGTCCTTTACAAAAGCTGTGCTGGTTTGTCTTTGTCGCAGGTGTCTTAGAATTCTGTTTATCATTTCCATCAGTTGTTTTGGAACTGATATAGGTCTCAAATTGCTAAAATCATAGAATATCAGGGTTGGAAGGGACCTCAGGAGGTCATCTAGTCCAACCGCCTGCTCAAAGCAGGACTAATCCCCAGACTGATTTTTGCCCCAGATCCCTAAATGACCCCTTCAAGGATTGAACTCAAAACCCTGGCTTTAGTAGGCCAATGCTCAAACCATTGAGCTATCCCTCCTTTTAAAAAAATTAGTGCAATATTTGCTGCCCCTCCAGTCCATTGGTATAGTGGATGATCTTAAACTGTGATTGCATATTTTTGCTAGCAGCTCAGGCATTTTATCCAAGACTTCTGAACAAATTTAAGAATTAATATTATCCAGTTCTGGTTGGTTACTTTTTATCAATCTGTTCTAGCCCTCTTTGACACCTCAATCACTGACAATACTTCATCTTTATTAATCTGAAAAGAATAGCTTTTGTGTTTTTAGATATCTTCTCCCCTCCCTCAAAAAAAAAAACAAAAAAAACCACACCCAAATCCTGGTGAAGACTGAGACAAATCCTTACTTTACTGCAATGTCTTTATCTTCATTAATTACTTTCGGAATGTGCTAATTGTCTGGTGGACCTACTGATTCTCTTACAGGCCTTCAACTTCAGATTATTTAATATCTTATTATCTAATTCTGTTTTAATCCTCCTATTTTTCTAGCTGGCATTTTGCCAGCCATATTTATGCTCTTTTCTATTTGTTTAAGTGGGATTGGTTTTCAGTCATTGGGCTGACTGTGGAGCTTTTAATCTCTCCTGGAGTCAACTATGGGTTCCCTTTAAACTCGGGTATTTGGATTTTAAGATTCAACTATGAAAAATTTAAAATTGGAATAAACTGGCTATGAGAAAAACGCTGTTAAGTTTTGCCATGCCAGTTAGAGCCATTTTTGAAAAATGAAAATTGGAGCAGGGTTTGCTTTTTGCAAGAGCACTTCACTTGAAATGTGAGAGCTTTTTAATGTTTTTTCAACTTAAAATATTTAAGTTGCAAACTCCCTATTGTAGAAACAGATGTCAAGGTTTTAGCATGAATATTTAAAAAATACAGTTAGGTCACATCTACCCTGCTAAATGGAATTGCTCTATAGGAAGTGTTTAGGGTACAGCTCTAGGGTAACAACTTCCCTGGACAGTTGTCTGTAGTACAGATAATCTTTATTATTTTTGCTTCACACCTGCAATAACTAAACATCCTGGGTCAAATACTGCCAGTGGCTTGCATACTATGCACTCCCACTAAAGCCCAGCAGATGTAAGTTGGGATAGAATTTGGCCCTCTGACCTTAAATTCTACAGTTGGCAATAATTCTCTAACTATATTGCAGTCTTTCTATGCAGTTTGCCTCTCCATGCCACACTTTTCTCTAGTTATCTGTTAGTTGCGTAGAACCTGGAGAAGTGGAATAACTAGAAGTGAGTCTGAGCCACTTCTAGAATAAAAGGGAAAAAAATGAATAATTTCTTCTTTGAATGCTGGCCTCTGTGTGTATTGCACAAGTGGTATGCATCGCATTTCATATGCCTGGCACTGGAGAATTGCAAATAGTGTCTGCTGATCTGCACTTACACCCTGGCATTCCTTATGCCCAGTACCGAGGGTTTAAGGGGAGGTGTGGACTAAGCACCTCTCCAGTTCTTTCTTATCACTGCATGGCCTGAGTTGGAATCCTCTGTGTCCAAAGCTGCTTGGTTGTCGTCATATCTGTAAATGCATAATAAATAGCTTTTAGTATTTTACTGTTTTTTTAGTGCCTTTCTAGTAGTTGGTATAAAGCAGTTTTCCCTCCTCCTTGGGGACCCTCCCCGTGCGTCCTCCCCCTTTTTTTTCAAGAGAGAGACTATGCCTGGAGTCCAGGGATCAAGAACAGTCCCCCCCTTCCCCTGCTACTTTTTGATCAGTCACTACCACCAACAGTGCCTTTACTGCAGTGATTCTCAAACTTTTTTACTGGTGACCCCTTTCACATAGCAAACCTCTGAGTGCGACCCTCCCCTTATATATTAAACACTTTAAAAAATATATTTATCACCATTATAAACGCTGGAGGCAAAGCGGGGTTTGGGGTGGAGGTCGACAGCTCGCAACTCCCCCCATGTAATAACCTCATGACCCCCTGAGGGGTCCTGACCCCCAGTTTGAGAACCTCTGCTTTTGGGACGTTCACATCTCTGCCAAGTGCAGCGTCTGCTGCTGCTTCCCTCCCTGAACTGAGGGACAGGAGTATCTACTGAGCAAGTATCTTGTGGAGAAAGTCTGAGATCTCAGTCAGATCCAGGCTGGGAGCACCCCTAGCCATGAGGTACATCAGCCTCAGCAGCACCCCTCCGAACATGAGCTCTGGAGCAGAGACCAGATCCCTTAAGCCCAGGGACTCACTGTCAATGGCCTCTCACAAGAGTAAGGGATACTTTCATGGACACAAGACCAGATCCCCTTTCAGATCTGTTCACAAATGAAGGGAGGATCCTGCCCTGACTCATTCCAAACTGGGTGAGTCTTTGCACTCATATCCTAAAGACTAAGCCTCCCGACCCCAAGGATAAGGTGCAGAGGAGCAAGCATCCGGTACCAGCTAACAAACTGAAAGTTGCATCTGCTGGCACCGACTAGCAGTTCCAGGCAAGAATCTTCTTCCACTATACTGGCCTGGTCCTATAAGGATCTGCTGACCACTAAGGGCGTGGACATACTATATTCCTCCATACTAAATACCAGGACACCTCATGCTCCCAGGTGGACTGACACTTATACCTCCACAGAGGATATCTTTGCTCTGCTTTACCCTTGGCCTCATCTTTGTTGAGCTTAGTTGTTTTAAGGGACATTTTGACATCAGCAGGGTAACCCATCTTGAGGAGAAGGATCTTCTTCTCTACTCTATGCATGAACTGCAGTCTCCATCTATTGGTACTGATCACCACCAGTGGAGACACATCCAACCTTTTCATTGACCAAATCTGACGTCCAAGACAAGCCACCATTTCCATATAGAGAAGTTACCTTGGACACAGAGCCTTTAGTCTATCTTGGACCTGTTCTCTGCCAAGATGCGATTATCTGAGGGATTGCTGGGATCCAATGCCTTGGGGTTCCTCCCCCGCCCCACAAGCCTTTGAATCATCATACTAGCTGGGGCTCATGGGATCCTTGAACACAGCACCCTGGTTCCGTGTGGCCATCTCACTGACCCTTTTCCCCTAGACAACAGCAGCCTGCTCTTCCAGAATATGTGGAAGAGGAAGACATAAAGCCAGATCCACTGGTACCAGCAGAGATAGCATCCTCCTCACCTGTTGAAGCTATTGCCCCATCTCCATCATCTCTGCCTGGTGACCACAGTCAATACTAAGGACTTTTGCAGACCGTGGCAACTGAGCTCCAGATCCAACTTGAGGTTGTCATGGTAGGCAACATAAGCTCCTGGACATCCTACAACCCACTGGACCTGGTTGTTTGGCCCTCCCAGTAAAAGAGGCCATTGTGAGGCATGGCACGCAACTGCACCTTGCACCCTTAGCCCTAACATAACTGAGAGAATATATTTGGTACTTGTGAAGGGGTCAGAATTTTTGTTCACCTATCATGCCTCCAATTCCCTAGTAGTACAAGCAGCCTCAGAAAGGTACAGGCAGCAACACTCCAAGACCACCCTTGCAGACAAGGTGCTAAACACCTTGATATTCTAAGGAGAAAGATATTCTCATCTACCAGGCTCCATTTTAGAATTGCTTTTTACTACTAGGCCCTGTTAGCAAAGTACAACTTTACAAACTATTCCAAATTCCTGGAGTTTAAAGACAAACTCTCCCACAAGGACAGAGCCCAGTTCCAAGCCCTCATCGATGAGGGTGAACTGGAAGCAAAGACTTCAAGCTTCAGTTGATGTGGCCGATAAAGCATTGAGAGCTGTAGCAACCCATAGTTATGTGGTGTGAATCGTGGCTTCACTCTTTGGGAGTCCCCAGGGAAGTTCAGAATACCATAGAGGATATGCCCTCCCAGGCTCTTCTATTGTAAAAGAAGATGGATGAGTCTTAGTCGTTAGAAGACTCCGTGAGCATTTATACACTGGTCCCAAAGAGGAAACATTCTAAACAGGGATACAAACCAACGCGCCTCTCACAATCTTTCTACCACTAGCACTTATGCAAACCACCACAGAGGCTCCAGAAGGTGCAGAGTTTGAGATATCCAACCTCATCCACCTTGATGTTAGTCACTGAACCCCATCCACTAACCAAAGGTTAATTCTGATGGGATTCTTGAAAACCAATTCACTGATGCCAACTCCAAGTACTCCCCAGTCCTTTGGTGGTTGCCTGGCATATGTTGTCCACAACTAAAGGGCTAGAACAGTGGACAAATGGGTTCTAGATGTCATCAACTTCAGATACACCATCTTCCTTTTCCCACCTCCCCACAAACCCCCTTTCTGGCCCCTCTTGAGGGACCACTCTTATTAGGAGATCCTCTGATAAGAAGTCGATTCTCTCCTTGAATGAGGGTACGTCTACACTACAGGGTAATTTCGAATTAACATAAACCAGTTTTATAAAACAGATATTATAAAGTCGACTGCGCGCGGCCCCACTAGGTACATAAATTCGGCTGTGTGCATCCATGATCCAAGGCTAGCGTCGATTTCCGGAGCGTTGCACTGTGGGTAGCTATTCCTTAGCTATCCCATAGTTCCCGCAGTCTCCCTTGCCCCTTGGAATTCTGGGTTGAGATCCCAGTGCCTGATGGGGCAAAAATCATTGTCGTGGGTGTTTCTATGTACAGCCTCACCCCTCCCTTCCTGAAAGCAGCAGACAACCATTTCATGCCTTTTTTCCTGGGTGAACTGAAAGCAAACGCCATAGCACAGCAAGCATGGACCCTGCTCAGATCAATAGCGCAATCGTGGACGTTGTAAACACCTCGTGCATTCTCGTGCAGTCTATGGTGAACCGTGAACTGCAAAGGCAGGCGAGGAGGAGGCAGCTACGGCAGCGCAGCAATGAGGGTGATGAGGACATGGACACTGATTTCTCCCTAACCGCGGGCCCCTGCGCTTTGGAGCTCCTGCTGGTAATGGGGGAGGTTCTACCCATTGAATGCCGATTTTGGGCCCGGGAAACAAGCACAGACTGGTGGGACCGCATAGTTTTGCAGGTGTGGGACGATTCGCAGTGGCTGCAAAAGTTTTGCGTGCATAAGAGCACTTTCTTTGAACTTTGTGACTTGCTTTCCCTTGCTCTGAAACGCCATAATACCAAGATGAGAGCAGCCCTCACAGTGGAGATGCGAGTGGCAATAGCCCTCTGGAAGCTTGCAATGCCAGACAGCTACCGGTCAGTCGGGAATCAATTTGGAGTGGGAAAATCTACTGTGGGGGCTGCTGTGTTGCAAGTAGCCAAAGCAATCATTAAGCTGCTGCTATGAAAGGTGGTGACTCTGGGAAACATGCAGGTCATAGTGGATGGCTTTGCTGCAATGGGATTCCCTAATTGTGGGGGGGGGGGGGTAGATGGAACCCATATCCCTATCTTGGCACCAGAGCACTAGGGCATCCAGTATATAAACCGCAAGGGGTACTTTTCAGTGGTGGTGCAAGCACTGGTGGATCACAAGGAATGTTTTACCAACATCCATGTGAGATGGCCAGGAAGAGTTCATGACGCTCGCATCTTCAGAAGCACTGTTCTGTTTAAACTGCTGCAGCAAGGGACTTACTTCCTGGACCAGAAAATAACAGTTGGGGATGTTGAAATGCCTGTCGTTATCCTGGGTTACCCAGCCTACCCCTTGATTCCATGGCTTATGAAGCCATACACAGGCTGCCTGGACAGTAGTCAGGAGCTGTTCAACTGCAGGCTGAGCAAGTGCAGGATGGTGGTAGAATGTGCATTTCGCCGTTTAAAGGCTCGCTGGCGCACATTACTCACTCGCTCAGACCTCAGCCAAACCAATGTCCCCTTTGTTATTGCTGCTTGCTGTGTGCTTCACAATCTCTGTGAAAGTAAGGGGGAGACGTTTATCGTGGGGTGAGAGGCTGAGGCAAATCACCTGGCCGCTGATTACGTGCAGCCAGACACCAGGGCGATTAGAAGAGCTCACCAGGAAGCGGTGCACATCAGAGAAGCCTTGAAAACAAGTTTCATCACGGGCAAGGGTACGGTGTGACTGCTGTGTTTGTTTCCCCTTCATGAACCTCCCCCCCTTTATTGACCCCTCCTGTAAGCAAGCCACCCACCCCCTTCGATTACAGCTTGCTTAAGGAAATAAAGTCACTATCATTTAAAAAGCATGTATTCTTTATTAAAAGTAATTCCCTGTAAGCAACCCACCCTCCCCCTTTGTTTAAAAAGCATGTAATTATAAAAAGAGGAAGTTAATTAACAAGGTATCCCGGGAGTGGTTTGGGAGGAGGATAGGCGGGAAGGAGAAGGCCATTAAGCACATTTCAATGTAATGACAGCCTTTTGGTTGGACTGTCCACGGGGGTGAAGTGGGCTGGTGCACAAAGCCTTCCCCCACGCGTTCTTAAACGTCTGGGTGAGAAAGAAATGGAACATGGTGAGTACTGAGGGTGGTTATACAGGGGCTGCAGCGGCACTCTGTGACCCTGCTGCTCCTCCTGAAGATCCACCAGACATCAGAGGATGTCAGTTTGATCACGCAGCAGCTCCAGCGTTGCATCCCGCCACCACTGATGTTCCTGCCTACACCTCTCATCTCGAGCGTCCCTCCTGTCCTCACGTTGGTCCCTCCTGTCCTCATGTTCACTGGCATCTTTCCTGTACTTTGCTACCACGTCCTTCCACTCCCTGAGATGAGCTCTTTCATTGCGGGTTACTTCCATGATTTCTGAGAACATTTCATCTCGCGTCCTCTTCTTCCTCCGCCTTATCTGACCTAGCCTTCCGGGTGGAGTAGGGAGGCTTGAAAAATGTGCAGCTGCATGAGTGGGGGAAAATAGGGAGAGAAGGATTTTAAAAGATACATTTTACAGAACAATGGTTATATTCTTTCACAGTGAACAACACTATTCACCTTACATAGCACATGTGATTTCACTACAAGGTCACATTTGGAAACCTTTAATATTGAGTGCCTGCGGCTCTGGTGTTGCAGATCAACACAGACGCAGGTCTGGGCATCACAATTCATCTTGCATGTGGTCATGGTAAGGCAACAGCTTCTCCTTTTGCTGCTTCTTTCCTGTTAACAAGGAGCAGCAGACGCAACCCCTCCTCTCCCCAATCCAATTCTCTAGAATTGCTTTACCCCTCCCCCCCACCGCATGGCTGGTATCATGGAAGATCACTGCTAATCACCCAGCTTTCTCCCTCCCCCGCACCGCGCGGCTGGTAACTGGGAAGATTCCTGCTGGCCAAACACTAAAAAGCTCAGCGCTATCCTTCCTCCCCTCCTCCATCTCTCTGTCCCCTTACTTAAATTCCTTAATTTCAACCAGGTTACCATGAACGATATCACTTTGCTGAGGATAACAGAGCGAGATAAAGAACGGATGTTTCTTGAATGCCAGCAATCACTGGGACCATACGCAGCTATGCTTTGTCATGCAATGATACCCGATTACTTGCTACATGCATGGCTTGGTAAAGTGTCCTACCATGGTGGACGGAACAAGGCTGCCTTGCCCAGAAACCTTCTGCAAAGGCTTTTGGAGTACCTCCAGGAGCGCTTCATGGAGATGTCCCTGGAGGATTTCCGCTCCATCCCCAGACATGTTAACAAACTTTTCCAGTAACTTTATTGGCAGCAAATGCATCCCAAGCCCTAATGGCAAATCAATCATTAAAAAACGCTTGCTTTTAAACCATGTTTTATATTTACAAAGGTACACTCACCAGAGGTCACTTCCATGGCTTCACTGTCTGGGCTAGTGGCTTGGGAGGGCTCGGAGGGTAATTCCGTCTGGGTCACAAAAAGCTCCTGGCTGCTGGGGAGAATGGAGTGCTGTGTGCTCTGCAAGCTCATCCTCCTCTTCCTCCTCCTCCTCATCTTCCCCCTCCGCTGAATCCTCACCCATGGTTGAGATTATAAACCCCACCTCGGAATCCACGGATAAGGGGCGGGGGGGTAGTGGTGGCGCAGCCCCCTAAAATTGCATGCAGCTCAGCGTAGAAGTGGCATGTTTTTGGCCCTGACCCTGATCTTCCCTTTACTGCTTTGGTTTTCTGGTAGGCTTGTCTGAGCTCCTTAACTTTCACTCTGCACTGCTCTGAGTCCCTGGTGTGGCCTTTTCCCATCATAGCCTTGGAAATTTTTTCAAATATTTTTTCATTTCGTCTTTTGGAACGGAGTTCTGTTAGCACTGAATCCTCTCCCCATATAGCGATCAGATCCAGTACTTCCCGTGCGGTCCATGCTGGTGCTCTTTTTCGATTCTCAGGAGACTGCATTGTTATCTGTGCTGATGAGCTCTGCGTGGTCACCCGTGCTGATGAGAACTCCACGCTGGCCAAACAGGAAAGGCAATTCAAAAGTTCGCGGGGCTTTTCCTGTATACCTGGCTAGTGCATTAGAGTTCAGATTCCTGTCCAGAGTGGCCAGTGGTGCACTGTGGGATACCGCCTGGAGGCCAATAACTTCGATTTGCGGCCACACGAACCCTAAATCGATATGTTAATATCGATTTTAGCGTTACTCCTCTCGTCAGGGAGGAGTACAGAAATCGATTTAAAGAGCCCTTTAAATCGATACAAAGTGCATTGTAGTGTGGACGGGTACAGCGTTAAATCGATTTAACGCTGTTAAAATCAGTTTAACTGCGTAGTGTGGACCATGCCTGAGAGGCGTGCCATCTTACCATCAAGACGAAGGGTTCTATTCCCAGTATTTCATCTTTTTCAAGAAAAAGGGAGAATGGAAACCCATTCTTTCCATTGGAGTCAACTAAATATTTTGATTTGCACGTTAAATTCTGCCAGACTACATTTAGCATCAATAATTCCCTCTCTGGAAAAGGACACAGTTCGTGGCTCTCAACAGGAAAGATGCTTGCTTTCATCTGAACACTTGCATGTCCCTCAGACAATTCCTCATATTTCTGGTAGGACAAGAACACTATCAGTTTAGAGTACTTCTATTTGGGCTGGCAACCACATCCAGGGCCTTCTCAGTGCGGTGATACATGTAAGACAAAAGGCTACACTGTCTTTTGGACCTGGAAGACTGGCTCCTACCAGTCAGGTCTAGCTGGGAAATTCAGCTGGCAATCTTATTCTTGTTCTGCCTTCTGTCATATTTGGGAATCTGTGTAAACGTGGAGGAATCCATCCTGATGTCCATGCAGACCATAGACTATAGGAGTGACTCTAGACTCAGCCTCAACAGTAGCCTATCTCGCTGTGGACAGATTCCAAGCTATGACAGTCTGATAAGACAAGTCACCCACAGATCTTGAACTACTATCAAGGTCTGTCTTTCCTGGCTAGGTCACATGGCCTCTTTTACTTGCATAATGCCATTTGCTTGGCATGGCTTGGCTTCACTTCATTACCTACAGGCCTGGTTTTGGTCTGGTAATTCCCCAGACAGAGACATCAAGAATATGAAGGTGACAATTCCTGCCAATGTCACAGCTTCCCTTAACTGGTAGATGAATCTGGAGCAAGTGCATGCAAGAGTCCCTTTCCTCCTTCCAACACTCAATGTGACCATAATCATGGAAACTTCTCAGATGGGGTTGGGGAGCCCGGGCAGGCGACTGCATGACACAAGTTATGTGGACACCACGGGAGGACAAGATACATACCAATATTCTGGAGCTAACAGCAATCAGACAGGCCTGCAATACATTACTCCACTTATATGGTCCTGCCCTGTCTGGATAACGTCAGACAACCTTATGACCATGTTCTACATAAATAAGGTTAAATAAGGTAGGGGTTCATCTTTAGTAAAAGTCAGGCACAATAAATAAAAATTCACAGAAGCCCCTAACCTGTCTCTGACCCAGCCCTACTGGTGCTCCAGCCCAAAAGGGGCTGATTCAGTCACAATTAGTTGGTTTGGCAGGTGGCTGGCCAGCTGGTCCAGCGGCCTAGGGCTGACCCAATCCTAGCTGCTGCTGCCGCCCTGGGGCCGCTGCTCCAGTGGCCCTGGGGCTGACAGCTGTTCCAGCCCTGCCCCAGAAGAAGTCCCGTGGGTCTCCGAAAGTCATGAAATCCATGACCTCCATGACAGAATTGTATTCTTCTACGCAAACCAGGAGGGGCAAAATCGCTTCCTCGCTGCAGAGAAGCCAGGGCACTTATGAATCTTATGTATCTGGAACCAGATCACACTTTCAGTGATGGTACCTCCCAGGGACTCAAAACTCTCTGGTGTACAATCTCTGCAGACACTTCTCCACAGACCACAAGTGGAGATTTGCAATTCAGATATAAATGAAATCTTCACTCAGTGGGGAACACCATACTGGGACCTGTTTGCCTCCCAGATGAAGAAGTTGTTTAATCTATACTACTCCATAGCAGCACTAGGTCAAGACTTCAGGTACGCCATTCCACTGCTACCCCAGGTTCTATGGAAAAATTCACCACGACAAAGTGCAAATCATTCTCATTGCACTCAGCTGGCGTAGACAGTTTTGGTTTCTGGATGTACTGTGAATGTCAGCGTGTCCTCCCATGAGCATCTGACCTTTCACAGATCCGCTAACTCAGGAGAACAATCTGGTATGGATGGGCATCAGACCTAGAGGGTTCATATTCAGTTCAAAGTATTCTCAACCATGGCAGAAAAGACTCCACCAGAAAATTCAGCATAGCTGCAGTGGAGGCATTTCTCTATCTGAACTCAACAAAACGCATTAACTTCAGAGACAGCAGGTATTCCTTCTATTCTCAAGAAATTGGGCCATTCAGTTAGATAGCTCTGGGTTCACCTAGCAGCAATCAGTGTCTTCCACCCTTGAGTAGAGGGGTGTATTGGTCTTACTCATTCTATCACAGCCAGCTTCTTAAAAGTCTCATTAGGATTTCTCATCAGTAATGAAGCCTGTGCCACCATGGGAACCTCAATCTCGTACTCTTGATATTTACCAGACCACCTTTTGAAGCATTGGCTACATGCTTCATGTGCCACCTGTATATGAAGATCTCTTTCCTTGTTGCTGTTATATCAGTGAGGAGTGTAAGTGACCTGGGAGCACTCAAGGCGGATCTAGTATATGCCATGTTCCATAAGGAAAATACTTTGCTTTGCTTCCATCCAAAATTCATCCAAAAAGTAATATCCAACTTCCACAAAAATCTATCAATTCATTTACCGGTATTCTTTCCATAACCTCATGCTTCTAGTGAGGAAAAGAGAGGATGCTGCTTTTCCTTGAGATCAGATGAGCTCTAGCATTTTACCTGCAAAGATGTGAAGCCAGTTAGAAACATGCCAAGACTATTTGTTGCTGTAGCAGAGCAATCACTGGGTCAACCATTATCTTCTAAAAGGTTCTCTAAGTGGATTTCTTGCTATGTAACCCTTTGCTATGAATTAGTGAATCTCCCATTCCCAGGTGGGGTCAGGGGCCATTCCACTAGAGTAGTGGTTTGTTTTTTTCCAACCTTTTAAAATTTGCGGACCACTAAAAAATTTCAAATGGAGGTGTGGACCCCTTTGGAAATCTTAGACATCGTCTGCAGACCCCCACGGGGTCTGTGGACCACAGGTTGAAAACCACTGCACTAGAGCACAGGCAACCTCAATTCCTTCGAGAATTTACTATATTAGATGTTTGTAGGGCATCAACCCGAAGTTCAGTTCGCACCTTGAAGCATTATGCTTTCATCCAAGCCTCTTCTGCAGATGCAGCTATCTAGATTGCCTGCATCCTTCCACACACCTCCTGTTTTGAGTACTGCTTAACAGTCATGCACATATGGACTACACATAGGAGCCAGCGCTTGAAGAAGAAATGGGGGCTAGTTACCTGTAACTGGAAGCTCCTTGAGATTTGTGGCCCCTATCTGTGTTTTGCTACCTGCCCTCCTTCCTCTCTTTTTTGGATCATGTCTGGGTTTCCAGTAGAGAAGGAACTGGAGAGGTACTAAGCACAAGGAATGCTAGGGCACAGGCATAGACTAGAGGACACTACTGGCAAATTCTTTGGTCTCAGGAGCATGGAATGCATGCATACCATGTGTGAAATACAGATAGAGACCACACATCTTGAAGAAACTTCAGTTACAAGTAAATAACCTCAATTTTCACTCATTGCTCTGTCAGTCTGGTCATACACAAGCTTTGACAGAGATGGAGTTCAGAGGGCCCTAGGGTCGGACCATTCCTTGGACAGCAGTCTTCTGTGCTGATTACTTCCTAATTTGAACTATGCCTAGGATTTTCCTCTTTGGCTAGATCTACACTGATTTAAAACCCCGCGTCTAGCCCATGCCAGCTGACTTGGGCTGTGGGGCTATTTAATTGTGGTATAGACACTTCAGCTCTGGGACACTGAAGTGGAAGCGTCCCAGAGCTCAGGCTGCAGCTTGAGCCTGAGCATCTACACCACAATTAAACAGCCTCTTAGCAAAGCCCCTTAGCCTATGCCAGACACCCGTGTCTGGCCCGTGCTAACTAACTGCAGTGTAGAGCATTCAGGACCTTCTTCCCCTGTGCTCCAGTTACAGTATAAAGATGGAAGGAGAGAGAGAAGTAGATGACAGTGAAATGGACCAGAATCGACACTTCCTAATATTGCAGCTATCTCGTTACTCTAAGGAAAAAAAGAGTAGTATAAAACATTGAACGTTTAATTCTGTCAGTCCCTCTAGAATTTTTAATGATGCAAGATGTGTAAATTCTAAGTATGTACAAATATTAACCTAACACCCTCAGAACAAAAACTAGACTTGGAGAGCTATTGTTTGTTGCAAGAACTTAAAGAATTGAGCCATAATTATTTCAAACTTAATGATTGACGGTCCAGTCCTGATGATGTGACTTATTTAAAACCATACCTTTGTATTTCCTGCATGTCATCTATTTCCCCTGCAGAGTCAGGGAGCACAAGAGTTTCTTGACACTGACAGCTTGGGTGATCAATTATAAGGACTCCATTAAAAAACCTATCCAAATTCTCTTTGGTATTTTATGCAGTCCTGATGTTTGTTTGTAACAACAAATAGGAGAGTACATTAAGACTTTCAAGGTGAATAGGGGATCGCCTCCACCTCCAAAGAGTCCATATGAAGGATGCCCATGGAAAAATGACCAAGAAATAGAAGTGAGAATGTCAGTGCTATTTCCTTGTGTGGACATATGAAGCCTATAGTGTTGGACAACATAATCCATGATTTTTGCAGATTTTTGGCTCCAGCCATTTACTGTTGTTCTTTTGCCTTCCTTAAAGTTCAAGAGTTACAACACTCACCCGGATTTGACAATTGAGACTACTCCGATATCCAGAGAGCAGAATTGGTGGAGTCAAGTTATTTACTTTATTTCAGACTGAGGAAAGCAGGTGTGCTGTGAATGGCATTGTCGTAAGCTCTGTTCTCAGGTGTTCTGAATTAAGTCCTTAGAATTGATCATCCAAGCCATCAATGTGCAGAAATTCTTTTGCTCCCTGTATCTATAGAATGAATTCCTACATCTTGTACTTCTTTTTTTCAGTAGGACAGCTTTACTGATTTCAAGTTCTGTCCCTCAGTCCCACTTCTGTCTGACTACAGCGTTACAATAATTACTGACACACTATTTATGAGCCACTGTGAAGTTGCCCTTTTGGCCATTATGAGACAGGAGGGCCCTACTTACATGTCAACTGGCTACACAGGATCAGATTGACACAATTGACTAGAGAAGCCATTGCCAGGATAGACTCATTCTTGGAACTCCCGATCAAGGTAGAAATAATTCTTTGAATGAGATTAATATCTGTCAGGTTTGGCATAAGTGGGCAAAATATTTCCAGCTCCAGCTGCAAATTTCGAACCTGCTGTGCCATCAACTAATGTCTCTGGGTAGGAGGGCTTGCAGCCCTGGGACCTGTCTGTAAACTGGGAAGTAATACACTGGGCTTGCTTACACATGAGCACTGCAGTCCTTTCTGCTCTTCTAAAGAAGACCAGATTCAGAGGACTTCTCAAATGTGTAGTGTTACTACCTTTATCAAACTATCCCTTGGATGATAGCGGAACAATCTAAGGGGGTGCCTTGTGGGCCACTCACCAACGGAAAATTAACCATGGATTCATTCCAGCCATGAGGACTGGGGAGCATATAGAGGTGACACTTAACACATTGTGGCATAGCTTGAAAAATCAAGATGGTTGCTTATATCAAATGGTTTTATGATTCAGAGTGTAGGGGTGGGGGAAGATCCTTCAGCCAGCATGAAATATAGGCTTTCCTACGCATTGAGTGCAGACATAACAATAATCAATGTCCAGTTAAACAGTGAAAGCAGTCTGCAATATAAACCTGAGGTGGCACGGTGAGGCAGGCAGTGGTCAAAAAGTGATGATATGAGAAGAGAAACATGAGGGAAGCCATCTGCAATTCACATATCCAAATAATTAAACAAACTGGTAGATTGGTTCAGTAGAAAGCAAATATGCCCAGGAATGTGGGAACTCAACACTAGAGTGCTTGAATTTTGCTCGTGGGGAACTAAATCAACAAACAAGGTGTTTGTGGCATACAGATTAACACCAAAGCTCATGATAGTGTTCCAGAAAACAGTCCAGTCCTCAATAAATGTTATCCTATTTGCCTCAGCCTGACCAAGGAGCTCAGGTGGCTTGGAGCTATTGAATGTCGGTGGAAACACAGATTCACCTTTTGGAAACAGATACTTTTAAATCAGGGGTTCATCTTTTGCAAAAATCTATTGTGGTTTGTGCTTGCAAAGTGGCTGTTGAAAAGACATGCTTCAGAAATGGGAGAGCCTTTCAGATGATGTTGTTTAAGCTGGGATTTCTCACCTTGGTGAGGTATGAAAGGGCATTTGTTGAGTTGCTCCCCCCCCTTTAGAAAAAGAGCAGACAAATCCTATCCATGGTCCAGCAGGAGCCAGCGTAGGTGTCGTCTGAGTAGCTTTACTTAAGCTCATCTTTTGGTTTAGCTAGAAGACTAGAGCTTTTCTGTGTTAGAGATTTTGTCAGAAAATTCTTACTTGTGAAATAACACTCGTTTGGCTCCACTGTTGAGAGCCATAATGTGAGCGCTGGTGTAGACAGGCCACTGGTGTTCTAAAAACTATTTAGACCTGGAACTGTGCCAGCATTAGCACCAGTGAGGAAACTTGCCAAAATTTCTAGTGTAGATCCAGCTTGAGAGAGCCAAGCCTTCTCCTGCAGAGTCATTGGCACATCTCTTCATCCCATTGTGATGTGGCCATTCCCTCAGTTTTCCCTTCGGGCTATTCCCTAATTTCCCTCTTAGTTGGTAGGGTAGTCCTAAAATTTTTCCTCTAGCTATATTAGAACTTCATCCCTTCTGTGTTTTAAACCAAAGTTTAAACAGTGGCTTCAGTAAACTGTTCTTCACTTTTCTAGGCCAAAGCCATCTCTCCAGAGTCTGAGCAAATTCTCCCTCCCCCCACCCCCAAGTGTAGGGGAGTAAAGGGGGGCTTCCTCCCACCCACTACTAGCAGGGAATGACGAGACCATAGATTTTTAAAAAGGAAGCAGATGTTTTGTCCTATGCTTCCTGTGAACTCTGCTTCAGTTGCTCATGGTCACGTCCTTCACCCAGAAGAAAAACTATCTAAACAAATCCGCCAAATGGACAAACTTCTCTGTCCTGAGGTTTCTCCTCAGTCTTTCTCTGAACCCTCTTTAGACATCTGTAATAGCTCCCAGGTCTGTCATAATAACAGCTATATTGGGTCAGACCAAAGGTCCATCCAGCCCAGTATCCTGTCTACCGACAGGGGCCAATGCCAGGTGCCCCAGAGGGAGTGAACCTAACAAGTAATGATCAAGTGATCTCTCTCCTGTCATCTGTCTCCACCCTCTGACAAACAGAGGCTAGGGACACAATTCCTTACTCATCCTGGATAATAGCCATTAATGGACTTAATTTTCATGATTTTATCTAGTTCTCTTTTAAACCCTGTTATAGTCCTAGCCTTCACAACCTCCTCAGGCAAGGCGTTCCCCAGGTTGACCGGATGCTGTGTTAAGAACTTCCTTTTATTTGTTTTAAACCTGCTACCCATTAATTTCATTCGGTGGCCCCAGTTCTTATATTATGGGAACAAGTAAATAACTTTTTCCTTATTCACTTTCTCCATACCACTTATGATTTTATATACCTCTATCATATCCCTCTTAGTCTCCTCTTTTCCAAGCTGAAAAATCGTAGCCTCTGTAATCTCTCCTCATATGGGACCCATTCCAAACCCATAATCATTTTAGTTTCCCTTTTCTGAACTTTTTCTAATGCTAGTATATCTTTTTTTGAGATGAGGGCACATCTGTACACAGTATTCAAGATGTGGGCGTACCATGCACTTATATAAAGGCAATAAGATATTCTCCATTTTATTCTCTGTCCCTTTTTTAATGATTCTTAACATTCCGTTTGCTTTTTGGACTGCCGCTGCACACTGCGTGGACACACTGATTCCAAGACTTTCCTGATTAGTTATAGCTAAATTAGCTCCTGTCATATTATATGTACCTGGTTTCTCCAGGTCTCTATCTAGAGCAGGGATCGACAGGTTTTCAGAAGTAGTGTGCTGAGTCTTCATTTATTCACTCTAATTTAAGGTTTCACATGCCAGTAATGCATTTTAACATTTTTAGAAGGTCTCTTTCTATAAGTCTATAATATATAACTAAACTGTTGTTGTATGTAAAGTAAATAAGGTTTTTAAAATGTTTAAGAAGCTTCATTTAAAATTAAAATGCAGAAACCCCAGACCGGTGGCCAGGACTCAGGCAATGTGAATGCCACTGAAAATCAGCTCGCGTGCTGCCTTTGGCATGCATGCCATAGGTTGCCTAACCCTGGTCTAGAGATTCCCGCAACAGGTGTGTTGTCCTCCCATGCCTTTAGCTAATTAGGGGACAGAGAGTTTTTGCCCCCTTTCCCATCTTGCACTGCTGGCCAGCCTACAAAATTCCCTTTGACCCTCCAGACTACCAGTCTCAGAAGCCTTTGGTTTTTGAGCAGGGTTTTGGAAAGCCATAAGCCTACCTTAAAGACCCAGCCTACATTATTACCCCCATATCTTATTTTTCACCAAGCTGGAGGTCATTCCAAGGATGGCACTGCACTTCTGATCAAAAGTTGCCTCCCTTCATTTAAACAAGGAATAGCTTTACTAACCTTTTTTCCCTAACCCTAGTAACTGTAGAGAAGCTAGATTGCAGTGTTGGAACAATGGAGGGTGCTCTAAATATACTTCAGTATAACCTTTTGTATTTAGATCCTTGGATAGTTTGTATAGCCTTTGATGTTCAGAGACCAGTTATTAATGGTTCCCAATCCTGCTGGAAAAGTATAACAAGTGAGGTTCCGCAGGGGTCTGTTTTGGGACTGGCTCTGTTCAATATCTTCAACGACTTAGATATTGGCATAGAAAGTACGCTTATTAAGTTTTGCAGATGATACCAAACTGGGAGGGATTGCAACTGCTTTGGAGGACAGGATCATAATTCAAATTGATCTGGACAAATTGGAGAAATGGTCTAATGTAAACGGGATAAAGTTTAACAAAGACAAATACAAAGTGCTCCACTTAGGAAGGAAAAATCAGTTTCACACATACAAAATGGGAAGAGACGGTCTAGGAAGGAGTACAGCAGAAGGGATCTAGGGGTTATAGTGGACCACAAGCTAAATATGAGTCAACAGTGTGATGCTGTTGCAGAAAAAGCAAACGTGATTCTGGGATGCATTAACAGGTGTGTTGTGAGCAAGACACAAGAAGTCATTTCTTCCGCGCTATTCTGCGCTGGTTGGGCCTCAGCTGGAGTTTTGTGTCCAGTTCTGGGCACCGCATTTCAAGAAAGATATGGAGAAATTGGAGAGGGTCCAGAGAAGAGCAACAGGAATGATTAAAGGTCTTGAGAACATGACCTATGAAGGAAGGCTGAAAGAACTGGGTTTGTTTAGTTTGGAAAAGAGAAGACAGAGGGGACATGATAGCAATTTTCAGGTATCTAAAAGGGTGTCATAAGGAGGAGGGAGAAAACTTGTTCACCTTAGCCTCTAAGGATAGAACAAGAAGCAATGGACTTAAACTATAGCAAGGAAGGTTTAGGCTGGACATTAGGAAAAAGTTCCTAACTGTCAGGGTAGTTAAACACTGGAATAAATTGCCTAGGGAGGTTGTGGAATCTTCATCTCTGGAGATATTTAAGAGTAGGTTAGATAAATGTCTATCAGGAATGGTCTAGACAGTATTTGGTCCTGCCATGAGGGCAGGGGACTGGACTCGATGACCTCTCGAGGTCCCTTCCAGTCCTAGAATCTCTGCTATTGATCACTCCCTTCTCCTTGGCATCCTGTCCTCCTTGGCTTTTGTGTCACTGTTCTTCTGTTCTCATAATTCTGCGTGGTCTATCAGTGTCTATTTTATCAGTTCCTACTGTGTCTTCCCTTTAAGTCCCATAGTGTAGTGTTCTTTTGGTTCTGCTTTCTCTAACTATATCTTACCCTTGGGTGACATTAACTCATACAGATTCAATTATCTGTATGCTACTGACTCCCAAAGCTTCTTCTCCACATCTGACCTGTCTGCCTTTCACCAGTTCTGCGTATCAGTTTATTGGACACTTCATCCGGAGTCGTCTGCACGTGGCTCAAACTAAACAGGGGTAAAACTGAGCCCTATTCTTCTTCCCAAACTATCTCCATATCTCTACTTCCTGCTTTTCTGTTACTAACAGTCACCAACTCACCCTTGGTGGTTATCTGACTTTTTTTTTTTTTGGTTCACATCAATGCTGTCACAAGTCTAGCTGCTTCATTTACTGCACATGAAAAATCCAATCCTTCCCTTTCTGCTCAGTAGATAGAATACTCATTCACAGCCTGGTCATCTGCCACCATGATTATTGCAGGAGCAGCATCTTCTCTGGGTATCACTGATTCCCACGTCGCTTTTCTCTACTGTGTCCAAAATGCAGTTACTAAAATTATCTTCCTCTCCTGTGAATCAGACCACATCACTCCCCCCCTCTTTGAATCCCTCCATGACTCCCTGTTGCCCTCTATCAAATTTAAATGCCTCATCCTTGCTTTCAGGCCTTGTACAGTTCAGCTCCAGTCTGCATGCTTTCCCCCTCTGCCACAGTTTGCTGTGCCATCCCTGCCACTTCCTTAACTTTCTTTTCTTCTCTTCCATAGAGCCCTTGTGAATGGAATGACTTCCCAAGCCCAGTGTGCCAGGCCCATGCCCTCTCCTTATTCAGATCCCTTCTTGAACACTTCTATAACACCCGTGTCAGTCAAATTCTTTTTCTACCTCAACACCACTGAAAGAAGAAATTAAAAAAACCAAAAACTTATCTTTATCCTGAGTCTCCCAAGATATTTTATTTTTATCTGTCGCTATCTTCTAGACTGTAAGTTCCTCAGGACAGGGTCTCTGATTTGCTCAATGCCAATTAAGCTCTTTAGTAATATACCCAAAAAGAAAATGATTTCCATCTCTTAAGCTGATCTTTCCTGTTTGGAGAAACCTAATCAGAAGTTTGCTTTAGTAATGGCAAGGAAGCACTAGATTTTTTTGAAGCCTGCTCTATTACATCAGTGGCTTTTTACTGAGCAGAGAAAGCACACTCATCTCCACTGGAAATACGCAGAGTAGCCACCTGAGCATTGCTGACGTCTGTCTTGAGTGTTATAGAATTAATGTCAAGGCATTGGCAGATGAGGCATTTGGTAGAAGTGTCCTGAAGGTCATTATTATGAACTAATCCCTTCCTATTGCTTGGCAGGTCCTAAGTGTCTGAACTAGCGGAAAAGGTTGTTCTCTTTCCAATATGATTTTTATTGTTCCTTTCCTCGACTTTCACTTTGTTATGCAGTGTTGTTGCAGCCATGTTGGTCTGAGGATATTAAAGAGACAGGTTGGGTGAAGTAATGTTTTTTTATTGGACCAGCTTCTGTCAGTGAAAGAGACAAACTTTCAAGCTGTGCAGAAGGTCTTTTTCAGAAGAGCTCTGTGTAGCTCAAAAGCTAGTCACTTTCACTGACGGAAGGTGGTCCAATAAAAGGTATTACCTTACTCACCTTGACTTTTATGTTAAGTTCCAGAGATTCATAGTTTTGGGAGCTGTCAAGCCTCATGCAGGGAATGGCATCTCCAAAACAGTCCTTGTACTATCTCCATATATTGGCAAGGATGAAATATATCCAAGTATTTGAACTGGCATAGCTACTGGAAAAAAAAATTATGAAATAGGAATGTTTCAATTTCCAGTAATGCCATTTCAGTGGTGGATGTATAAAGTTGGCAAATGCAGTTTCTTTGGACGTACTATGTGAGGTATATTTTTAGAGGCATATGCGTTTCTAGCTGTGTAGTCTCCATGGATTCAGTGGGACTTCTGTTATTTAAAATACTGAAATTAAATGCAGAGGGGTTTATATCTGAGATACTCAAGGGGTGGATAAAGGAAGTAAATAAAGACCTTTCAGTCTGGCTCTATCTTGCTGCTGCTATAGTCTTTCTTCAGTTCCTTGTGTGTTTTGTCTGGGTCGAATGATTTTTCAGTTCGGACTTCATTTGTTCTCCCACAGCCTAGGTTCGATTGTACAGGCTTCATTAAGGAAGTAAGAGTGTGTGTGTGGAGGGGGAAATGAACTTTTCTTGACATAACCAATTTGTTCAGCAGAATACAGTTGCAGAACAGAGAGAGAACTGGTGCAGTTGCATACTTGCTGTATAAGACAATGTGCCTAAGTTGTTTGGTGCTATTTTGCTCTTCCTTTGAGATATTGCCAATAGACAAGGCTAAGTTCAATGAGATGTTTTTGGTGGGATAATTATTATTCCATATATTACTGAATTAACATCCATCAATATGAGAAACCTAGTATGTGCCAGCACAGGTCCTTTTTATCTCAGTGTCTTACGTTTGGAGTACCAATGGCTTCTTGGCCGAAAGTGTATTCAGTTTTATGTCCTCAGGAATTTTGCAATTTGAAATAAAATTGAGAATCTAAGGCCAGTACAGAAAACATTACTGCATCTAAGGGTAAAGGTAAGCTATCCGTGTTTGAAATTGACACTAGGATTTTAAATATGGGAAGAACAGTTAGGATTTATGGTATTTTGTGGCTTTTAAAATATTTTCTGAAAAATCCATGCATGCTTACGCTGATTATGTGGACACTTTAAATATTTAAACTTCAATTTTGGTCTCTTACCACTTGATGGCAGTGAAGGAGCTAGTGTTGCCAGGAGAGGTTCAGGGCAAGAACCTATTAAGAATAACAAAAAGGGAGGTACAATGGAAGTCTTTGACATTTTAATATTCTCATTTCTAGGTGATATTGCATATATTATGAATGACAGTAGGGAAAGAAAAACCTCTAGATGGAGCTTCAGTACTTCATAAGGAGGAGAGAGTTCTATACCTTTCTAAGTGGAATGTTTTTAATTTGTTTTAAATAATTCTGTGAAACTAGAACCCTTGTATTTACGAATAGAATTTTACCTACTATAAAGCATAATCAATAAACTGTAGATTCTAGTGTATTATAAATACCTCTCAAAGATCTCACCATTCTGCATGTCATTTCTACACATTAGATTCAGATCTGTAATCGTATAGCTATGTCAACAGTTTTAACAGTTATCGAAGCAATATTAGAAATCTTGTTAATGGTTAAGTGGATACTTGTTAGAAACTTGTATCAATTTTTGAAGGCGAGTTAAAGAAAAAGAACAATCTGAAGTTTCACACTTGATTGCTGTGGCAAGGCTACAAGGCAAGTATGAAAGATGCTGTTAGAATTCTAAACCATTTACCATCTTGGAAAAAATCTATTTTAGGTCCATTATGAAGGCTTCGCCACTTCCAATATCCTTGCACTCCTCTTGCCAAGGTTCTATGGAGAAATGAACAATAATGGCCCTGATCTTGTAATTGGCTCCCTGTGAGTGGACCCTCATATGCAGGTGGAGCCCCATTTGAAGTAGTTGAGGATTTATGTAGATACAAGGGTCTGCGCACACACACATCCAGTTGTGAATTCAGGACCAGTATTAGCATTTGTCAATGTTTTGATTCTGTGTAGCATACAGTGTCTTTGACCTGCAGGTGAGCTGTGAGTTCTAGTACAGTGCATGTCTGTATTGCTTCCACATAATCAAGTTGCTTGTTCCATTGTGTCTGTCCTCATGTATTTAGAGGAACTTAGTGTTTAACTGTAGTTACGTACTGCAAATGCTGTAGACATAGTTATCAAATAACACTTCATTGTGCCTAGAGTTTCCAGTTTAATATAGCAGAGTTAAGCTGGATTCAATGGGGGAATTTTTTTAATGCTACATAGGTTATATTATTCTTATTAAATGTACAAATAAAGACCTATAGGTATACATTAGGAAATTTAGGAAAAATATTTTTAAATGCAAAATATAGTGACTTGTATTACCAACCAAGAGACCAGATATAAATACTCTAAATTACTTGAGGTATTGTTGTGTCAGTATACTATAGGGCTTATACTTCACTTATATTTGAAAAAATCCCAATGTAGACACCAAGTTATTGAAATGTAGATATTCCTTAACCATGGTATAATTCAAGGACAACTCAGAGTCCTCACACTGTTGAAAAAAATCTAAATCTAAGGGATTTTTTTAAGGTTGCTCATCAGAAATATACATTCTATCTGTTGAATAAAATTGAAGTTCAGTGGTTGACTTCAGTTTCTTCTTTTCATCTCTTAAAAATGAGTAAATCAATGCTATTTCCAGAAATGCACGTGGATTATTTAAAGAAAGAAAAAATAAAATTTTACTTTGCTCCATAGTGGACAGTTGTGGCTATATTAATTTTGGTGCCTCACAGATCATTTTAATTGATTGTATAGCAACACCTTGTAAAAAGAACATAATGCAACTTTTCCCAATATTTGCTATATAAATAAGTTACTTTAAACTTGATACGGAGAATGTTTGTTTTATCTCTGAAAGAAACTAATTTTATTTGTTTAGGACACGAATGTGTTATGACTCTATTCTGCATGCTAAAACAAATCACAAAGTTACTAAATATCAAGGTATATGGAAATTTGAGGTATAGTTTGCAAAATATTAGTATTTCTGTTTTCAAAGTTAAAGTAATTGGCAGGTAATATATTTGAATACATGTAATGGTACACTAGCTTCTGCAGTTTACTACAGAAAAACATGCATACACAGTATGAAGTGTAAAATGACCCGCTGAATGAATCGGGCATTTACATTTGATAAATCTTATGTTTGGTGAATCCACACTTTTAAAAAAAGGATGGTGGTGGGCAGGGGGGAGTGGAGAGGCACAGATGACGGAGGGCATGTAACACTTTCTCTTACTTCCTGGGTGATTATTAGTTTTTACTACGTAGTTTTTTTTGTTAATCAGCTCACTAGCAGTAGTTCCTCAGAAGCCATGTATTCTGTTTGCTCCTTATCTGATTAAGTAGTGCAGACTATGATAAAGAGACGGAGGACGCTATCAGAAGTGTCTCTAAATTCCTAGATTTCATCTTTAATGTTAGTCTTTATTGAATAAAATACACATTTTTAAGTGGCTTCTGCTATGTTCTTCTGAGATGTGTAAAGGCAAAGCAAGTATCCAAAAATAATTGCTGACCACACATTACTATCTGTGCTTATAAATGTCTCTTCTTCATGGGCCAAATTCTCTGCAGGTATAAATAACCATAGTGCCATGCACTTCAATGAAGCTGTGATTTAACATCCTCTGAGAATCTGGGTCCATGTGTATATACAGATGTAAATGTTAAGCATAAAAAACGGTTGAAAATTGTGCTTGTGTGTGTGTGAGAGAAGTATATGGTTTGTTTTATTTTACAAAGGACATTATTGTTTAACCGTTTTTCCACTGGGATGGTCTTTTCACATTTCTCTTTAATAATGAAAATAGATTGGCCTCACTTGTGTTTATGGTCAGTTCCACTTTCAGGCTTTTCTCTGTTACCACAGTGCTGAAGTTCTAAACACTGAAGGAAAATGTTTTTTTGAAAAAGCAGTTTCCATCAGTAAAAAAATTTAAATTTTATGTCACCTACAATTTCTATTGATTTTTTTGTTGTTCTGATTATCATTTTTACAGTACCAAAACTTGTTTTCAATTTTGACTTGAAAGTCAAAGTCCTTAGTATAAAAAGTAACTTTATAATGAAAGGCGTTGAGGAGAGGATTGCAGGTTATAATGCCAAAACGCTTATCTTGTACTGCTGTGTAAATCTCAAATTATTCCTGTTTGTATGCTTAAAGCTAGCTGATTTGTTGCAAAAGGTTTTCAGTTAGCAATATTAAATGTGTGAATTCTAGCAACTGTGGTTCCTGAAATATCATTAGATTCAGGATTTGCAGTAAATGTAGTCTTAATTTCGTATCTTTGGAAATATGGAAAATTTTAAGCTCTGTCTTAAAGAATAGAAAATCTTGTACCATAGCTGGAAATGTAAGTGTAGTTGGGCCCTTTTTTTACTTCACTACCACCAGTATACTTTACTTTTATTTTATTAATTGAAAAAATTCAGTTTGTGTGTTGGAAACTTCACTGAAATTAGACGATAACTTCCTCCAAACAATTTAGTTTTATGTTTGACTTAAATGGTTCACTTGCAAATTTAGAAATGTGTAGTAGTTACTTTGTCTTTAAAAAAAAAAATTTGTTTAGTGAGGGCTTTATGAATAACCCAAAGGAAATATAACAGTTCATAGGATTAGCCCTTATTTCCCTCTGAAACTAGCACGTTGAAGAAAAATTGCATTGTTCTTTGACCATTTGGCTAACTCAGTGGGCTAGGATTTTTTTCTTGTTGTGATGTTAATATTAATTTGTAATGGGAATTTGAAATGGGAATTTTTCTTTCAAATGATTGACCTTTTGGGGCAGCTTTCTCACTAATGAAAGAGCAAAAAACTTTATTCTTAGTTCTCCATTTCTTTTCTCCTCCCCAAACCCTGATTATTATTTGTATTATTCTGAAGCTTATGTATCCAGTTATATTAAAAACTTATAAAGAAATCGTGAATAAAAACAAGTAATTAATTACTGATCTGTTTTATAATATCCCTTTTACCTACCTCATTCCAATATACCTCTGCTTGCCACTCTAAGTTTGCTTCAGATATTAGTATTGAAATGTGCAAATTGATGATTGTTTTAAATACATTATCCAGATGAATGACATCCCCAGTTTTTTAATATGAATGAGTGAAAGAAACTAAAGCCACTCCTTTGGTGGTAGGAGGTTATTAGCTGCCCAGTGATGTGGTAGACTAAGATTTTTCTTTATTTTGTTAGAAACTTGGAGGCTTTCAGACATGTAGCAATATGTACATTAAATTATGTATAAACTTACATTTTAGTTAAATCTTTCTAAAATGGAATGATTTTAACATAGAATGTTTATGATTTATTGGGAATCTTAACTCCTCTATATAAACATTTGATATGTTCAGACTGCTTTACAAAAGTGACTTTGTCATGTGACTCAAACATAACACAAATAGAAACATTTAAACATATATGCATTTCTCTTCGGAATCTTTTCAGTGCATAGCTTCATAATCTTTAATGGTAATGATCTCTAATCATATACATATAATGTAATTAACATAATAGAAAAATCAAAAGTCTGGACAAGATTGATATCTTGGTAACAGTATTGTCTTGTAGAACAAAATATTAGTGGTCTAACAAGATTGTGTTGATCGGATTCTGCAAATATTTATGCAAGCTAGTCCCATTTGACTTCCATGGAAATACTTAGGTGACCTCTGTTAGCTTTATTCTGTGGTTTTTGTACGACTAAATTTTAATGTTAAAACATTAGGACTGTAATTACTTTGTCTGTAACTAATTCTCACAGCAATACTGTGTCTTTTCTTGTGACTTACTAGTGTCGCTTTCTTCACAGATTAGAAAATACAGGAAAACGCTAGTGCAGAATATACGCAACCTATGATTAGGGATATGGAACAGCTGCCGTATGAGGAGAGATTAATAAGACTGGGACTTTTCAGCTTGGAAAAGAGATGCTTAAGGAGGGATGTGATAGAGGTCTATAAAATCATGACTGGTATGGGGAAAGTAAATAAAGTGTTTCTTCCTTCTCATAACACAAGAACTAGGGGCCACCAAATGAAATTAATAGGCAGCAGGTTGAAAAACAAAAGGAAGTATTTTTTTCATACAACGCACAGTGGAACTCCTTGCCAGAGGATGTTGTGAAGGCCAAGGCTATAACAGGGTTCAAAAAAGAACTAGATAGACCCATCTTCCATGAATTTATCAACGGCTATTAGCCAGGATGGGCACGAATGGTGTCCCTAGGCTCTGTTTGCCCGAAGCTGGGAATGGGCGACGGGATGGATCACTTGTTTACCTGTTCTGTTTGTTCCCTCTGGGGCACCTGGCATTGGCCACTGTCAGAGGACAAGATATTGGGCTAGATGGACTTTTGGTCTGACCCAGTATGGCTGCTCTTATGTTCTATTATGTTTAAGGAAAGATGGCTTAGAGATATTGTTTCCTCAATCATGATTTTTTTTAAAATAAAGACTGTTTAGGTTTTTCACACTTTGTTCTTATTGGCAGAGTTTCAAGGTCAAGGTTGTTGGGTTTACTTTGCCTATTTATTTCTGGACAAATTTGACTCCAGAATTCCTAACTCTGATGGCAAATTTTTACTCTCCCTCTTTGCCCCCGCAAACAAACAAACAAACCAAAAAAACCCCACCCTGCCATTAGCATGTAGACGAGACTATAGATTTCACACTGTTGGAGGTTATTTTTTTGTCATTGTGTTAGAATCTGCAGATCCATAAAAAACACTACAGAAATTGCATTAAAATGTTAGAGTTGCAAAGTTAAGCACTCTACTTAGGAAAAAACAAAAATGAAGTTGCCCATTTTATCATATTTTGTCCTGCTTGTGCATACTTATTATGATCTTTAATTATGTGATCCGTATTTTTTTACCCACAGAATTCCTGCTTCATTCAACCTTTAAACATACATAGATGTTAAAGGTCTGCTTCTAGGCTTCTCAGATGGGGGATTCTACTTTTCCTTTCCTAATCATTTCTTGTTGGGGAGCTGTCATTCTGTCTGTCTTCATCTCCCTCCCTACCCAGGCTCCTGCTCCCCTGCAGCTTCCTATCCCCCACTTGCCCTTACGTTCACTTGCTCTCTCCTTTTATCACTCCCTTTCCTTTTAAAGTATCATATGCCTCACACTTCCATTCCCTATTCCCCTGAACTCCCTTCCATTTTCTCCTGCATTTTTTAAGTTTCCCTCCTCTTTCGAACATTCCCTAGTCTACAAAAGTTCTGCCCTGTCCATTTTCCTAACTATAGACCAAAGACATGCAGCCTCTTCATCCTGAGGGCTAAACCTACTATTTTAAAAAAGATTGGGTGATCACAATCAGTATTTTGGGGCAGATTCTTTGTTCTGCTCCCTTGTTTCTGTAAAGGAGGCAGAAACCCACAGATGGGCGTTGGGTAAGTAGGGAAGCACAGCAAGATGAGAGAGGGGAAGAGCTGAGGGGAGTGTTGTATACTCCCACTAGCCTCCGCTGGCAGACTGCAGCTAGCTAGGACAAGAGGAGCCTTGGATCTGGGGAAGAGAATTGGCATACCATAAATGGTGGCTATTTCTCCTTTTTTTTTTTTTTCTTTTCTTTTCTTTTTTTTTTTTTGTCTATTCCTTATCTGTTTTGGAGAAACGATTTTATTTACTGATATTTCAGGTCACTTTCAATAAAACATTTAATTAGTGTCATGAGGCACAAGTACATACTTTATAATAAAAATTAATATTTAACAGTGTAGCATATAATGACCACATATTATCATTACTCTATTTTCAGATTATAGAAAGTTTTGGACGTATTTAAATGTGTACTATTTAATTGCTCATATTCACTTTTTAAAAGCCTTTATTAGGAAGCTGACTGTTTTCTGTGGTGGAGGAAGAGTCTCTGAAGATATGAAGTATGGAAAGTTAGAGGAAGGAGAGGAAGATGTAATTCAATGATTCTCCTCTGTGTATGCCCTTGTTGACTCTTTATTGTTCCTATAAGTACAAGTTTATCATGTCCATATCAAAGCAGCTCAGTGATTTCAGTTTTTGTTGTATTTTCCTATTCAAGTTTTTTTATTTAATCCATTTTTTAAGTTTCTCTGGCATTGTTCTCCACAAAATCTTCAATTTCTGGATATTATACTAATATTTTTTTCCAGTGTACTACAGTGGGAGCTGTTGTCTGGGTCCACAGATTTAGAGTAGCTTTTTTATTTCCATCTTAGCTCTTTTAAAGAGGCCAAGTCCCAATACACGTCTTTAAATCCTATTCAAGTTCTATTTTATTTTTAATTTACTACTTTCAGGATGAATTTCCAAAATATTTTTACCATCCAGCATTCCTATATCATGTATGAAAGAGGCCTGGCTATTTTGCATTTTATACAGACATCTGGAGCAATATTATGTATTTTTTTTACGTAGAGATGGAGAAACATACGTTCATAGATTCCAAGGCCAGAGGGATGCAGCATGACTATACAGCCTGCCTTTCCTCTACCTAGTGCACATAGATAACAACATACTTTTTTCCAGAAGATGGATTAGGGCATACCTTTTAGAAAGATATCTAATCTTGCTTTAGAGACTTGGAATGATGTTGAGTCTACCACCTCCTCTGCTAAACTGTTCCAGTATTTAATTACTCTTACTGCTAGAAAATAATATTTTAGACAAATTCCATCTTGAAATAACTTCAGATTCCAGCCATTAGATCTTGTTGTGCCTTTGTCAGAAAGATTGAAATCTCACGCGCATACACACACATGCACACACCTGCCCCTCCCACTATCCTATCTCTTCCATGGTTAAGCATCTATATGCAGTGACCAAGTCACCGCTCAATCTTCTCTGATAAACTGAATAGGTTAAATGCCTTAAGCCTCACATTGTAAGACTTGTTTTCATTTCTGTGGCCCTCCTTTGAACTGTCTCCAGTATTTCCACATCCTTCTTGAAGTGTGGACACCAGATCTGGACACAGTATTGTAATAGTGGCCTTAGCAGTGCTGTGTAGAGAGGCAAGATCGCTTCCCTACTTCTAACACTATTTGCACTTCTTCTTAATATATTGAGTGAGTCTGCATTATTAGTCTTGCTTCTGCAAACCATAATTTTTTTTCTGCTCTAAGTCTATTTGCTATTGCGTGTCTTTTTTTTCTTAGAATTATCATGTGAGATATGTCCTTATATTACTACTTTAAAGGCCTCCCTGTAGTTCTCAGTGATGTATCCTGTAACAGATTGTTCTTAATATAGTTATCAATATATTTTTCCATTCAATTCACACAGTCTGTCTTTTAACAATATTACCAAATCTTCAGCTTCTCTTGTTTCTGAATTAGAATTTGTTTTCATGGAGACAGGTGCATGGTCAGATGCATTATTCCAGTTCTAACATTAGGGATTTTATGTAGGAGACATTTCAATATCAAATCTATTCTAATATGTGTACATCCCTTTAGGATATAGGAACCTTCAACTATCCATCATTTCCTGTTCTATATATTACTAATTCCAGTATTTGAGTGTTTTTGTTTTTTTATGGAGCTTCTTGACTACTTGTAGTCTTATCGCACATGTGGTCAACAGTTAAACTCACCTGCCACCATTACCTGTGAATTCTAGACCACTGCAGTCATTCAAAAGTTATTGAAGAAAGTATCTTCCTCATTTGGGGCATAAAAGTTACGTTTTGTAATAGGTTTACACTCTGCACACAGCTGGGCTTCCCCTAGCATGTGGAAAGTGTGGGTTTGACCCACTTCATATATATTTATTTATATTAGGATTGCCAAGAATATAGTAGACTTTAAGGCCAGAAGGGATCATTTAGTCTGACCTCTTGCACATCGCAGGCCACAAAACCTCACCCACCCATTTTTGTAATAGGCCTATAACCTTTGGTTTAGTTACTGAAGTCCTCAAATTTTGATTTAAAAACTGCAAGTTACGGAGAATCCACCATTTACTCTAGTTCAAAGCAGCAAGTTACCTGTGCCCCATGCTGTAGCGTAAGGTGAAAACCCGCCAGGGTCTATGCCAATCTGACCTGGGGGGAAAATTCCTTCCTGATCCCAAATAAAATGATCAGTTAGATCCTGAGCATGTGAGCGAGGCCCATCAGCAAGACACCTGGGAAATAATTCTCTGTAGTAATTAAGTCCTCCTCAGCTAGTGTCCTATCTCTGGTTGTTGGAGATATTGACTTAACAGTCACAGATGGCCCATGTGCCATTGCAGGCAACTTCTTCATACCATCCTCTTTGTAAACTGATCAAGCTCAGTCTTGAAATCAGTTAGCTTTTTGCCACCACTACTCCCCTTGGCTGCTTCAGAACTTCATTCCTCTGATGTTTAGAAACTTTTGTCTAATTTCAAGCCTAAACTATATCTGTTTTTGTGCCAACATTGGCCCTTTAATTTAAATAACTCCTCTCCTCTCTTGCTGTTTATCCCTCTGATATTTTTATAGAGAAATCATATCTCCCTTCAGCCTTCATTTTGTTAGGCTGAACAAGCCAAACTCCTTAATCCTTCTTTCATAAGGTAGGTTCTCCATTCCTTTGATTATCTTAGTAGCCCTTCTCTGCACGTGTTCCAATTTAAATTCATCTTTCTTAAACATTGGGAGATCAGAATTGCACACAGTATTCCAGATGAGGTCTCAGAAGTGCTTTCTATAATGGTATAACATTTCCGTATCTCTACTGGAAATACCTTGCCTGATGCATCCTAGGAGAGCATTAGCCTTTTTCACAGCTGCATCACATTGGTGGCTCATAGTTATCCTGTGATCTACTAGTATGCTCAGGCCTTTCTTCTCCTCTTTTGTTTCTAACTGATAAGTCCCCAGTTTACAGTACCAACTAACAACAAGAATTTTTGCTATCTACCTTTTATAAAACCATGTTGTATTTTATTCCAATTACCATTTACCTCTGTCTGTAACTAGTCTCTTTCAAAATTTGTTTTAAGACCTTGCATACAATTGAGGTCAGACTAGCAGTCCTTTAGTTTCCCAGGTCACCTTTTTTTCTCTTCCTTTTCTTAAATATAGATATATTTACAATTCTCCAGTCACAGAGTACGACCCCTGAGTTTACGGATTATTTAAGTCCTTGCTATTGGGGTAATTTAATGCACAAGTTCATAGAATCATAGACTTTAAGGTCAGCAGGGACCATTATGATCATCTAGTCTGACCTCCTGCACAACTCAAGCCACAGAATCTCACCCACCCACTCCTGTATCAAACCTGTCTGAGCCATTGAAGTCCTCAAATCATTGTTTAAAGACTTGAAGATGCACAGAATCTTCCAGCAAGTGTCCCGGGCCCCACGCTGCAGAGGAAGGCAAAAAAACCCCAGGGCATCTGCCAGTCTGCCCTGGAGGAAAATTCCTTCCTGACCCCGAATATGGTGATCAGCTAAACCCTGAGCATGTGGGCAAGACTCACCAGCCAGACACCCCGGAAAGAATTCTCTGTAGTAACTCAGATCCCACCCCATCTAACATCCCATCACAGGCCATAGGGCATATTTACCGCTAATCATCAAGGACCAATTAATTGCTGAAATTAGGCTATGGCATCATACCATCCTCTCCATAAACTTATCAAGCTTAGTCTTGAAGCCAGATGTGTCTTTTGCCCCCACTTCTCCCCTTGGAAGGCTGCTCTAGAATGTCATTGCTCTGGTGGTTAGAAACCTTTGTCTAATTTCGGGTCTAGTTCCTTTAATATTCTTGAGTCGAGATTATTCAGGCTCCCTGATTTGGCCCCATTAAGCTGTTTGAGTTTGGCTGAAAATTAAAGCAAAGTATTTGTTTAGGTGTTGTACCATATGTAGATAGGGCTGGGGATGAGGGGTTTAGGATGCAGATGGGGGGCTCTGGGCTGGGCCTGTGGGGTTCACAGTGTGGGAGGGAGCTCAGGGCTGGGGCAGGAGGATGGGGTGTGAGAGGGGGTGAGGGCTTCAGCTGGGGATGCAGGCCCTGGGGTGGGGCTGGAGTGCAGGAGAGGGCTCCAGACTGGGGCCAACGGGTTTGGAATGCGGGAGCAAGCTGGCTCTGGGAGGGAACTTGGGTGCGGGAGGAGTTTCAGGGTGGAGGGGCCAGCCAGTGCTTACCTCAGGCAGCTCCCAAAAGTGTCCAGCTCCTAGGTGGAGGGCTGACCAGGGGGCTTTTCGTGTTGTCCTGCCCATAGGCACCACCCCTGCAGCTCCCATTGGCTGCGTTCCCAGCCAGTGAGAGCTACAGAGCTGGCAGTTGGGGGAAGCGCACAGAGCTGGACATGCCAGCTGCTTCTGGGAGCTGGGCGAAGCCGGGCAGGCAACTTGCCTGCCCCGCTGTGCAACTCACCAGATTTTTAACGGCTCAGTCAGCGGTGCTGACTGGAGCCACCAGAGTCCTTTTTTGACTGGGTGTTCTGGTCAAAAACCGGACACCTGGCAACCTTCACATGCAGTGACTAAATAAATTCATAAATTGGCAACTCTTGAAAGGTCTGTCTGAGGTTTTTCTCCTCCTAGGTTCCTCTTTATATCCACAGAGAAATTTAGCATGAACTGTCCACCTAATGTGTCTCTGCACAGAACAGTGCTATAGAAAATGATTAAGCAGCTTATACCACCAGCCTGCCAGTGCACAGTCCAAATGGCTGTAGACCTGCAGTAGAAATTCACTATCCAGGGAAGAAACCTTCCAAATATGGAATAACTGTAAAACCACTTGAGCTGGAACTTCTGCATGCAGCGTGTTTTAGAGTGAGGGAAGACTCTGCCTTTGAGAAGCTCTTCCAGTCTTCCACAATCTCAGCTTCCACTTGGGTGGAGGACAGTTCTTTGTCCCTTCAGGAAAGTCATGGATTGGTTTAGTGGAGGGGGATAGCTCAGTGATTTGAGCACTGGCCTGCTAAACCCAGGGTTGTGAGTTCAGTGCTTGAGGGGGCCACTTAGGAATCTGGGGCAAAATCAGTACTTGGTCCTGCTAGTGAAGGCAGGGGGCTAGACTCAATGACTCTTCAAGCTCCATTCCAGTTCTATGGGATTAGGTATATCTCTGTATACATATATAATATCTGGGTTAGTAATACCAGATTAAAATGCTGGAATCAGACAGATATAGAGGACTATTATGGCTTCTTCCTTGCATGACAAGTAGGACTGAATCCTAAATAATATGCTAGAGAGCAGATTCTAAATTAAGAGAGCCTCTCACTAAACAGAGAGCATGCATCTGTTAAATGTTTCTGGGGTGTTTTTAATGCTGCCTGTTTTCAACATGATGTTTTAAAAGTCCAAATACAAATTAATGTATTTGGCGTGTACTAGAACAAATTGTGGATTTTTTCCCCGTTTTCCAAAGGGGAAATACTCATAGACTCATAGACTCTAGGACTGGAAGGGACCTCGAGAGGTCATCGAGTCCAGTCCCCTGCCCTCATGGCAGGACCAAATACTGACTAGACCATCCCTGATAGACATTTATCTAACCTACTCTTAAATATCTCCAGCGATGGAGATTCCACAACTTCCCTAGGCAATCTATTCCAGTGTTTAACTACCCTGACAGTTAGGAACTTTTTCCTAATGTCCAACCTAAATCTCCCTTGCTGCAGGTTAAGTCCATTGCTTCTTGTTCTACCATTGGAGGCCAAGGTGAACAAGTTTTCTCCCTCCTCCTGATGACACCCTTTTAGATACCTGAAAACTGCTATCAGGTCCCCTCTCAGTCTTCTCTTTTCCAAACTAAACAAACCCAATTCCTTCAGCCTTCCTTCATAGGTCATGTTCTCAAGACCTTTAATCATTCTTGTTGCTCTTCTCTGGACCCTCTCCAATTTCTCCACATCTTTCTTGAAATGCGGTGCCCAGAACTGGACACAATACTCCAGTTGAGGCCTAACCAGCGCAGAGTAAAGCGGAAGAATGACTTCTCGTGTCTTGTTTACAACACACCTGTTAATGCATCCCAGAATCATGTTTGCTTTTTTTGCAACAGTATCACACTGTTCACTCATATTAAGCTTGTGGTCCACTATGACCCCTAGATCTCTTTCTGCCATACTCCTTCCTAGACAGTCTCTTCCCATTCTGTATGTGTGAAACTGATTGTTCCTTCCTAAGTGGAGCACTTTGCATTTATCTTTATTGAACTTCATCCTGTTTACCTCAGACCATTTCTCCAATTTGTCCAGATCATTTTGAATTTTGACCCTGTCCTCCAGAGCAGTTGCAATCCCTCCCAGTTTGGTATCGTCCGCAAACTTAATAAGCGTACTTTCTATGCCAACATCTAAATCGTTGATGAAGATATTGAACAGAACCGGTCCCAAAACAGACCCCTGCGGAACCCCCCTTGTTATACCTTTCCAGCAGGATTGGGAGCCATTAACAACTACTCTCTGAGTACGGTTATCTAGCCAGTTATGCACCCACCTTATAGTAGCCCCATCTAAATTGTACTTTCCTAGCTTATCTATAAGAATATCATGCGAAACTGTATCAAATACCTTACTAAAGTCTAGGTATATCACATCCACCACTTCTCCCTGCATTAGCTGATCAATATTATTTTATCATGGGCTATGGTAATATAGCTTTGGTTGAGATTATGCAGGATATTGCTACTTTTGTCCAGTTTGGTCTTGAAATCAAAGCTACATTTAAAAAAAAAAAAAAAAGGAGGGGGGGAGGGAAAAAAACCCCTCTAATATTAAAAATATTTTTTCACAAATATTGACAACACATATTCTATATCCTGGAACTAAAATTTTTTGGTCCTGGTTGTTGCCATTTTCTTAAAAAACAAAAGAGAGCTTCCATAATCTGAGCTAATTCATGCCAAATATTTTTTTTTGTTGTAAAATTCTTTGACATCTTAGTTATTGTGACATCATTCATGCTCTTTTCAATGGTACTAATTTTCTTAGGTGATTCCTTGGAAAAAGTTGTCAGTGATTCATCCAAACCAAATAAGCTGCTTTTCCATTCAGCTGTGTTATGAGGGATGAAAAAATCTTTGTACCAAAAGCTCAATCACAGTGAATCTTTATGGTTGGTTTGTTCTTTTGAAGCCAGGAAGTATTTTTCCAAACTTGCAAGGCTGAGGTAAACCCGATCCTTCAAAATGTAGCAGATTCTATAAATTTACCATTTTATTATTTCTTGAATTTAAGGAGAGAATTATTTTTTTCCTTCTTGATCAGTGCCACCTTAAAAGCATTCCAAATATTATATTAAAAAGTGGGTTAGTTTGCAGGGTGCCAATTATACAGTTAAGAGGTTTTTCCTTCTCTACTTTTTTTATACCAGATAATTTTGTATTTTGCAGTAAGTAAATAAATATATATCCAGGCATACAGGAGCTGTAGTCTCAGTACCTCCATCAGATCATCATCCTTGTATTTTCTTCTGGTTTTATAATATCCATGAAGCAAGGTGAAATTCTATCTTTGTTCAGATGGTGACCCTGCTCCTGCAAGCTGATCCTTTCATAACTATTAACTTAAGGCTTTCTGCAGAAGTAATGGCCTGTCCACACAAACAGATCAGCTTGCAGGAATAGGATAATTGTCTGTTACAAACCAGATTCGGAACAGAAAATATGCCTTGACTCATTTTAGAAGTGGCTTCAGTCTACCTTTTTGTGCTTCTATTCTCAAAAATCCTATCTTCCTTTCCCCATCAGATATAGTTCTCGTTCTCATTCTACACATAAGGGGAAACTTTACCTATTCATACCTGGCATTTGACATTCCCTGTTCATCCAAGACACTGATCTGAATGGTCCAGATGAAGAAAGAGGGTGTTTTCATTGTCTGGGTGACATATCTCTGAAAATATGCTTACAGAATAGTTCTCACCACATAATCTGGTAATTGTATCATTGTTGGTGTGTATTATTAGTTGTGTTGCAGTAGTGCTTAAGGTTCCAAATCATGGATCAGGACCCCACTGTGTTACAAATTCATAACAAAGACATGGTTCCTAATCTGAGGAGCATAATTAGCTAAATCAAACACACTTATATCATCTCCAGGTCCGTCCATCTCAGTGGTCTTTTTTTTAAGATGCCTCAACTGGGTGTTTGTTTTTGTTTTTGTTTTTTTTTAAATTCAGTGTTTAAGCCTTCTGTTCCAAAATGAGGATCTGCTCTCTCTAGTGTGACTGGAAATTGTCTCATCTATTGATTTCAGTTGAGGCTGTTCTGTTTATGTAAGCAAATGTGATAATCGCTAAACGCTCAACAGAACGTTCCCTGAGAGTGTGCTGTACACTCTGAAAGTGGGAGTGGAAGATGATAGGCTTACCTAACTTTTTCATTTGGACACCTACCATCTTTGGATGTTAATGTAGCATATATATATATAAGGCTTCAGTGCTAAATATAATGCATCTGTATTTTTTGTAGCTTCTTTAATAAAAACCTGTCATGACGTGCTTTGTAGAGTTAAATAATTTGAAATTTAAAAAGTTAAATGGCAGAACCAGTGGGAGATGGCGTGATTGCATGTTTTTATATTGATTACCATCACTGTCCTGTCAGCATATATAACCTGTATTTTATTCAGAGTTCTGAACACCTGTAACTCCCAGTGATTCCAGCCAGAGTTGTTGGTGCTCAGCTCTTGGAAAATCAGACCCAGGTGACTCTTCCTGATTAGTGAATCTTGTAAAGATTGATTGATTACAGGTCTGCAGGATTTGGGAGAGATTATGTTGGTCTGATATCCTGCTGGGTTTGATATCCCTATCCTGGCCAAAGAAAAAGCTTTAAAAAAACAAACAAACCTGTAACTTTCCACCTGCAGCATACTGAAGCAGTCAGTAGATTGGGTCGTAGCCGGTCAGGCCTAGCAGTCAGAGTCTGAATTCCAGAGCCAAGGATTGAGACAGAGTCAGAAGTCAGAGCTGAGGGTTAGAAGTGGATTACCAGGAGTCAGGGAAGGCAGGAACAAGGCTGGGACAAGATGGGAACAAGGCTGGGTGCAGGGTAGGATCTGGGCTGGAGCCTGGAGAAGCAAGCAGGGCTTGCAGAGCCGAGCACAGGGAGGCAGAGTGTGCATGGGCATGCGTATTGAGCAGCCAGCATCAGGCAAGTTCATCCATCAGGCACGCTGGCTGACTTGTTAAGGTGTCAGGAGTACTGAGCAGGCGCAGCTGCAGGGCCTTGCTCCTGACAGGCACAGGAAAATCTGATGGTATCTGACTTCATTTGCAGCTGTGTGAGATGTGTGGAGAGAGGAGCCCCGTTTTCAGAAATAGTCTTGTCACAACGGGGTGAACGACAACACACATTCTCTATACATTTCTTTGGAAGAAAAAACATAAAGCCATGTCTGTAAGAATGAATTGAAGATTGATATGGATCAATGACTGTAGAAACGTTTCTGTTTTTAAAAGGAATAGGCTGTAATACTAACCCTGGCAAATAATGTTATAATCCAAGTTTTTCGTGAATACTAATATAGTGGAGCAAAACCCAGAGCTTCTTGAGAAATATATTCGCACAAAGTACAGTAAAGAAGAGTTCTCCAGGAAAGAGCCAAATAGTCGTGTTGCATGTGGAATTTTTGTGCCCAATTTACAAGAGACACAATTTAAAAAAAACACTGGGGGGAGGGGGATGACATATTCCACATGGAGAAGTTATTAGAGTAAAGAAACGGGTCTAGAGGAGACTTAGTTGGGCTCATTTCATCTTTGAGTTTATAGGATCATCAGCAGTTATTTTACTAACAGCCATAAAAAAAAGTTGAGAGAAAAGTATTTATTTTTTTAATCACATGCCTATGCAAAATAGGCATAGAGGATTTTAAAGTAATAAAGCAAACCCTTACAAATTAGCATGGAGGCAGCATTGATTCTCCCTCTTCCCCCCCACCATTCCCAAAATAAAGATGGTTAACGCAGCAACTAAACAAACCTTCTGTTGGCAAATACTAGAAGCCCCCAACAGGAAACTTAATGTGTTCCATCTGAGATGTTTGTGGAGAAAACTTGGTGTCTGCTGGTGGGATAAAATAAGTAATGCTGATGTGTTACAAAGAACACAGGTCAGCAAACTGTAGACAATGATTTAAAAAAGAAAGCTCAAGTGGTTTGGGCATGTTGTATGGAAATTTTATCCTGTCTTGTTTTAAATTCTGTTAAAATTCCACCAGTCCAAGTAAAATGTTATCTTATTTATCTAGCTTTTGAAGAAGTTAAATCAGGTTCATTCACAGAACAAAGTGTAGTTTTGTAAAGGTGAGAACATCATTACTTTTTTTCTCTTGTAAAATGGAGAAATGAAAAGGTTCTTTTTATGGGGGGGAGGAGTTGGTCAGTCTCCTTGAATTAAATATTTAACTTTCCATCCTTCTGCCCATTTTCTGCTGCTCCCATAAATGGAAGATTGGCAAGAAGTGTGTGAAACACTTTGCTTCATTCTAATCAAGTTTTAAGGTTTCATGTTTTTGCAAAGCTATTGTTTCCTTCATCATTTAACACCAAGAGCAAATATATGCACCCAGAGAATTCTGAGGTGAGGAAACTAGGCAGAATACAACTAATCTTCCATCTCTTTTCCCTTTTCTCAAGAGCTCTCCATCTCCGTTTTGTTCTTTGCCCTGCTTTCACACAACCTGCAGGAGGAAAAGCACTCAGCAGACTGTGAGCCCCTCTGTTTGCCAAACCTCCCCACTTGTTACTCTGGTGCACTTCTCAAGTGTACCTTATTTTGGGAGACGCCACTTACTTCAGCCCTAGAATTACATATATGCCACACAAATTTGGTGTCCTCTTACCTTTATTGTTGAAAATGGTTATAAAACTGAATTTAATAGATAACGTCATTAAATAAATGAATCCCACAGCATTTTAAGTTTCCTCATGATTAATTTTTGTGTGCTCCTAATTTTTGGTCTTTCACACTGTTGCAGTCCACATTTGGGCCTTGGCGGATTCATTGATCTCGCTTGGATCCATGCCAGGACGTACTTGCTGCTCTGAGCTGCTGCTTTCTCCTGTCAGTCAGAATTGGAAACAAACAGGTTAAGGGAAAACAGGAAAATTCCCATTGTGGGGAGATGGAGTCATGTGGGCTGGTTCTGTGCAAGTGTCCTCACCGGCCCAGGTCTCCCAGTGTTCCCATCCTCTCCTTAATTCAGGAAATTAGACCGTCATGGCCATTTAAAAAACCTTGGAGTGTTCTAATGGTTAAATGTGAGGGGAGAGTGCAAGAGGAACATCTAGAGGAAGATCTACCATGTCTGCATTCAGATTATGAAATTAACAGCATTGAGAGAAATCAAATTCTCTATAGGCCAGGGAGAAGAAATATTCAGATTGGAGTGTGAAAATTAGCTGTTGGGGAGGGGGATGTTGTTTCAGACAGCAAGAGTGGCAGAAGAGAAAATTCTTTTGCACTAGCAGTGATGAAATAGTGTGAAGGGGTAATTATAAGAATTACCAAAACTCTAACTTTGCTGCTGCCTTCAACAGCTAATCTTATGTCTCTGCTTTCTTTGGTCTGAGGCAGGGTTTGGATCATGCAACGGCTGGTGGAAAAAGTCCCTAAATGCTAAGCTTCTAGGGTACTGGAAGGCAACCATGCAAAGGACAGCGTGTGTGAATCAATAACCTTATGCTTAAAGGATAAAGGAAATCGGAAACTGTGATTCACTTGTTTTTGATGCTAATTGGCTTTAAGGTAAAAACAAGTAAAGTGGGATGAAGTGTGTTTGCCTGATGAAAGGCTTGGTATTTTAATACACTGGAGAAATTATTAATGAATTTTTAATTCTTATGCAAAAATTACCCTTGGAAAGGTCAATATCTTTGGATTATCTACCATGTAAATACTGGCTGGCTACATAAGGTAACTGCTAGACTTAACAAAAAAAACAAGTTGCAAGTTTTCTGTTTATGAATGGTTATTCTTTATTTATCATGGGACCGATTGTCTTCTTGTTAACTCTTCTGTCTGAGAATGTGTGTATCCTGTTAATATTTGTGAACACTGAAAAGTGTGCTAACCACATCACAAGCAAATAAAACACCTTTTGTGCCCATAGGAGTTCACAGTTTAATTACAGAACTGGAAATGCAAAAATGGGAGCGTCAAATAGGGTGGTCTGGAGAACTAAGGAAAAGTAAGCATTAGTATTACAAATATCTTATGCAGATAGGTATGTTTTTATGTCTTAAAATTGCCAAGGTACAAACTTTTTTTTAACTTTAATTTTAAAAGTATGTTTTTGGAGGGGGGGAGTGGAGCTGGGGTTACACAAGAGAGGGAGAAGATAGGTATGTTAAAGCACAGAATGGGTATGGATAGGCATGGAGAAGGCAGAAGGAGAAGTTAAGGATCAGAGACTACAGTAGGAGACATGGTGGGGACAAAGGCCCTGTTCCTGTAGTGAGCACCATAAGTGTGGACCCCAGCATCTATGCTGAGCCCCACTGACTTCATTTAAACTTTGAAGTTATTTAAACATTCCTTTATCCTCAACTTCCTAACATTTTGCATAAGAGGTTAACAGAATTTGTAACTTTGTATTTTAATGATACCGCATTAGAAAAGAAGAATTATAGTTTAAGTAATTGGTAAAACATTAAAGTATGCTGGTAATATGGAGAATGTTAGAGCAAGACTTTGTTATTGTAGACCATTCATTGTAAATAAATAAATGGGAAAAAACCCCAAACAAAAAATCAAGTCACCTATATCAGACTCGATGTAAAATACTGCTCCTTTGTTTCCTTTATTGCAGATACCCACTGCAACCTAATGCTAGTTAAAGGCCTGGTGAACAGATAAGCTTTGCATGATGCCCTAGAGTTTGCCAAATTTATAGTTTGACAGACTGATGGGGAAAGCTGGTGCGGGGGCAAGGTTCCTCAGTTGAGAAGTCCCTGTTGGCACTCTCGGAGAGTACCTCTCCAGGAACCAATAGCAACGATCCACCCACCAGCTGAAGCATTTTCTGGGAACATTTATAGATAACACCTGTCAACTGATGTCCGCTGGCTTAAGTTTTTTACCGTGTGGCTCTTTGTTTAATTTTTATTGCTTTATTTTTATTACACTTGGTTCTAAAGGACCCATCATTTTTTCCTGTATGGCTGTAAAATGAGTTAAACTTAAATTCAATGCTTGTCTGTGGCTGAATATTACAGGTATGTCCAGAAAGCAGAACATGTCTGCTGTGCTGCTGAATGATCCACACACCTCCTAACATTACACTGCTTTTAAATGGAATAATGGTGCAGCAGTGAAACCTGGAGAAACTAAAAATAATTTAAAATGTTTTAATGCAACTCATAAAGGGAAATGAATACAAACCAGCACAATGTATTCCTGTGACAATCTGATAACAGGCACAATCTCTTAACTGGCCTGTGTATTTCCAGTGGGGTGTGCCAAATGAAAGAAGATTCTACTGCCTCGTGTTTAAGAAAGCAAAAAAATCTCCCTTTCGTGTGTGTGTAATACAGTGAACCTACATTTTGTTGGCTGATCTCATGAAGAATAGTATCTGTTTCTTAAACTCTTTTTAGCTGAGATTGTTTCAGTCCTTTTAGTATTTATCTGTTATTTCAAGAAGGGGTTCATTGGATATGAGAAATTACTTTTCACAAGAGAATAATCTCCTGTTTATACATATTTGTATAACAGGAAACTATTCTTTTGAGAAAATAATATCTTGACTATTCTCTTGGGTAAAGTAACTGCATAAGGAATCTGTATGCAGCCACACATGGTACTGTTATAGATACACAATAGGATTTGGTTATGTACCACAGAATGACATTTTTTTGTCACAAAGAAGTGGTTTCTTTCTTATATGTAACAATGAGCCTAATTCGTAAAAGTGAAATGGATAACTGCCATTCATGCCATAAACTTATGGGTCCAGATTCTCAGCTGCAGCTGATGTAAAACCTGTGAAGCTGTTGATTTACATCTGCTGAGGATCTGACCTATGATGCAGAGAATGCTTGTGTAAAAGTTTGCCAAGGTGCTGTTCATAATTTCAAAATATTTAATCATGTTGTTCAAAATTACCCCTTCAAATGTTGAATTTGGGGGAAAAAAACTGATGAGGAAATATTTTAAACTGGTATGTACTAGTTTGAAGGATTGCTTATGGGAGCAGAGGTTAACTTGCATTTCCTCTTTCCATCTACATCATTTTAAATGGGCAGGGGGTTGTGGGTATTCTTCCTCCATCATGTTTGCTTTCAGGTACACAGTACATATGCCCTGTGCAAGTAAGAAGGAATTATTTCTAGGAATATCTCTTGGGGAATTGATCATATCCACTCCTCCATAAGCTGTACATGTTAGTGACACTGAACCTGAGGGCAGCTGGATGCAGCCTGCTCCTTCATTCAACCTTGGGGAGTTAGCAGAGAGCAATGTGGTGGCGTTAAGTGTGCTCTCTCTATCGTGTCCCTAGCTTTTGTTGGCACATAGATTCAAAATGTACATGCTCCCACTGAATTGCTGTTATCTTCTCTCCTCTCACTCTACACAATTTTATCTGTCTCTTTCCAGTCATCTCTGTGTATATCTTCTCACTCCCTTTTCTGAATTTATCTCAATATCTCCAGTTTTCCTCCCTCTTCCAGCTTTGTGCTGCTGGTTCAGGACATTGTTATTGCTCTTAAGAAAGTGCTTGGTTATGTCTGCTTCATGCTGCCACAGCTTTTCCTTCTGCTATCATTGGGCAATTATTGTGGGCAAGGACATCAGTACAGGTGTGAATTTCCTTCAAGAAAATTACTCAAAAATGCTGAGTAGTTGGGAAAATGCCAGATGTATGTGAGCATGCACAGAATGTAAATATCTTGAAATGCAAGGATGCTGGTATATTTAATTGAAAAAAAAATGTGTTTCTTATACAGAAGAGAATATGGGGTGAAATTCATTGAAACCCGATGCAAGGCCCTCAAGTTGGTTCCCATGACAAGACTGGGGGGAGAGAAAAAAAGTGGGTAGAGAAACAATAAAGGCAGGTTGATTTGAACATGCGTGTGTTGCAGAGAGGGGCTCTATGCAAGCACATTATGCCAGTACCGAAAGGGACATGGGTTCTACAATTCCATTGATTCAGTGCCCAGGACCTATGTTGAAAGGGTTGCAGAATTTCTTCAGTTGCCGTTTCAACCTATTGGCTGGAATAGTAGCTGTAAGAGGGGTCATGCTGCAGTCTGTCAGCCTGCACAGATGATGAGGGCAATGGATTTTTGTCTGTGCAACCTGCTAACTCAGAGCACATCTGCCTGTTACCAAAGTTTTTTGGTTATTTTGACACTTATGAATATCACCATTAAAGAATAGGGCCTTTGCACAAAAAGGTCAAATTTTAGGCTTCTACTAATTTTAATTTTATGCTGTCAATGTTGATCACTAAGAGGTCTGTCTGGTTATCTACACATAAGTATACTCTGTAAAATTCAGTGGTCCCATGTATCCTGGGTAACATTAAAATCTCTGTGTGGGCTGGGGAGGAGAGCTGCAATCATGATTTGTCGACAACTTTTGACACAACATTTTTAGGAACATACTGATGTAACTTAAATACCTGGTTTTGGTTAATAGGAAGATAATACATTTTTTGATAGCATATACCCATTTCACAGTAAGAAACTCATATGCAATGAGGAAATTGCATTTCATAGATTCAAAGGCCAGAAGGTGTGAACTTCTGTATAACACAGACCATAGAACTTCCCTAACATAATTCCTAGAGCAGATCTTTTTAGAAAATCATGCAGTCTTGATTTAAAAATCGTCAGTAATGACTCTTGGTAAATTGCTCCAGTGGTTAATTATTCTCACTGTCAAAAATGCACGCCTTATTTCCAGTCTGAATTTGTCTAGTTTCAAATTCCAGCCATTGGATTGTGTTATATCTTTTTCTGCTAGATTGAAGACCCCATTATTAAATATTTGTTCCCCATGTAGATACTTATAGACTGTAATCAAGTCACCCTTTAACCTTCTCTTTGTTAAGCTAAGTAGATTGACTTCTTTGAGTATCACTACATGTTATCTAATCCTTATAATTCTTGTGGCTTTTCTTTAAATCCTCTCCAATTTATCAACATCTTTCTCGAATTGTGGGCACCAGAGTGGGACACAGTATTCCAGCAGCAGTCACTCCAGTGCCAAATACGGACCTCAAATAACCTCTCTACTTTTACTTGGGATTCCCTTGTTTATGCAGCCAAGGATCATATTTGCTCTGTTGCCAGTAACATCACATTGGGAGCTCATATTGAGCTGATTATCCACCAGCATGATCCCCAAATCTTTTTTGGAGTCACTGTTTCCCAGGGTAGAGTCCCCCATTGTTTTGTCATAGATGTGTGTATTTACATTTAGCCATATTAAAACACATGCTGTCTGCTTGCATTTATTTTACCAAGTGATCCAGACTGGTCTGAATTGGTGACCTGTTCTTTTCCTTATTTACCCCTCCCTTTTTTTTTGTTTTTTGTTTCATCTACAAACTTTAGCACTGATTATTTTGTTTTCTTCAGGTCGTTGATAAAAATCTTAAATAGTATAGGGCTAAGAACTGATTGCTCTGGGACCTCACTGGAAATACACCTGCTTGGTGGTGATTCCCCATTTAGCGTTACATTTTGAGACCTATCAGTTAGCCAATTTTCAATCTATTTAACGTGTGCCATCTAATTTTATATTGTTTTTAATGTTGTGCAGGCATGGGTTACATAATACAAGTCAAACACCTTACAGAAATCTAAGTATATTATGTCAGCTCTACTGCCTTTATCAACCAAACTTATAATCTCATCCAAAAAAGAAAGAAAAATTTGTTTGACAGGATCTGTTTTCCATAAGCCCAAGTTGATTGACATTAATTACATTTAAAAAAAATCAAATGAAGATAGTTAATTGAGTCCCATATCAGTCATTCCATTATCTTGTCCAGAATTGAGGTCAGGCTGACAGGCCTAAAATTAGCCAAGATCATTCCATTTATTGTTTTTAAATATTGGCACATTTCTTCCAGTCATCTGGTGCTCCAATGCTAGTGCTCCAACACTTATTGAAAATTAATATTAATGATTCAGCAAGCTCTTCAGCCAGCTCTTTTAAAACTCTTGGATGCAAATACTCTAGACCTGCTGATTTAAAAATGTGTGACTTTAGTAGCTTCTGTTTAACATCCTTCAGAGATACTATTGGAATCAAGAGTGTTATCATTATCATATGATGAGACCATATGATCTCTCTTCCCCAAATACAGAACAGAAAAACTTTGAATGCTTCTGCCTTTTCTTAAGTATTAATGATAATTCTACCATTTTTGTATTATAGTGGATCAATATTCATTGTCAGGGTTCTTTTTGTTCCTGATATATTTAAAAAACTCCTTTATTATTGTCCTTAACCGTGCTGGCCATAGATTTCGCCTCGTCTCTTTGCTTCCCTTATCAGTTTTCTACAGTGCCTAACTTCTGATTTATATTCATTACTATCAACTTCCCCTTTCGTCCATTTGTTATATACTTTTTTTTTTATGTTTATAGCTGCCTTTACTTCTACTCTAAACCATGTTGCTTTTTTAACCAACGTGCCTTTCTTCCTCAATTGTTGGAATGTGTTTTTTTGAACATGCTAGAAGAGTGTTCTTAAATTATTCCTAATGATCATTGCACTATTATTGTTTACATTTTCTTGGCACAAACCATCACTTTGTAACAAATTCAAGAGAAGGCAAGGGTAGCAAAAGGATTCTTTCTCAAAGTATTTTAACCTCTCTGGCCAGAACCCACCTGCAATTATCAGATACTCTGTTGTGTAAAATATAACTACTAACAATATTTGTACAAAACTAATTGGTAGTTTTATAGTTTTTTAAACCTAGTAACAATCTTAATAATAATGTTTAATCTTTTATTTATTGCAAGTACTATACAAGCAGTACAAGTTTATTCTCTTAGTACCTCAGTGAAATAGGTATGCCAATATTGTATCCTTTTTACAGAGTGGTAAGTAGTGCAGACAAACAGCAAGTCAGTAGCAGCCTTGATTAGAACTCAAGACCTTCTGACATCCAACAATGCATTTGTTTCTCTAGACTATGCTGCGTTCTAGTTAGCTAATGACTGTAATGCAATCTATTTGTGGATTTTAGCAGTCATATTTAAAACTTGAGATTAATTGAACAATTTTGTCTTGTAGAAGCAGTTGCTAAATTGTAGTAGGCAACCGAGCCTTATTGTATAACTGCAGTACAGTCCAGGGAACAATTTAGGATTTGAATTTTATATACTAGTAACTGCAAAGTGTGTAGATATTGATTTTTTTTTCTTCTTGTGACCTAATCAGAGTGCCTGTGGCAATATCTGATCTATATTGCTTTCACCAAGAATTGTCTTGGGACTACAGTAAGGGTGGTTTTATTTTTTTAAATCTTAATTAATAATCATAGCTATGTTAAGTAGACTTGCTGGAAATGAGGTGATGTTGTACAGTATAGTTTTAGCAATTCTTGTTAGAGTAAACTTACTAGTAAAATCTGTAAAGATGAGATCCCAAACTGTGCGCTAAAGGCAATATAACTTAAAGAAATGGTGTGGGAGTTGAATAATTAGATAAGACTAGATCTGCTAAAGGAATTAGATGCCTAAATGCCACTTCAAGCTCCATTATTTCAACACTTAGATATAACTGAGATCCTCAAAAACCTTCTTAGCTTTCACTTAACCCTGCAGATGTCTGCATTTATACTGTTAAAGTCCCCTAATTTTCTGCCACTGAGCATGCGTACAGCTGCCTCAGCCTTGGCACCCACATTCCTATCTCACACCTAAGCCCCACCCTTCTCCTCAGCGTTTCCTAATAGCTAGTTTAGGCAGCTCCCTGCTTAGAAGCTGACTTCTGTGGATCTTATGCATCTCTCTCTCCCCATCATTGTATAGCGAGCCTAGGCACCTAACTCAGGTCGTGGATTCTACTGGGTGGCAAGATCCCAGATTCACACAGGTATTTAAGTGTCCTATTCATATGTTCATGTAATATACACTTGAAAACCCCATCAGTTACATGTACAAATGTTCATGGTTGAAAAGTTCCCAAGTGAATGTTTGCAAGTGCATTGTTGCAGACACATAAGAGTCTGTGTTGAAGCCTTTGAATTTTAGACCCATGATTGTTTTATCTGAAGGCTAAAGTAAAATAAAGTAGTTCTTAAACCAATTAGTTATTCTCAACTTCTGCCTACTTTTTCCAGCAATATAGCTGATAATTGAGCATTGTGCTAAATGTTTTTAACTAGAGCTTTGATCACTTTCTGTTTTACTAATACTTTTTAGTATAAGAATTTTTCCTTTATGCTTTGCTCTCCCAAATTATAAACTGGCAGAGAATGCTAGTTTTTCCAGAGCATAGGTTTATAAGGGCCAGACAGCAAGTATCTTTGGTGTAATTCAAGAACACAACAAAAAGGAAACATAATATCAGTGTAATCTAGTTAGAATTTAAGTGAATCCGAACCTGTCAATTTATACGTATGGTAAGTGGGCATTGCCACTAGCTTACAATAGTGTTAACCTTTATAAGTAGCAATGTCCATAATATTCAGAGCTGAAATACCAGTTCTTCTTCGAGTGCTTGCTCATATCCATTCCAGTTAGGTTTATGCTCGCCGCGTGCATGTTCGTTGGAAGATTTTTACCCTAGCAACACTTGGTGTGTCGGCTGGGCGCCCCCTGGAGTGGCACTGGATATATACCCCTGCTGACCCAGCCACCCTTCAGTTCCTTCTTACCGCCTGTGTCGGTCGTTGGAACAGTGGAGCGCGGCTTAGCTGACCTCTACTTCCCTAGCGAATCGTAGTTCTCATTCGTTATCGAGCGTAAATATATGGTGCCCTCTAAAGGGTACGACTACTTGTATCTCCGTCCTCCTCCCTGCTCACTAGTCGTTCAGTCCGTTAGAGAGAGGGAACGGCATGGCCAGCAGGTGCCAGCCCCAAAATCAAAGGAGGCTAGGCGAATGAACCTACTCGGCCACAAGGTGTACTCTGTAGGGGCCTTACAGCTCTGGGTGGCAAATCAACAAGCCTTGCTTAGCTGTTATAACACCTGGGTGGCGGTGGGTAAGTTTATGGAACTTCTCCCTCACGACTCCCGCCAAGAGTTCGCTGCCCTCTTGGAAGAAGGGAAAAAGGTGTCCAGAGCTTCCCTCCAGGCCTTGTTGGATGCAGCAGACTCAGCAGCCAGGACTCTGGTCTCAGGTGTTGCCATGAGGCGCATCTCATGGCTTCAGGTTTCAAACCTCCCGCCAGAGTTGCAGTATACCATTCAGGACTTACCATTTGATGGTAAAGGCCTCTTCGCGGCAAAGACTGCCCCAGGCTGCAAAGCCTGAAGGACAACAGGGTCCTAATGCGCTCTCTTGGAGTGCATACGCCGGTGACCAAACGCAGGCCTTTCCGTCTCCAGCCACACCGCCGTACTCTGTGCCTAGCCAGAGATAGGACTTTGGCAGGCGGCGTGGCCGAGGTGGTTGCGGATGACCGTCAGGACCCCAAGAGGGCCAAGATCAAGGTCCCTCGCAACCACCACCGGGACCAAAGATGAACTTCCAAAGGTGCGCCCAAGGGCGGCATACCAGTTACAGGCCAGGATCCCACTCTTATTTCCTCCTGGTGGGGTCCCAGTTAACTTCAGATCGCTGGGTCCTACGCACGCTGGAGTATGGGTACCACCTCCAATTTGTTCCAACCCTGTCCCTCTTCAGGGACCCCTCTCACGAGCAATGACTCTTACAAGAGGTGCAGACGCCGATGGATGAAAGGGGCAAGGGGTTTTACTCCCGTTATTCCCTAATCCCCAAGTCGAACGGAGGTCTCAGACCTATCCTAGACCTGCGAGGACCCAACCAGTTTATGATAAGGTTGAAGTTCCGCATGATATCCCTGGGAACCATTATCCCATCCTTGGATCCTGGAGACTGGTATGCCGCCCTCGATAGGAAGGATGCATACTTTCACATCGCCATCTTCCCTCCGCATAGGAGATACCTCCGCTTTCTAGCCAACCGTCAGTACTTCCAGTTTACAGTCCTGCTGTTTGGCCTTTCCACAGCCCCACTGGTATTGACCAAGTGTATGGCCGTAGTCGCCGCCTACCTCCGCCAACGTCGGATATGCTTTTTTCCGTATCTGGACGATTGTCTTATCCGAGGAGACTCCGAGACACATCACTCAGCATGTGGGCATTGACAAGGTCCTATTCACACGTCTGCGCCTGATGATCACTAAAGAAAAATCCACTCTGGTTCTCACGCAGAGGTTAGACTTCATAGGAGCTATCCTGCACTCCGATCTAGCCGGAGCCTGCTTACCACAGCTGTGGTTTCAGGCAATGGCAACAATTATCCGAGGTCTGCAGACTTTCCCAACGACCTCGGCTCGCACTTGTCTCGGTCTCCTGGGTCCCATGGCTGCCTGCAAGTTTGTAACCAAACACGCCAGGCTCCGGCTCTGTCCTCTCCAAGTTTGGCTCAACTCCGTGTACTGCCCGGACAGGGACCCAATGGTCACGATAGTCACCATTCCCTCGAGCACCCTAGGCTCCCTAGAATGGTGGCTAACTCCCTCCCTGGTGTGGGCAGGGATGCCGTTCCATACGCCCCAGCCCTCAGTGTCCCTGACAACGGACGCATCATCTCGCGGCTGGGGTGCTCACCTCAGTCACCTTTGAGCTTAAGGCCTTTGGTCTTCTCAGGAGCTGGCATTCCACATAAATGTCCAAAAATGAGCAGTCCACCTGGTGAGCCATGGGTTCCAGCAGCAGCTGTGAGGCTGTGGTGTCTCAGTGTTTGCAGCCAACACAACGGCCATGTGCTACATAAACAACCAGGGAGGGACATGGTCCTCCCCCTTTTGTCAGGAGGCCATCCATCTCTGGGACTTTTGCATAGCCCACTCAATAAATCTGGTGGCGTCCCTTCTCCCAGAAGTTCAGAACACCTTGGCGCATTGACTCAGCAGGTCTTTCCTGTCTCACGAGTGGTCGATCTGCCCCGATGTAATGCATTCTGTTTTCCAGAAGTGGGGATTTTTTCCCCACATAGACCTGTTCATTTACAGCGAGAACAGGACATGCCAGATGTTCTCCTTCCAAGGTCTCTCCCCGGGATCGATCTCGGACGCTTTCTTGATGCCGTGGAAGGGCCAACTCCTTTATGCCTTCCCACCATTCCCGCTGATTCATAAGGTCCTGCTGAAACTCCGCAGGGGCAGAGCGTGCATCATTATGATCATCCAGGCAGCACTGATACACTACGTTGCTCGACCTGTTGATAGCAACCCAATTACCCTGCCACTCCACCCAGACCTCATAACTCAGGACCACGGCAGGCTTCGCCACCTGGACCTGCAGTCTCTTCACCTCACGGTGTAGCTGCTGCGTGGCTAAACCAGGTTAGCAGGAAGCCTTCCACCTGGTCAACGTACCTGGCCGAGTGGAAGCATTTCTCCTACAGGTGCGAAACGCTTGATCTTACTCCTACTGAGGTCTCCATCCCCTCTATTTTGGACTATCCCTGGCCTACAACAGCAGGGCCTAGCGGTATCATCACTGAGGGTACACTTGGCAGCCATCTCTACCTTCCACCCAGGCTAAGGTGGACTTTCCGTGTTCTCACACTCTATGGTTTCGAGGTTCCTCAAGGGCTTGGAGCGCTTATACCCTTAAGTACGCCACCTAGCCCCAACCTGGGACCTCAATCTGGTTTTAACCAGACTTATGTCTCCCACATTCGAGCCATTAGCGACCTGCTCACTGCTATACCTGTCTTGGAAGACAGCTTTCCTCGTAGCCATTACATCGGCCAGACGAGTCTCCAAGCTCAGGGCTCTTACGGTGGTTCCGCTGTACACTATGTTCCACAAAGACAAGGTGCAGTTATGACCACACCCGGCTTTCCTCCCTAAGGTGGTTTCGGCCTTTCATGTTAACCACACTTAACGCAATAGGGGCAACAACTGCACTCCCTGGACGTCTGTAGAACGCTCGCATTTTGTATTGAGTGGACAAAACCATTTTGTAAAACACTCTGTTGCGGTAGCAGACCGAAGGATAGGCCTACCCGTTTCCTCTGAGGATCTCATCTTGGGTGATGGCATGCATCCGCACTTGTTATGATTTGGCTCATATTTCCCCAAGCCACATCACCGTGCCTTCTAGCAGGGCTCAGGCTTCATCTGCCGCCTTGCTGGCTTGTGTACCTGCCCAGGAGATCTGTAGCGCAATAATGGTCCTCGGTCCATACCTTTGCTTCGCATTATGCTCTGGTTCAACAGTCAAGAGATGCTGCAGCCTCTGGCTCAGCAGTTTTACATTCTGCCACATTTCCCTCTGACCCCACCGCCTATGTAAGGCCTGGGAATCACCTAACTGGAATAGATATGAGCAAGCACTCGAAGAAGAGAAGACGGTTACTCACCTTTGTAACTGTTGTTCTTCGACATGTGTTGCTCATATCCATTCCAAACCCACCCTCCTTCCCCACTGTCGGAGTAGCCCGCAAGAAGGAACTGAAGGGTGGCTGGGTTGGCAGGGGTATATATCCGGCGCCATAGCGGCACCACTCCAGGCACCCGGCCGACCCACCGAGTGTTGCTAGGGTAAAAATCTTCCGACGAATGTGCACGCGGCGCGCACACACTTAACTGGAGTGGATATGAGCAACACATCTTGAAGAACAACAGTTACAAAAGTGAGTAACCGTCTTTTTTTACTTCTGGTATACGGAAAGGCTCAGCTCTTGCTTAAATATCTCATAAATTTTAGGATTAGAATAAATCTTCTTATGAGGCTGGTTTTCAAATATAGAACAAGTTAAAGGCAGTTCTGGCTCTCTTGTTTTCTTTATTACTTTTGTTTAAACTCTTGATCAATCATCTATTAGGGGGTATGAAACCTGCTATGGAATCAATCTCCCAGTACCCGACATTTCTTGCCTATCTCGAAGTGTGGATGCAGACCTTTTGGGTATGTCTATTCTGCAACTAAAAACCCATAGCTGGCCTATGCCAGCTGACTCTGGCTCCTGGGGCTCAGGCTCTGAGGCTGATTAATTGCTGTGTAGACTTTCAGGCTTGGTTTGGAGCCGAGGCTTTAAGACCCTGTGAGGTGAGAGGGTCCCAGAGCTCGGGTGGCCAGGGCCAGCTTTAGTAAGTGCGGGGCCCAATTTGTGGGGCTTGTACTCACTGGGCAGCGCGCTGAGCCTTCGGTGGTACTTCGGATTGCTGCTCCGGCCAGGGTAGCGGGGCCGCGGTGCTGCGCTCTGGCTGGGGGCGGGGGGAGGCGTGGGGCTTGCTGTGCTCCAGCTGGGGGGGTGGGGGCGGGCTTGCTGCGCTCTGGACGGGGGCGCGGGGCCCTCTTAGGCACGGGGCCCGATTCAGGGGAATGGGGGAATCGGCCTAAAGCCAGCACTGCGGTTGGCAGCCTGAGCTGGAATGTCTACACTGCAACAGCCATGCAGCTGGAGCTCCATGAGCCCAAGTCAGCTGGCATGGGCCAGCTGCGGATGGCTAATTATGGTGTAGGCATACCCTGTGACCTATATTGTGAGCTGTAACCCCCAGATGATTCTTATCAGGCCTTTTCAAAATTAGGAAAAATTTCCTGTATGTTTCCTAGTCTATTGCAGATAGGAACACTGAAATATTAGAAATGTTTACAAATAGATACATCTGTTACCCTTGCAATTTTAGTTGGGGTGACTGTTGCTAGAAAGTTCCAGGGTACTCTTGTGTCAGGTGAACAGGTCAATATGTCATAAATTGAGGAGAGAGAGATGGGCAAAGAAAGGTGTTTTATTTATTCATTTTAAAGCATTAGGTACTTTGCTTTCTGGCTTATTAGTAGAATTAATTGAAACATTAGTTTTCACTTTGCAAAACTGAAAACTCTTGAACTTCAATAAGAAAATATTTCTGTTACAAACCACTCTCATTGCCATTTTTACATCTTCACATTATGAAATGTTCATTTTTTGAACTGAGATACTCAGTGCTTGGTCTTTTCCCAAATCAACACTTAAAAAAAAGTGTAAGAAAAATTTCTGCAGCAATTTAAATAATAATCTAGTGGTAGGATATAATTTTATTTGAGACAGGACTACAGCAAAAACAACTCAAATATAAAACTTGGACATAAGTCTCTTCAAGGACTTCGGTGACTTTCTGTTCCAAATGGTGAAATTTTTAAAGTGATTGAAAAATCATGTGTGAGCATACTTCACTGGTGTCCAAGATTATAGCAGAGCCCAGATTTGTCAACCCAGAACTTGATGAGTCACACCGTATCAGCCTAGCTCACAGTGTGCTGGATTTCATTAATGCAAAGCCTGAGCAAAAATATGAGGGCATTAGCATGAGATTTTTGCTGCCTTACTGCCAGCATGCACATCTGTGAGGTGTGTGCTTTAGCTAATTGAGAGGAGGACTGGGAATTTTATACTAGTAAGGCTTCCTCTTGCTGCAACCAGTTATGTATGCTCCATGGGATGCCTGATGCTGAAAGTATCCTAGTAGTGTTTTGCTCTGAAGCATGAGGTGCTTCATTATAGGATTAGTAGTGCTATGCTGGTGACTTCATACCCACATGAGGAAGACCACATGACAGACTGCACTGGTTCAGTCAGTGATAAAGTATAGTTGCCAACATGAAACAGTGCGTCATGGACAACTCTATTAAATTGATTGTCTGGGGCAGTGGTTTCAAACTTTCCAGACTACTGTACTCCTTTCAGGGGTCTGATCTATCTTGCGTACCCCAAGTTTCATCTCACTTAAACTACTAGTTTACAAAATCAGACATAAAAATACTAAAGTGTCACAGCCACACTATTACTGAAAAAGCGCTTGCTTTCTCATTTTTACCATATAATGATAAAATAAGTCTATTAGAATATAAATATCATACTTACATTTCAATGTAATACTTGAGGCTGTTTTTCACTTGAGTCTTGTCTGAAGCCAGAGCCCCAGGTGGCAGGGCTTGAAGCCTGAGCCCCACTGCCTGTACTTGAAGCATGTAACTTAGCTTCCTTGGGCGTCCTGTGGCATGGGGCCCCAGGCAGTTGCCCTGCTTGCCACACCTAAAGCTGGCTCTGCACTTGTGAACCCTATAAACACATCTGCGACCCCCTGGGGATCACAAACCCCAGGTTGAGAAACACTGATTTAGATTGAGTTTCCCCTGGAAGACATCTCTGTGCCTCTGGTGGAGAACAACTGGTCTGGAGCACTAACAGGCCCCTCTGCTATTGGACATGTGCATTTTAGGTAATTGCAGTTGTTTTCTTAAAAGCAAGAGAGAGAATCCAGTTTTCACTAAAATATGAATGAAGCCCTGCTTGAAATCTCCAGAGCCACCACTTAAAAAAAATAAATAAATAAAATCTTGAAAATGTGGTTGCCCGAGCTTCCTTCTATTGTCAAATGGCTTGGGACCCACCTCTACTTATTTCTTTTGTCTGCATAGAGCACACTCTTAGTGCTCACTATTCCTCAGCTTCCACTGGAGTCTCATTGCAGGAGGCTGCAGGAGATGAGCCTGAGAGGCAGGTAGCAGTAAATGGAGCTATTAAATAAAAGGTTATTAAAGCAGCCGGTAGAGATGCTGCTGGAGTCTGACTACAGAAGTATAATAGTTCCCTCCTGGTCTCACAGTTCAGTACATTGCCTAGAACTGCATTTACGTGGGATGGTTGACCAAAACTAAACAGGACTTTTGGGTACTGTGGCAAGGTAGGTGGCTTTCTGTAATAGTTTCAGAACAGTTTGTTTAGTCATTATATGTAGCACATGTAGGCTAAGGACGAAAACCCAACATGTTCTATAGTAGAAAAGGCTCTTGAATTAGTAAGCAATATTTGCTCTTCCTGCTTTTCAGGCCACTGAAGACAGACCCTAAAAAGATCTGGAAACTTTTCTCAAGGTGCCCAACATTACGTAAAGCCCGTCTTTTTAGTGAACAAAATCTCAAGGAGCTACATAATTTCATTGTATTTAAAAACATTGTACAAATTGAGTTAGCTGACGTATTGAGGGTTACTTTCAGATTAGGACAAATTGTCTTCATTCTTGTCAGCTAAATGTGGCATGATGTTGAATGTGGTTTATCCTGATCTACTCCTCTCCCCTGCTCTCTCCCCAGCTTGAAGGTTTAATCATGATTAGCTGACATGCTGAACACAATTTGTCCTGGTTTTGCTGAGTGCAAAGCCATGATCAGCATTGTATCTGCTAACTCGATTCTCTTCGACAATATTCAAATACAGTAACATTTGTAGTGAGGACAAGCCCAGTCTGTTGATGAGCTATCTAACTGGAGCCAGGGCCGACGAGGGGGGGGGGGGAGGGGAAAGCCGGTACAAATTACCGGGGCCTGGCGTCCGGGAAGGGGGCCTGGTGTCCCCAGCTTCGTCAGCCCTGTTTAGCAAGTCTGCCCTTGCTGGGAGGCCCCCAAATTTTTTTCACCGGAACCCAAACCCACTGTCGGCGGCCCTGATTGGAGCAATAGGTGGCGGTAAATAAAATAGTCTGTAAATTACTTCCAGTACCTACCATAGTATGTGTTGGGTGTAAATAAGTTAATTTTCATTTCATACTTAATTTTTAATTTATATTACTCCACAGTTTTACTTAGATTTACGAATAAACTTGTTTTACTGTTTCAAATCACTTTTTCCTTTCTCTGCTGTTTAATTCTAAGAAACAGAATTTATGGGAACAGAACTCTCAAAACATACTACTGTAACATGAATAAGAACAACCATTAGACTTAAAATCTTACACAAATAAAAGAGGCTTTATTTTGGGAGAAGGGTAATTCATTTTAAATTTTCCTTCCAACCCCCCCCCCCAAAAAAAAAATGCTACAAATTCCTTTTAGTCTGCTTTTAGATCTGAAGGAGTTGACTCTGACAGTATTCTTCCAACAACTCCTTAAAATGTTCTTGTTAGGCCCTTAGAGAAGCAACACTCGGTTAAGGGTCACCAATAAAATTAAATGCAAATCATTATACAGATGAAGTACAATAGTAGATTAAGCTGGGAGGAAAAGGGGATCAGGGTAAACTGCAGGCCTTACAATCTGGAGGTACTATTCCTTTGATCTTGTTACTGTCCAAGTCCCTGATTTTTTTAAAAGTACCTTTTTGTTGCACATTTTCTTCCCCAGTTTCTTGTATATCTCTATTAAATTTCCAGTTTGAAAACTTAATTTTTCTGTGTGCAATGTAATATATTTGGAACACTAACATTTAGTCACAGTTCCTCTTCCCTCCATTCAGGGCCGGCTCTACTGTTTTTGCCGCCCCAAGTAGTGTGCCAAATTGCCACCGCGGATGGTGGGGGCAGTCTTTGTGTCGTTACGGCAGCACACGCGTTTCCGCGGCGGCAGTGGCAATTCGGAAGCAGCTTCTGTATTCAACTGGAAGACAGAAGCTGTGCCGCGCGGACAGATGAACATAAAAGCTGCCGCCGAATTGCCGCTGCTGCCGAATTGCCACTGCCGCGGAAATGCGTGTGCCACCCTAATGGCACATGGACTGCCCCTGCCCTCTGCGGTGGCAATTGGGCACGCTGTTTGGGAGCAAAAACACACAGACTGCCGCCCCTTGCAGATTGCCACCCCAAGCACCTGCTTGGGATGCTGGTGCCTGCAGCCGGCCCTGCCTCCATTCTTCATTTCCAAAAAGAAATATAAAACTTTACAACATGGCTATATGTAAAAACTTTCACAGTCTTCGGTGGGATTGAAGCAAGCCATCAGTAGTCATACAGAATTCTGCTTTTGGCTGTGCACCCTTAGAAGTGTTAGCTGAAAATAAAATGTGCATATACAAGGAGGTGTTTTCTTTAAAAGAAACAAAAAACACTTTTCATTTTCCTCTAAATGATCCTGACTCTAAACAATTGCTATGTACAGGAGAATAGCCTGCAGAGATCTGTGTTTTGAGATATAGTATAACAAAATTGTATCTTAAAATAAAATTACCATTCCAGAACTAAACTCCCTATCAAACCCCTCACCTCCTACGTGCACAAGACTCTATATATTACAAAAATATTCACTTCTTTGCTAAAACTTTTAAACAGAGTTATAGCTTAGTGCTATAAACCTGAAAAATTTGTAGTGAAAATAATGGTTTGTAATGGAAATTTGACAGACTAATTACAGTGTTGCTTTAATTGTCTTATTTCAGTTTTGTTCCTCTAACAGCTGTTCGGTTATAGGGATCTGTTTGTTTTTTACTCGGTCCCTGTTGATAATCATCTTAAAATATATCTTAGGCCACGTCCAGACTAGGTATTAAAATCGATTTTAGATACGCAACTTCAGCTACGGGAATAACGTAGCTGAAGTCGAATTTCTAAAATCGAGGTACTCACCCGTCTGGACGGCACGGCATCGATGTCCGCGGCTCTCCGTGTCGATTCCGGAACTCCGTTCGGATTGATGGAGTTCCGGAATCGATGTAAGCGCGCTCGGGGATCGATACATCGCGTCCAGACTAGACGCGATATATCGATCCCCGAGCAATCGATTTTAACCTGCCGATGCCGCAGGTTAGTCTGGACGTGGGCTTAGAGAAGAAATCCTAAAACAAGAAATTTTAAATTTCATGAGACTTTTATTTTATCTCAGCTTGTTTTGGCAATAGAGATGTCTTGGTCTGTAGTCTTTAGATTTGGGCTTTCATACTCCATCCTGATTATATTGCCATGGAGATGTTTCCCATTAAATACAAATTCCTGGTTTATAGCATGTATGATAACTTGATGTGGATTTTTTAGTAAGTAATAGATATAACCTCCATAAAATCCCTCTGCTCTGGGTGATCTGTATCATCCTAGTAACTTAGTTATATTTAAGTAGTTACACAGCAAATGGTTGTACATGTGCAATTAATCTGATATTTTGTTTTATAGTACATCATTCACAAACCTGAGAAAAGTAAAAACCAAATTGAGAGCACAAAGATTTGTCTTATCTTATCTTGCAACTGTATACCAGTATAGTCATGGTAGTTTCAAATTAAAAACAAGCTGAACCTACTTCAGAAAATACATTTCTTTAGACATACGGAAACTGAGTTTGCATGAAAATCCTATAAGCAGAGAATTAGAGTAAATAATATTAAGGGAGCAACATATGTCAAGGCTTGAGATTTAGAAATTTAGCTTGTGATTGAATGGTGACTTTCTTGAAGATAAACAGATGTATTAATTTTTAATTTGTCTTTTTGATCTCTAAATTAGCGCAGAAGTTTTACTGGTTAATTTTAAGAAAGCAAGTGTTTGAAAGTTTTGGCAAATACTAACTTGTTGTAATGAATGTATGGTAATGAAAGAAATTAAGAGGAGAGCTGAATTAGAGTGAATGATTGTTCAGTCATGTGGGTCAGGCTAGCTGCATAGCTTGGTTGTTAGACTGATTGCTCAAATTACATTGCCTCAGGTCCTGCATTTGGTTGGCTGTCTCCTCAGATCTTAACAAGGTTCTGGGAATTTGTTTCTGACAAAGTTTGCTTTGTGTTTTTGCAGGATGCTTCATCTGCAGACATTAGGAAAGCATATCGCAAGCTTTCACTAACTTTACACCCAGACAAGAACAAGGATGAAAATGCAGAAACCCAGTTTAGACAAGTAAGTGACACATGCTATACTATACTTTTTTTTATGACATAACTTTACTTATTAACATCAAGAATAAATACAGTTTTGATAACACAGTAATATTTTGAAATTAGTAGTAATTTTCAAACAGGGCAGAATTATTCCTGTATTTGTTGGATTTAGTGTTGGACAAAGGTCATACAAAATGTTCTGAAGCTAGTTCAGTAACTCAGATTAGTATTTGAGTATTTGAATACATTTGATTTATAAGTATTTTAAAATATTTAGATGTATTCCTGTTAACAAAAACAAGTTTTATTCCTTTCTCTCTGTATAAAAGCATACATACAAACTTCTGTTAAAAGGGAAAGTCTGTTTGTAAGCCTTTTACTACTTTGCCTTTTAATAGAAGTTGGGGAAAAGATCTTCTCATCAGTCTTCATTATAAGTCATTTAATGTAGATATCAATAAAATAATTATCTTAAGTCTTGATTCATTTCCCCTTCTGAATCTTGACATTTAACTGAGCAATAGAGTATGCCTGTCATAGTTCAGCTTTACCAGTTCAATGTTCTTCACAAAACGAAGGCTACTTGCTGTGTAGTGTTATAACTGGAGAACCTTTAGACCTATTGAAGGGACACTATTAACTTAAAAATCACATTCCCAATGGAAATTTTTACCTGTATTTGAGATAAATATCACCTCAGACTGAAATATTAGAGAGAGAGAAAAATCTGTTTTTAAGATTTGATTGCTTTGTGCGTGGTGCTTTCACTGTTTCCTTTTCATAGTCATTTTCTTAATAAAAGCAATGCTTTTATTATAGTTGGTGGCTATCTATGAGGTTTTAAAGGATGAAGAGAGAAGGAAGAGGTGAGTACACTTTGCATATTTTTTAAATAAACCTCTCATGGGTGCTAATCCTACAGAATTTATGCACATCCTTAACTTTATGCACTCTGAGTAATCCTATTGACTTCACTGACTCACACAGAATATAGTTAAGCACGTATATGTCTTTGCATGATTTTGGGCATAATTTTTATTTAGCTATTATTTAAAATAAAGAGAATGTATATAGGTATATGGCACATGTTTCAGAGAGATAAGATGATTACTTTCTTTGATTCTGAACATTTTTTAAAAGTTTGTATTTGGAGTGAAATTTTCTCTGCTAGAACAATCTCTAAAAGACTAGCATTTGTAGTTCTGTATTTCTGGATCATGTCTACATGGGCAGAGAGCCATAACTTGGTGAGTTACAATTTTAGACATGTGAGTTGGGAATTATAATCCACTTTGCCCACCTGTTGGTTCCTTCTCACTACATAAGAACTTTCACATGATGCTTAGGTACTCTGTTCCTGAATGTTTCTAGCTTCATGTATTTTGCTATTTTTCTTTTTAAAAACATATAATTATATTAGTGTCTGGATGAACCTAAGGGTTTTTTAAAGTGGTAGATAGTTGCCCTAGTATATAATTTAAATATTTGACTAGTGTCCCCGAAGCTTAAGTGGTGTTCCAAGAGTACCTGAAAGATAGTAATGGACAGTAGCTTGTGTTTGGACTGCTTTCCAGAGGACTGTAATATGCCTGTACATACAATCTGGTTTTAGGATATCCACTTGAACTAATGATTATCAGGTTAACTTGGCTAAAGAAAAAGAATCATACTCCCAGCACAGGAGTTCTAGTGAAGTATCTTAAGGTTTACAACTCTCTAAACAGGGATTCTCAGGACCTTCTCCTGAAGGCTTTTGGCTTTGTAGAGATCTTGGCAGGAAACCATGTCTCATAGCAGAGATTGTCCTCTGTCTGGTAATCCTATGTTTTGAACAAGCCATGGAAATGTGTTTAAGAGAGTTTTTTAGATTGTGTATGTTTTCTACTCTGCCTCCCTCTGTGGAATTTCAGCTTGGAGTCATAGATCAAGGAAATTTTGGAATTGTAACAACGGGTGCGGTAGAAGGAAGGGGGTCAGTATCTGTTTTAAAATGTTTCCAAAAGTATGCATTAGCCTGAAATCTTATGTCTTCTTGCTTTATGGGTGACACCTTTTTAAATGTATTTTCTATTTCATCATAGTTTAATGTTGAGGGAGTTTATCATGAGATTTGTCTTTGGAGTGCCATGGGAATTTTCCCACATCTTCCCCCCCATGATCTTTCTTCACTTGTGATTGTGATTCAGTAGCTTGTAACTATTATGTATTTAAGCCTGTCTACCTGAGAAAATCGTACCTATTTATCTAAGCCATTTTAGAAATTTATATATTGAAATTGGTGCAGCCTCTTCATATGAAAATTTAATTTCATATTAAGGAAGCCTTGTATCAGGTTAGCTTAAGTTGATACATTACAAACAATTTTCTCATATGAACGGGGTCTTCCTGATATTTTTGTCTGTTCGAGGGTGTGTATGAATGACTAGCCATTCTATAGGCGAAAGGGTGGTAGTCACCTGAAAAGAGATTTCTAGAAATAGTATGCAATCTATAGTGTAAGATCTAGTTGTCCAATCTCTTCTTCACGAATCCTTTATCATTTGGATTGGGGACCGAGTTGAAAAACTGATCTGACAGATATATGCGTAAGTAGAGGCACTATTCAGACCCCTGAAGGCACAACCAACTAATAGGTAACTAACTTTTCCTTGATGCAAGTCTCAACTAATCATGCTTTGAATCAGTCCTCTAAAGGGACATGCCTGAGGCCAGATAACACACATTCCCCCCTATAACCTTAAAGGTCTGGAGCAGCGGGCAAAAAGGGATAGTGGCCTCTCTAAGAGTCTTCCTACTCTTTTGATGGTTTGGGGGAGGCATTTCATGAGCTGGTGGGCTGACCAGTGGTGCTCAGGTAAGCCATTGTCCCTTGTGTACCTGGGAGAGAGTATATAAGTACTGTCACTCCAGCTGATAGCTCTCTCTTAGCAATCCCCCGCATAGGAGATGGTGTTTTTTTGGTCTGCTGTGGGCATTACACTAGTTGCCTTTTGGGGAGCTGGAAAGAAATTTTCCCCTCAATGTCGTCAGATTGGCTGGCAGGTAGCGTGGATTTTTTTGCTTCCCCACAGCAACTTAGGACCTGGTCAGATAGGTCAGGAGGTACAATTCAAGGTATCAGAATTTAGCAGGTGATAGGTGTCCGGTGCTGGTACTTGTTCCATAGGAAGTCTGGTTCACTGATAAACTGAAAGCAGTAGTGCATATTAGGGGATGGTATCCCCTAAAGTAGCTGGGGAATGGATTTGGGGCTTTTAATGTTTGGTACAGTGAGAACAACCCCCTTTCTTCAGCCCTTTAAGCCTCATGGAAGGGGAAGACGATCAGGCCTCAGCAATGGGCTAGGACCAGGTATCAGTGAGGGCTGATGGCAGCCCTCAAATAGGTGCAAAAAATTGAAGAAGAAATGATGACCTGCACTGTATGAGTTACTGCCAGGTAGTTCCCAGATGAGTTAAGTTAATGAAGTTGTAGCCTAATTAAACCACACCCCTTGCATCTTGTCTGTCTTCCTGCATGTCTGGGAAAATGATTGTGTGTATACAGAAACAATAGTTACACTTCACAGAACAAATCAGTGGAGTAACTCCTTTCAGCAGGTTAAAAAAAAAATTTTACTTTTAACACATGGAGTTAGGCATGATTTTTATTTTTTATTCTCTTTCATTTTGGAGCATAAACTTGCCTTGCAGTATTAGTTTAGTAGTGGTAATTTTTTATGAGAACAAAAAATAAAAATCCTGTTTGTCTTTTCCAGGAAGACTCACTCTTGCCAGTAGAATGTACCGCTTTAGCGTATTAACACTTCATATTTTCCTTTTTTTATTTTAATAGTAATATAATTTAAATGTGCATGTAATATGCGTTAAAATATTATTTACTTTATGTATGTGCTGTATACAGAGTAGTGCAGTGCACAGAGCCCTTGATGTAAATTAATCCACATAAGTGTTATATGCCAGATAGGATCTTACATAGGCTTTCTGTGCTGAAGTGAATTTCACCCAGTAAGATTTTTATTGTATAAAATTACAAGCTAAACTTGCTAATAGTCATTACTTTGGTTTTAATTTGTGGAGGATTTATGTAATTTTGAACAAACTTTTCCATTCACTACATCTAATCAAATGTCTTAACAATACATTTAACCCTTAGTGTTCTTAACTAGCTTTTGGTTTATACATCCACTTTCTGTAATATTGTGATTTTCATTACAGCAAGCATTAGTGTCTGAATCAAAATAAGCATCCTTCTAACACTAAATGATGAATATACCTTAGTACTCTGTGTAATTGACTGACTTTACACATAGCATATGGAAAATATAAAGTGTTCTTGACCATATTTGCATTACATGTTGCCTTTGATAGTTTATGGGGAAAAAGCTTCAGTGGTGCTTTTTCCTAAGATTTATATTTTAAATTATAAGATCTCATTATTTCAGACTTGTTTATTGTCCCTTTTGTAAGCTACATCAGATCTCTGAAGTAATGTGTGAAATGTGAAGTGTCCTGGGCTTTAAAAAAAATGGCAAATATTTTATTTGATTGTAAAATAGATTAATTATACTGTAATGTTGAAATCAGCTACCAAATTTAATTGATTTTTCTTGCACTATACTAAATTCTAGAGAGTCTAAAAACTACAACATGAATCATCGTAGGTAGGTGAAATTATCACACTTTCACAACTGTTTCTTAATGGTGGTACTAAATTTTAAATTAATATTTTTAATGAAAGTTTTACTTTCATTATGAAGTTTACTTTCTTGTGCTGTGATTGTTACTTCCTGGTATTATTTATTTCCCACTGTAAATTGCTGACTATTTCAAAAGTTCACAAAACTGCTGGGCACTCTCATATGCCATATACAAGTTGCATTATGTGTACTTGCACACATCTGAGGACAGGAAAAAATAGTGCAGATAGATTAAATGAAATTTTGTGGGAAGGAGAGGTAAAGAGTAATAATTTAAAATAGGTTGATAAAGTAAGAATGCTTTGTAATTCAATTCTGAATGATTCTCCTTGCTGCACATGCTTTGCCTATCCTTCATAGCTGCTAATTTTTTTTTTATTTTTTTTTTGCAAATAAGTACTTTACTGAGTAATGTGTATGCTTTTTAATTAAATGATGTCTTAAATGTGGAAAACAACATTAAAAATTATGGGAGGCTTTTGAGTAACTCTGGGATCATTGTTCACTTGTAACCCTAAAAATCATCACGATAGCTTTATTTTTCAAATATAGTGCTTAATTACTATAGAAAGCAGTGATTTATCTTTCAACAATATATATTCTAAAAAGTGGGTTATAATAGAAGCTATCTTCCTTTAAAATGGCCAGTCGTGTGAGCCATAATGTTCATTGATAGTAAAATCAATAGAGCATTGATTCTAAGACATAATCCTCAGAGACTGTTGTTCAGAACACTAGACATAGCCAAGTAAATACTGTGTACTATTTAGAGTGTTTAATGCATGAAATTCTGCTGTCTTAAATTTGGTTAGGTGTTAAACAGGACTGATATATTGTGATGATAAGACTGCATTGTTGATAATCACAATACTGGAAAACAAATATTTAGCAGCATTATTTTATCATAACTTACTTGTTTTTCTCCTCTAGTACATAACTTAAGTTTAGTACTTAACTTGTCCCAGTGTATCAGAAAGAAAAATATTTAGTAAATTAATAATAATGTACAAAAAGACTTATCCTTTTCCCTTCACCCTCAGGTGTCTCTGAGAGCTTTAAATTGATGGCATACACAAACATAACATTTTGTTAGCAACCTTTTTTTCTGAAATCAAATTATTCACTGTCTTGGTTGAATATAATCATTTTTTGCTTCCAAAATATTTCTCTTGTATTTCAACTCTAAACTATTCAGTAGGACTACAATGCATTATGATTTTTAGATTAAACAAGTGTTAAAGTGGTTGTGTTTGCTTGGTTTGCTCTTGAAATATGCAGTTTTCCATTCTTTAGTAGTTTAAGTTTAAAATGTCATTTCCTAAACTAAGTGCTGAATAGGTTTTTTTGTTTTCTTTTTCTTATACAAGTAGGTTATTGCCTCAAGTCTTTTATTGATTTATTGTGAAGGAAGAAAAAAGTTATCCTAAAATCAGAATTTACATTTCTTGATATTAATCATATACATTTTCATAATTTTATAAGAAGACAATTTCATGGTATATATCTTATTTAGTATGTAACCATAGAAGTCAGCAGAATATTGTGCTTTAAATCATTTTCCTAGTAAATTACTAATAATGTCTCCTGCCTTGAACAAATAAATGGTCATTTATCAGAAATCAAATTTTCTAGATTTGTTGAATTAAATATATTTTGCACTTAAAACCAGTGTTTTTCCACTAAAAAAAAAAAAATGAAGTTGCCAGTAATAAATCTTTTTTTTTTTTAAATTTCTTAGTACATCTCCAAGGTATCAATTTAATAACTATCAAAGTAGCTACTGCAGTTGTTGCATTTAAATTGATTTACATGTCAAGACTGGCAGTTTAGCAGCTGCGCTATTATTCCTGGATCGGTCAATTTACTTGAGAAAAACCTACTACTGAGTTCTACTGACCTGCATGACAATATAGGCCCTATTTCTATTCCTGTAATTAGGCCTGCGAGTAACTCAGAATATTTTTAATTAAAATATTTTGGTCAATGTGTTGCACCAAATTAGGCCTTTCAGTGCAGATTTAATTCTAGAAATGGTGTGATTAGAATATGTAATGAATTGCGTTCAGTTTAAGATTAACAGGTTGTGTATCTTGAACATACAGTATTTGAATGTGACTATTTCAAGTTTTATATTATAGCTTTTTTCCTCTAAGTTTTTCCTCTTCATGTTTTAGATTAGGTATCTTAAATTTAAATTTTATAGGGTTATGTAAACCAGTCTTGAAGTACATTAAATAAATTAACAGGCAAAGACTGCTTATGTTAAAGTACTTCAAGGAGTAAATGTGGAAAAATAAACTGACTTTTTTTATTCAAATGACTTTTGTAAGGACATAGTTATATTAATAAAAGAGAATAGCCTTAAAATAGATTAAACAGTTTAATGTGAGCAGGTTAACTTTGCAGTAGCATTCTTTAGAAATAAACAAAGTTGCCTGGATCCTATGAACCTTGATTTCTAGCATCATAAGCAAGAGTTTAATTAGAAGGTACGCCTAGCTAGAAGGTTTATGATATAACACCATAAAGAAAATCAAGAGCCAGATATTTTACCTCATTATTCATGTTTTTAATTAGTAAAACACTTAAGTAATTGAAACTTGGTTCCTTGTGTTCTCATATTTCAGTTATTTCTCTTGTTGTTCACTTACATCCTGGGGACCTGACCATTGATTGATAGGCATGCAGAACATACGTCCCATTCGACAGCAAGTCCTGATTCATAAGAGAATCAGATGGGGGTGCTGTAGGAGTAGTAGAGTTTACCACCTTTCTGCAAGAGATGGGAAACATTTCCACATCATACTGCTCTGAATTCTGTCTGTCCCCTGGTATTTCAAAAAAGTTACATTATTATTATTATTATTATTATTATTATTATTATTTTACCTTATTTTGTGGTGTTGTGGTAATTTGTCTTTAACATGAAGTGAGTTGGTTTATTTCATTTTAAACTCTCCATGAAAGCCTGTTATATTTGCTACTGTAGGTATGATGATATTCTGATCAATGGACTACCAGATTGGCGACAGCCTGTATTCTACTACAGGCGGGTGAGAAAAATGAGCAATGCTGAGCTGGCATTACTCTTGTTCATTATTCTCACAGTGGGTCATTATGCTGTGGTTTGGTCAATCTACCTGGAAAAACAGCTGGTAAGTATTGGTAATAAATCAAATGCACTACAGTCATTGGTTTATCTGAATTATTGCAAAAGTTTCCAAATAGGGATTTTTACTATATGTCCCTTTCCATTCAAATTAGTTTTCTGGTATTTTAAATGGTTAGTTGTATTAGTAGCAAAGATTTTATTATTTAGTTGTATGATTGATACGTTCTATATGTTCTAGATTCAAAAGTCAAAATGAAATAATTTTTATATGAATGTAATGTAAAAATTTAATTTTTTATACAGTCGCTGATGACAATTTAGTGAACAAAAGGGTTTTTTTCTAGTTTATCAGAGGAAAGAAAGACAGCAGACACCTTCTCTACCATCTGTTGAAGCAGAAACATGTCCTTCCATGGTCATGCTTTTGGTCTTCACAAATGTTGGGCGTCTCTGGTCTTGATTTTCAGAACTCGTACTCACTTTGGCTTTCCCTGTTCTTATTGGAGGTTATTTCCAAAATAAAACCTGATAAGTGTTCTCTGGTCCATTAGATAAGCGGTCAAAGCTAAAGCATTTTTCAGTATTTATTCTCCTCCATGCCCACCCCCACCCCACCCCTATATGTCTTTGGAAGCTTTAAGTTGATGGTACAAGTGAACATAACATAAAAAGCAATCGATTTTTGTTTATACTCCTTTAAAAAAAACCAAATACAAATTGAACAGTATTCACACATTAGCATCTATTTACTTTTTATTTTCCAAGCTACATTATTAAAGTTGATGAATGAGAAAGGAGCCAAGTTGAATGCTTTCTCTTCTTAGAAAACTTTGATTGCTATGGAGATACACATGACTGACAGAGCTGGACTTCATGTGTGTTTAAGGACTGGATGCCATGGCAACAGTTATTGTTAGAGATAGATGATTTTACTTAATCATGTAGGACCCTAGATATATTTGCATAAATGCTACTCTAATGTTTATCCTTCACAGAAGAGTTCCAGTAACATTCATAGAGTACATGTTAATGATAATTGTAACTGTAATTCTTTCTACATTAAGGATGAACTGCTTAGCAAAAAAAAGAGAGATAAGAAGAAAAAGACAGGAGGCAGGAGTACAGATGAAGTAAAACTTGGGGCTGCTGACAAAAACGAAAGGTGGGAACAGTTACTAGTATATTTTCATATTTAAATGATTTTGTCAAAGGTCTACTTCAGCTATTAAATTGATCAAATATTTTACACACTCAGCATGTATGCTTGTATGTGTGTGTCCACACCGAAAGATAATCTCTTAAATTTATGAGAATGTAGCAAGGCTGGCAATGTGTACTATGATTGCTGTTTATATATGTTCAGGGAGGCATTGGTGTGGGTTTGTAATATGAAATGTGGTTATGTGGAAGATAGAAAGTAATTGTAAAGCAAAGAATGTATAAAGTCTAGTTTATTTGCAGAAGGGTGCTTATGGTTTATACAACAATTTTTGCAAGAAATTTATTACAAGCTTTTCCACTGAAGATTTAAATTAAATGTAAACTAACATTCACCATTATTGAGTCTTTAATGTATTGAATCTCTAGTAAGTGCTGAAAGTTTGGAGATTCTTTAATGTTGTTTGTTTCACATAGAAACAAAAGCATTAGTAAAGGATTCTGACTGCTGTTTAGTTAAGAAGCAACATAGGGAAGTGACATCCAGTATACTCCAAAAGATACCACCATTTCTTCTATTGATTTATAGAAAGAAATAAAGGGTTTAAATAGTTCACACAGCAGGGGCATGAACTGGATCAATGCAGGATGGAGATCAGAGACTGTTCTGCCTGTCTTCTATTCTGATGACATCAGTGAGTAATGCTTCAGTGAACTGCAAATGACATTAATTTTTATGTATTGGTTTATTTATGCTACCGTCTTCATATCTAGTTGTCAGCGCTTGTGAACACTTTGGTGTTGGTTAGTCTTTTTTAGCTGAAATGATCACTTAAGTCTTAGGGCTTTATTTTTGTGTAAATGAAGAAAACTCCTGTTAAAAGAAGATTAAAAATATAACAATTAATAGAAGCACATTGTCTAAATCTAGTCTTGATTCTTTGGTTTGTTACATGCTTTTTAATGGCTTCAGTATTCACAGTTTATATTTTATATTAATGTTTATGCACTTTCAAAATGGATTAATAAGCATTTTGAATTTTACATTTCTAGTTTGAGGCTGTAGGAGAGTTGCTGATTTTTGTAAACAGGTATATTGTGTAATGAAAATGAAAATGTATTTTTAATATTTAAAATAATTTTACTTTGCTGTAGATCATTGGAAAAACCACAGTGGCGTGATTTGCTTCCGTGCAAGTTGGGAATTTGGTTCTGTCTTACTGTAAAAGCATTACCTCAGCTGTTGCAGGTAAAAATACAATTTGCACCCCACTTTTTTGTGGGATTATTTTGCTAGTTTCATTATGCTGTGATCACACAGTGTTGCTTGTTCACATGATTTTTTTGTCCCCAGAAGTATTTTTCTTATACAGATAAATAATATCCTTAAAATAATTTAAAAGTTCATCTAAATGTGAATATATATTTGTAAAATGGGTATTTCGTTTAGTATACCCTACAATTCTAATTGTAGTTCTCTTATTTATCTGCACTCTGATTTATAAACAGGCAAGACTTTAAGAATTGTTCAAGAATAAATAGAAAAGGAGGGTGAAAATTACATGTATTTTAGGAGAAGCAGCAGTGTGTGGAAATAAACTGTTAATGGTAACATTATAGCTTAAATGTATATAAAATATACAGTATTTGTGCAATGTATATTAATATCCAGTTCAAATTTAATAGGAAACAGGGAAATAAATTGAGGGCGTTTTTTTGTTTTTTTTGTTTTTTTTTTTCTTGGAGTAATTTTAATTTTACCCTTTTCACTGGCAACTGATATCTACCTTTTCCTCAAATTAATCCACTAACTTTTTTTGTAATGACTGAGAAAGTTTTTAAAGAATTCATTCATATTCAAAAATATGTCAGTAGAAGGTTAAGGTTGTACAGTTAGTACTTTGGAGGAGGGAAAAAATCAGGAAAAGCAAAAATTAACGTTAGCATAGGAACTTAAATTTGTTCAGCCTGACTGACTGTAGTATTCTACTTTAAGTGTATAACAATAGATTTATTTGTTAAAGGCACATTGTAAGATACAGAGGTTATGTAACATCACCAACTTAGTGTCATCATAGTCTGGAAAGTGTCTATGGAGAAAAAATATCTTCTCTTCTTACATAACAGATTTTTACGCCCTGTGGTTTTGGTCATATCTCCTTTAGTGATTAAAAAATAAGATGGTTGCATTTTTATTTATTATTTGTTTCTCTTATTAATAATATAGAGTTGCTATGAATCAGGGAAAGAAAGCAGGTTTAGATTTTGGCTTACACATCACTAACATAATTATTAACTAAGGCATCACTGCTGGAACTGTTTCCATGCAGATGAAACAGTTGACTTTACAGGAATGGCATATTAAACAAGCAAGAAAGCAAAACAATGAATTGTTTTATCTGTTAGCAGAATAAACTTACTAAGGAAGTCAGAGACAGTAAACATGGTTCTCAGGATTGCCATTTTTAGTGACTTTTTGAAGGATAACTTCTCTTGAATGTTAGTTGTAGACATCTTAACTGCTTGTATTACCTTGCCTTTTAAAAAAAAATGATGTAAGCTTGATATTGTACTAAAGTAATTTTTAGTTAGTTTTTCTTATTTTAAAGAAAACATTGGTCACTTCCCGGTCACAGTTGGGCTTTTAAGTTCATTCCTCATTTTGGTGAATGAGTTGGGGGAGGAGTGAATTCACAAATTGTTGCTATCTGTTGACAATTTCCTGTATTGGTTAACAGGACAGTAGCACATCTTATTGTTTTGATTATTTTCTTCATTTACAATTTGTCTGATCCTTTTTCTAGGAGCAGTCATGGTGTATTGTGTCATTAGACAATGGCCATGTCTACATCTAAAATTTTGCAGCGCTGGTTGTTACAGCTGTATTAGTACAGCTGTATAGGGCCAGCGCTGCAGAGTGGCCACACTTACAGCAACCAGCGCTGCAAGTGGTGTTAGATGTGGCCACACTGCAGCGCTGTTGGGCGGCTTCAAGGGGGGTTCCGGGACGAGAGAGCAAACCGGGAAAGGAAACCAGCTTCCCCGCGGTTTGCTCTCTCGGTCCCGGAGCCAGCCAGCAAACCGCAGGGAAGGAGACCTGCTTGCTCGGGTTTCCGGGACCGAGAGAGCAAACCGGGAACGCCGCGGTTTGCTCTCTCGGTCCCGGAGCCAGCCAGCAAACCGCAGGGAAGGAGACCTGCTTGCTCGGGGTTCCGGGACCGAGAGAGCAAACCGGGAACGCCGCGGTTTGCTCTCTCGGTCCCGGAGCCAGCCAGCAAACCGCAGGGAAGGAGACCTGCTTGCTCGGGGTTCCGGGACCGAGAGAGCAAACCGGGAACGCCGCGGTTTGCTCTCTCGGTCCCGGAGCCAGCCAGCAAACCGCAGGGAAGGAGACCTGCTTGCTCGGGGTTCCGGGACCGAGAGAGCAAACCGGGAACGCCGCGGTTTGCTCTCTCGGTCCCGGAGCCAGCCAGCAAACCGCAGGGAAGGAGACCTGCTTGCTCGGGGTTCCGGGACCGAGAGAGCAAACCGCGGCGAAGCTGGTTTCCTTTCCCGGTTTGCTCTCTCGGTCCCGGAACCCCGAGCAAGCAGGTCTCCTTCCCTGCGGTTTGCTGGCTGGCTCCGGGAACGCGAGAGCAAACCGCGGCGAAGCTAGTCTCCTTTCCCGGTTTGCTCTCTCGGTCCCGGAACCCCGAGCAAGCAGGTCTCCTTCCCTGCGGTTTGCTGGGTGGCTCCAAACCGGGAAAGGAAACCAGCTTGATTACCAGAGGCTTCCTCCTTCCACGGAGGTCAAGAAAAGCGCTGGTAACTGTCTACATTGGATTACCAGCGCTGGATCACCAGCGCTGGATCCTCTACACCCGAGACAAAACGGGAGTACGGCCAGCGCTGCAAACAGGGAGTTGCAGCGCTGGTGATGCCCTGCAGATGTGGACACTCTCAAAGTTGCAGCGCTGTAACTCCCTCACCAGCGCTGCAACTTTCTGATGTAGACAAGCCCTATGTTAAAAAAAATTTTTAGATGCCTACTGAGCATACCCAAGTTACTTTTCTTCAGTCATGTAACTTTATTATCGAACACGGCCAGTGATATTCCATAATTGATTATATTTATAGGCTAAGTTTAAAAGCTCCATCTCTATTTGAATGAAGTGTGTGTAGGAGAGAAAGCTGTAGCAATATTTTGGCGGCAAAAGTTTGCCCATGCCACTCACTATCTTCACCTTTTAAGCCTTACATATTACAACTAGCTGAACAGATTTTCCTCAAACTTTAAAAATATATCACTTTTTGGTTGATACCAGAAAGCTTCATCCCCAAAAGAGGCTTTTAAAAAAAAAAAAGTGAAAGCAAGATTATAATTAAGGTTGCAAAATAGTTTCAATCTAGTATTTGCTCTCAAAAAATATTTACTTATGAGATGATAGGGCATGTTAATGTCCTTCTTGTCACCGTTCTATCCACTTAGATGATTCAGATTGCAAAGATGCTACACATGTCTAATTCTCATTTATCCAACTGAATGTCTTCCTCCCCTTCCCCCCCTCAGAAATATCAAATCAGAGAAGGAGGCACTTAAAATAATTAAGGTGACCCTTTACTTGAGAAAAATGCTTTGTTTGCGTGTCCTCGGAATGGCCTGTGTCAGTTTCTCTTGCTCTTTTTGCATCATGGAGTTAAAATAAAAATAGGAGAGGGATGTGTGAGAAAAATGTAGAACTTTCAATCCTGAATTATGTAAGGAATCTTTTATTTTTAATTATTTGGGAGCATGAGTCAAGAGGAGGAAGAGGAACAATGTGGATTTTCATAGTTGTGCCTTTGGGGTTAGTTAAATTTAGGGGCAGAGAAAGTGAAGAAAACAAAGTAAATTTTAAATTCTTGTAGACAGGGAGCTTGTTGAAAGAAGTGATGTAATAGTGTTGATAGTCCAGGCCAAATCTGGGGGTTGCTTTTTTGTGAATGTAGTGTGAAACACTGAAACATTAACTTGTATTGTTCAGTGTAATTTGTACTGTAATTAAATGTATGATTTGTACTGTAGGCACAGAGTACAATAAATGGTTTAGGTAGAGGAGACACAAATAGGATACATGTTGTTTTTAGGCCCATTTTTGTTTACTCTTTCAGGTGAATGAACAGGAATGAAGGAAAGCTGTAGGTGGCTTATTTTTTTCTCTTAAAAATCAATAAAAACAAAACTGTCCCACTCTTCTTCCTCCCTCTACCCCCCAAACACAATCTAGCGATTGAAAAGTCAAGCTTGTAACAAAGGAATGAAACTGTTTAATAGTGTGTGAGTATTGGCAGTCCAAATCAAGGGTGTAATTCAGAGCACAAACTTGTGTTAATTACAGATTTGAATTATCTTTGTGCGGGACAAAAGCAGACTTATCTGTGAATAGACTGGTTTTTAACAAAAAGGTTACTGAGGGTTTCTGTCCGTAAATGAAGACATACAACTTAAGAAAACTGTTTTGCTATTTCTTAAAGGTCCTCGCTAACTACTCTTTATTCTCATTGTTGCTTTTAGATAACTGAAAATAAAAGTGTTCTCTATTAAGCTGCTGGTGCCTTCTTTTTTTTTTTTTTCCCCTAAGCAAATATTCTTTGCTCTTCTTCCATATTACTTGTAGTGGAAGCTTAAAAATTAGTGTGTTGGTCTTCATTTTATACTAACTTTGTTTATGCCAGCACAGCCCTAGGAAACATTTTTGTTAGTTAAATTGTCATGTCGCTGCTGGCCTTGCTATAATGAAGCAGCAAGCATTTTTGTCTGGTTCCTCCAGAAATGGACTCTTGTTAAGAAAATGAAATTCTCCTATTATCTGCAGAATAATGATACAAGCTTCACTGCATATTTCCATCAATAGGTTGTTGGAAAATCTTCTAGTGATTCTCCAATAGTGAGGAGCCCTTCAGTCTCTATTCATATTAGCGCCAAGTGTAACCTATTGAGATTGTCAACAAGGTTTCCAATTATGACGGTGACTTTTGGGATACAAACCTTTAGTACATTTTCTAGTAGACAATAAAAATGGCCACTAATTTATTTTATGTAGACCATGTATGATAGTTAATTACACTTAGTTACTAACCTGGACTAGATTCAAAGCAGTGAGCAAGAGATGTTTAATTTCTTGGCAGTGCAGTGTTGAATTAAAAGAAAAATCCAGGAGAAATTTTTCACTGCCTTTACATTTAAACAGCTTTTTAAAGATGGTCCAATTCTTCCCAGAATAGGTTGGCAGTATTTCATTGATCTCAAAAACCTCTACCAAAAGCATTTCATCTTTGGGAAGGTCATTTTCAAGTTTCCTTTGTTTTGTGATCTAATCAGACTTTTCCTTTTATGTTTGTTTATTACATTTTACTTCATATTTTAGTGATATATTTGATATTATATCTGTAATATTTAAATAACATACATAAAAAGTGGGACTTCTATAGCGGAAACTTTAGAGCACAAGATTTAACCCATAGAAAACTAATTCATAGGGGGGTGACAACCCAGAGCTACCTAGTTTTCCAGGGTTTTAGGATGACCAGTACTGGAGCACTGCACTTAGTAAGAAGAAGAGTTCCTAGCTTCTGCAAGATAGGATAGGGCAGGGCAGGATGTGTGGCAGAATGGGTGCCCATTTACCCTGCCCAAAATCAGACCCAGACTAAAGAATTTTGGGGCCCTGTGCACTATGGAAAGTGCGGGATCTCCACCTTACTTAAAGTGCTTCTGCCACATAAATAACCCACCTTACACAGACTTCCAAATGCCCCTTCTATCCCATATATACCCTGTACACAATCCAGGAGCCTTTTCATGCATTTTGGTCACTACAGCCCCCAACAATTTACGTCCACTCGCACTCCCCAACATCCCAGTTCCCAAGCTCACTGACCTCCAACATTGCCAACTCTCCCTCAGCCCCTCACTCTGCAGCTCCCCAACACTTCCCATTCAGCACATAGGCGATCAACAACTTGCCCCAGCACCTCACCCCCATGACCTTCCTGGCCACTTACTGGTGCCCTGCGGCTCTGCACTCTGCATTCTCCTCTTTTCCTAGTATAGCGTGGCACCTCCCTTTCCCAGCTCCACAGCTCTGCTCACTGCCAGTGCCTGCCATGCACTTACATGGTCCCATGCTGTAGGGGGGTGGGATAGCTCAGTGGTTTGAGCATTGGCCTACTAAACCCAGGGTTGTGGGTTCAATCCTTGAGGGGGCCATTTAGGGATTGGGGGAAAAAATCTGTCTGGGGACTGGTCTTGCTTTGAGCAGGGGGTTGGACTAGATGACCTCATGAGGTCCCTTCCAACCCTGATATTCTATGATTCTCAGCAGCCTCTCTCTCAGGACAAATTTGAGTGGTGGTGTAACCTGGTGCACAGGTTTTCAGTGCTGCCCTAGTTTGGTTTGGTTTTTTGGGGTCCACTTGAAAGTGTATTGAGTGCACACTAGTGAATTTGGGCCTACCTGGAACCAATGTTATCCTTTTAGGGGAACCAGCAATGGAGGGTTGGGTTGCAGCTGGAGTTCAAGGCAGAGAAGCTCAGAAGGTGGCAGGAAAAAGGAGGGTTGGGGGTAAACCAGGAACTGTGGAAGATGAGCATGAATCATTTGGCCTGTTCTAAGTGAATAGCCCATGATATCCACTAGAGGAAATAAGTGGCTTATACTTGGGGATGGAGCAGAAGGTAATAGGTGGTGGAATAAAAGTTATAGGAAGGAAGAGACTCGTTAAAAAAGATACTTTGTCTGGAGTTTACTGTAGTGTGAAGGTTAAAAACATCCATTTTGACATCTATCATTTTTATGCGATGTTTGTTTGTTTAAAAGCAAACTGGTGCATAAGAGGTTTTTCTCTTCAGGCTTGTCTAAACGTAGTGCTGAAGCGGCACAGCTGCACTGCTGTGGCGCTGTAGTGAAGATGCTACTTCACTTCTGAGAGAGTTTCTCCCATCAGCATAGTTAATCCACCTCCGTGAGAGGCAGTAGCAATGCTGATGGGTGAAGCACCTCCCCCGGTTGACATAGCACTATCTACTGGGGGTTAGGTCAGTATAATTATATTGCTTGGGGGTGTGGAGTTTTTACACTCCAAGTGACATAGTTATACTGATGTAAACGTGTAGTGTAGACCTGGCCTGAGTTAGCTTGTTTTGTGTTGGATCATGTAGATCTAATTTATGACATCCCATTTGTTACCTTGACAGCACACCGATTTCAGGATTATTTAATGCAATGAAAGAGCGTTTTTGCCCCATGATGGTTGGTGGTGTTAATTATACAAAAATGGGCAAATCCAAGGTTGTTTTTTTCATGTAGCTCTAACCTGACCCTTTCTTCATATTCTCACACACAGAAAATTGATTACTATATACTTAGGACTGTTTCTGGGATTGTTATAACTCTCATACAAACTACATAAGAATATTACAATTAAAAAACCAAACAACTCTAATCATCCAAAAATGTGGAGATGACCATTTAAGGTACTGTACATAAATTGTAAAGGAAGTATAATATTTTCATATTTGGTTAACAACAATATTGATATACAGAAAACAGTTTAATGGTTTAGTTACATATGTCCAGTTGGGTTGCTAGTCTGTGAGAGTGGTGAAGTGCTGGACCAACAGTATTTTCAGACCAATCATCCTTAATTTTTTTTAAAAAGGGCTATGTCCACTTGTCCGGATCAGAGCAAGGGAGAGTCTGATTTTATCATGAAATGTGCCTGGGATCACACCTGGTTCCATGAGGCAAGTCTCCCCTTTTCCAGCCTTTGTGGTGTTTTCTCTGATCTGGCCTCCTTGTGAGGGAAATGAGGGGAGATCAATGAGAGCTTGATGAAGAGAACCAGAACAGCAAAAACTGATCAAAGCAACTAATTGAACTCTCCAATTCCGTATATCAATCCCAGCATCATCAAAACTCCACCATAAACAAAATGGTAGTTTTTCTTTATTTTAAAAAAATTAAGTGAGGATTAATTTTGTTGCTCTTCTCTATCAAGAACTTTTGTGGTACCTGGCACCACAGCACTGAGCACATTTTGTAAGGGACATTCCATTCATTCGATCTGTAAATTTAGTGATAGCTGGCAACACTGTATGTAGTGTGGCAGAGCTGTGAAAACCTTAACTTATATCCATTCTTCTGTGTGATCAAATGTGGACCATTATGTTGCATTAAACTATTTTTGCCTTGAAGTTTCTTGATTTTTAAAACATAAAACTGACAGATTAATGGTCTAGTAACTTTTCTTTAATACACTTGTTTGAAAGATCAGCCAATCAAATCAAAGTTGCTATGTATATATCTGTAAAACTGTACATGAGTTTATACATGAAACAACACACAGAGCTGGGAGCCTATGTGTCATGACTTTGATACATAATTAAGGAAAGTGTAATATTTTACTATCTTGGTATTCTTTTCAAATGCTTATATTTCTCAAGCAAATTCCTTCAAACAGGAGAAAAACACTTATTCCTATTAAAGTGTACCCAAACTGTTCCTGTTAAGCAGAACATTTACAACTGCTTGTTTTTCTTTAGAAAGTTGGGCTTTGATCCAGATCCAAAATTTGTTGCTTAGGCTGCTCTTTAATTCTTTAAGAGGGCTGAGTACATAACAGGTATGAAATGTAGATGCAGATATATTTTGAACTATTGGAATGCAAAAGAAAGTGTCTGGTCAAAAATGTGCTTAGAAGTCTGATTTATCCAACTTGGGGGTAGGCAAATTGTATTTTTTATATTTATATTTTCAAAATTTTGTAGAATAATCCCCATCAGTTTGGCCTGAAAATAATCATAGTATAGTAAAATTGAACCCCCAAACATCTTGGAAAACTAAGAGCCAGAACATTAGGATTTATAATGGAAATTACATTTCAACCATAACTAAAGATATACGGGCAAAAAGTTCACTGCAGGATTGGGCAGAAGCAAAAATATGTTGGTGAGGGAGAGAACTTATATTCAAACAGAAGTGTCTGATATGATTACAAAGTTATAGAAAAAGTTACTGTTAAGTAAATTACTTGGTATAATTTGTTCTCCCTTTTAATTTTTTCCCTAGTGAGTCTTCCTATTTCTAAACCTTTTTTGTAAATCTACATTTTTTTCCAGTTTCATTTTTAATTTCACTGTAACTTATTTGGGTCAGATGTAGATGTAGATATTTAGACATACATAAGAAAATTTTGCCCTCAGGGTCATCTTTTTAGCTCTTACTGAAACTGGAGAGCCAAATGCTCACATCTGAGGGCAGAACTAGCCCTGTAAATATTTTAATTAGTTATTTTTCTGATTTCTGTCTTTTTGCACAGATCTATACATGTTTGGGGTTTTTTTACAAGATGTGTTGCCATAGTGTTCTTTCTTCACATTATGCTGATACTCTGATCATACAAAATAAATTGTATTTTAATAAAATAATATACGTACAATCCAGTACTTGTTCGATATCTTTTAACCTGAGCAGTGCTTTAACTGCACTGATTACCCACTTTATATACATACATCAAATTTAGTATTGCTGTTGCTTTATCTGCTTCTGACTAGTTTTCTTTGTTTTTCTGCTCTTGTCTCTCATTTTCATCTGAACCGCTGTTCCAATTGTTCCATGATTGACACACTAGAGAGATTGACAGTTACCCTCTAGTGCCTGCTGTCTGGGAGTCCCATAAGCAATAATGGATTTTGCACCAGAATTTAGCACAAATACTGGTTTTCAGTGCTAAATCAGAAATACAGGATGACTGTGTCCTCCTTTAAAATCGTAGCTTTAAACAAAAGCATCTGTGGGATATCTGTAAGCCAAAAATCTATGTATTTAGTGTAATCTGAATTCCTCCAAAATTCATAGCAGAGGGAAGATTAAGAGTTTTATTTTTGGTGATTATTCTGGTTAAAGGTATAAAAAATAACCACATAAATACAAGGAAAACTTCTTGTATGTAAGTGAGGATTCCAAATTTCAGTTTTAACTGAAGAGATAAAAACAGGATAGATCCTAATTTTTCAGTGATTTGGTGTAGAAAATAGGAAGTCCCTTTACTCTTTTAAAGGAGTTGCTATTTCAAGATGCCTGATGTAAATGATAGCCATCTTGTATCACATGCATACACACATGCATACGCCCTTATCCTATGAAGATTGAAGCATGTGCTTAAATTGTGCAATTCAGACCACATACTCTGGCATACTATGTCCAAGTAATGCAAAATGGAAATACCCAGGGGAGTATATCTGCTACACAGAGGGATATCTCTTCTGGCATAAAACTGTCAGGGGTGACATAGGCATCTCGTTCCTGATTCCCCCTCACTCTGCAGCAGCGCTCACATGTAGCAGGGCTGGACAGCCCCAAAACATAAGTGTCTAAACTGCAACGCAGATGAGAATCCAGCCCTCTGAGTAGTCCAATTGCCTATAATGGGGATTCCTCACAGGGCATAAAAGACAAGCATAAGGGTTTGGTTTTTTAAAATATTTTGGGTGGATTTTTTTTATCATGACCCAAGATTGTAAACTCTTTGCCGCACAGACCATCTTTTCATTGTGTGTGTTTGTGTGTGTACAGTGTGTAAGCTTGATAGATGGGTTGGGACCCCTAGGTGCTAACACAATACATATAATAATTGATTGCATGTAGCATCTGTGTGGTGGACAACATTTTTTTTGTATAGCTGCCAACAGTGGGAATGTAGGGTGCAAAAAGAAAATGACTGCTTAACACAGTTTTTAGTAGCTATTTTATTAAAGTAATTTTCTGATTAAGTCTATACTGCCACAATGCAAATAAATTAAAAAAAAATATTTTAAAGCTATTTCCTGGTACAGAAATAGCCAAAATCAAAAAGTGAGAATGTTTACAAAAAGAAACTGAAAAACTGATTGCTAATGTATAAAGGAAGAAATAATTAGTTCATTTTGATATTAATAGGTTAATAAAGGTATAATTGTTGTTTTAGGCAATAACCTAAGTAAAATTAAGTTTACTTAATGTAACTAATTTTGATGTGGTGGAAGGAATGTTGTGCATGTCTAAAGTTAATAAATGCAGTTGCAACAACTTCTATTTCAACACTTCTGTATTTTAGTCCTTGTTACTGGTTGAATGCAGATTTACTTAGTGCATAAATAGAATGCAACTTTAATTCCCTTAACTGGCCATCATTGCAGGAAAACTCTCCCTTGATTATCTCAACCTAGAAATCCTAAAAGCTAAAATAGACAGCCTTTCTCATCATGAATTAATTTAAATCTATTTGAAGATTATAATTCCTGAGGATATTTCTGTCCGTAGCCGTCTTGTCACAAATCTTATTCTTACAAGTGCTATGAGTTTCTAATGTAAATCTGATAAGCTGGTTTCTAGCAATAAAGCTAGTGAAAACCATAAAAAATGTTTAATGTTTGATATTTATGCTTACCTGTTGATGCCTTTTTCACAATTTTTAAAGTATTATTAAGAAGGATTTTTTCGGTAAGGTCTTCTATATTGGATCTCACATTTGGTGACATAAATGATTTGACAGCAAGATGTCCCTGCAGTAGAAAAAGAAATGGCAGTTTTAATTAAAACATTTATTTTCAAATATCTGAGTGGTGATGAACTTCTTGCTACTTGAACTTCCAGATTGTTGGGGTGAGCAAAATTAAAAATAAAGAGCTAAGTAGGGATGCATTGACTTCTCAAGTACAGGATCATTAAAATACCCTTCTGAAAGTGGGGTTTTTTTCTCAGTTTCTTTTTAAGTTGTATGTGTGTAGTAAACTTTAACCTCAGCATTATTAATTATGGACTTAACACAGAATTTCTGTGTTCAAGGCAAGTCATTCCTGTAACTTGAAAGTTGCTGTGTCTCAAGAGGGATAAGTGAATATATTTAATTTGCTTTTGTAAAGAATTAATCTAAAGTGAAATAATTTAAAACAGTGCCATTGTAACAAACTTGTTTATATAAAGGATGCTAATGTCATTGCAACATTTTCTTAAAGGATGCCAGACAATTATATGTAGAATATAAAGAAACAAAAATGAAGGCGAGAGAAGATGCCCTGGCTAAAGCTGAACTTGAAACACTTCTGAGTGAGTTTTTAATACTGTCTTAATACACAATCAATGTAATTTATTATAAGATAGCTACTGTAGAAGATGAATGGGAAAATATGCGTTCATTGTTCTGAAATTTGTTTTGCAAGTTATTTTTGCTGTCAGTGAAAGAGACTTCTGTGATACGACTTTTGAATTTCACTTATTAACTCGTGCTCTCATTTAAATTGGATACAAGTGTGTCCGTGTATAAACATAACTATGTGATTAGTCAGAATCAAATATTTGTGCACTGTATAAAACAAATAAATGCTGAATTCCAGTAATTTGGCAAATAGTTTTGCTCTTGTACCAAAGTACTTCTGAGTTTGGTAATTTTTTATAGATTTATTAAAAAGATTTTATCTAATAAACTGTAAATTGAAATAAATGTTATTTAACAGTATAGGCAAAGAAACTCAAAAGTAAAGACTTTGTTTATGTTGTTTTCAGAAGTGGCCTCAGGTTGTGAGCCTGTGTGTATTATTGTGTCTGCATATAATTGCAGGTATATTTTATAGTCCTTATGTGCATATGGGGTTGATTTCTGTGTGCTATAAAATGCACCCACAGTTACTTGCACCTATAAAAACATAGATGCAAACTTTGGGTGCAGAGTTGTGACACTGTTGAAATTGGAACCTTAGGGTACTAGATTTCTCCACTCTTTAAATACAAAGTGAAAGCAATAAATAACTAGCATGCATATTTTAATATTGAGACTGGATGATATTCCCTTTTCTAATTCCCTTTTTGATCATAACCAAACTTTTAAAACTTGTTTTCAAATGAAGCTAAAATGTGTGTTTGAATTGAGTATAATGCTTCTCTATACATTTTTGTATTTTGGCATGTGTACTAAAAGCTAGTAACCATTGTGGGGTATAGAGTACTCATAGGGAAAACCCATAGAAATGTATAGTACAGTCCCATTTGCCCATGGTCTGAGTTCTGTAAAATCAGCAGAGATGACTCAGCGTAATTTCATACCATCTCCCCAAACCCTGGAGTGTGAAGATCATTCTGCTGTTCAGTAATTATAGGGTGCCAGCCACAAAGTTGGCTAGCTATATACTTCAGCTAGCAAATTGTAATATGGAAATGTGAACACTGCAATCAGTGTTTATCAGTAACTTTATGATATTAGACTGTATTGTAATTTTGTTTCATTTGAATGATGACCTAGAGCATATCAATTAACAACTTCTAATATTTTGTTTAAAAGGACTAGTTTGTGGTACTAGAAGGACAAATTCAAGTAAGAGAACATTAAAATTATAGTGGTTCATGATCCTGTGTTTATATTATCTTAAAAATGGTGAATAAACTTTTTCAGCATTTTTCTCTTGAGTACTGGGAGAGACAAGGGTATTAGTTATGAAACTGTGATTAGTAGAGTTTGGGGTGGAATTTGACACAACGTTAATTGGGCCAATATATGGAGATATACCTGTCTCACAGAACTGAAGGGGACCCTGAAAGGTCATCAGGTCCAGCCCCTGCCTTCACTAGCAGGACCAAGTACTGATTTTGTCCCAGATCTGATCGCTAAGTGGGCCCCTCAAGAATTGAACTCACAACCCTGGGTTTAGCAGGCCAATGCTCAAACCACTGAACTATCTCTCCCTCCAATGATATGGAACAGTGCTGTTACTGATGAACCATGTGGTGTTCATCTTGTATTTTAAAAATAAATAATTGTGTTGAAAAGGTTACAACATTCAGGAGTATAGACACATAACATTACAGAGCATAGACATATCCAGTGTGTTACTGAAGTCAGAATATGTTATGTAATAAGAATTCTCCAATGGTTACATGCAAAACAAAAAATCTTTTAACGTTATTAAGTTCATTGTATACTTCCGAATTAGTGTATAAAGGCTGAAAATCCCCAAATGTGCATTTCAATTGTCCCTTTCCTTCTTAATTTTAAAGACCATCAGTGGACTACTGAGTTCATAATAACATTTCCATCTACCTAATTGTGTAAATGCATCTCATGCAGATTAGCAATAGCTGTTTTATGCTGCCTGTTTTTCATGATCTAATTGCTAATTTACCCTCCTGTCTATCTGCTTTACTGCTGAAATTGTGTAATATTCTCGGAGGGATTGAACTAGAACCAGTACAAGGGGGAATTCCATATAACTTGCAAATAGGAGAGAATGCAGCATGGAGGTCTTATTAACATGGGGCATTGCTAGAGAAGATACAAAGTGTGAAAAGGTAATTTCTTGATAAGTAAATATTATCCTACCAGGGAAATCTCTCTGCAGAATTTTAGCTTATTCTGTTGACACCCGTGCATGGTTTCTGTTAGCACTTCTCACTATATTCTAAACCTTTTTTCTCCTCATTTCATGTTTAAGTGTAAAATATAATTATTAAATCCTCCATAAAGTAGATGTTTGTAAAAATGTGGTTTAAAGAAAGCTTGTTTCTATTATTTATGTAATTATATGTAGTGCTGTTTTTTAATTTACAGAGCTATAAATAAGTAAATATTTTAACATTTGAATTTTCTGGTTTCTCCATTTAAATTCATGTGGTTTTCCTAGCAACCTAACTTGTTACAGGGATACCAGAAGAAAGATACAACACAATTCCAAAGTGCAACTTTATTTGTAGACTTAAAAGTGATTTTTCATTGAACCAACAGTAAGGGATGTTCCTGTGACCATAGATAGTTCCTTGGTCTAAATCCTGATATCAAAGAGGTTATTTATAACTCCCAGGACTAGCCAGCTGTCAGTTTTCTTAGTTGGGAACTCAATTTACTTGAAGAGTTTGAGCAACTACCAAGTCACACTCTGGCAGTATATGCTAGTTGGTTTCTCTCCTGTTTTGGAGAGTTTACACCGCAGAGTTTCTGAAATTCAGAATTGTAAGGGTCTGCTTTTGAGATGTTGTTTTGTGGGTCTGTTTTTCAGAGAGGCTGAGCACATAATCCCATTTGAAGGCCAACTGAATCTGAAGGTGCTTAGCACCTCTGAAAATCAGGCCTGAGATCTACATCTGCCTAAAGTTCCAAATGTTAAAATAAAGATATTTGTAAATAAGAATCGAGGGGGTGGGGGGAACTAGACATCAGCTCAAAAAGATATACTTTGTTCAGTGCATTTGAGGAAGGGGGAAGGCAAAAGTGACTTTTGAGCTACCTTTCTGCCTCATCCATTCCTGAGGTCATCTGGTCCTGTCTTGACATGTCCTCTACATGAGGCAAGGGTATTGGATGGTGTAGCGCCGACTTTACACCACTGGCGGAAACTCCAGCTATCCATTTAGGGGAACTTTCCAGCTGCAACTCGAAGCGAGTCCAGGGATCTAGCCCAATGTGTATTTACCTGTTTCTTTGTAGAAAAATAAAACATTATGCTGTGCAGTTTTGGGTATGACAAACATTTGTCTTCCTTCTCCCTAATTAAAAAAAAAAAATTGAATCCCCTTTTTAACAGAAAAGCTCAACTCAACATTTGCCATGGAGTGGCTAGGAACACCTCTAAATCGTGTTTCTGGGCAACACTAGTAATAGATCATTTCTCTTTATTTTTGAAGAGGAGAAGAAACCTAAAGTCAAGAAACCAAAGTCTGAATTCCCTATATATACTCCTTCAGAGTCCAATGCATATATACCATCATATGAACATGGAGCTTCTATTGAAGAGATTGAGGAACAGATGGATTATTGGTTGGAGAATAAGAACAGAACATACAAAAAAAAGGCAAGTTAAAATTTCCCTTTATATTTGTCAAGTACATTTAAAAGTTCTTCTTTGAGTGATTGCACATGTGCATTTCGCTCTTGATATGCATGCACCCTGCACGCAGTCAGCGGAAATGTTCCTCTCAGTGGTACCTGGCGGGGCTGCTTGAGCACAGTCTCTTCTTACCATGCGGCGCTGGTACCAGTATAAAGGGCCTAGCCAACCCCGAGTCCCCTCAGTTCCTTGTTACTGCCTGTGACGGTCACTGGAACTGCTACTCTTGCTTTTGCAAGTACTATGTGACTGTGTTCTCTTGTATTTTATTGTAAATAATTTAGTGTTATTAAGGACGCTCCAAGGGTGCCACACTAGTTCCGAGGATGCCAGTCTCTGCTTTTTCTTTGTTTGCAAACACCTTTCCCATTTCCTCAGTGCTTGGTTCCATATCACCGCAGACTGTTAAGTGTTGAGTACTGAGAAGAGGGATACACCCGCCAGTTTATTTCTACCCCTCTCACAAAGAACTTCTGGTCCACGAGGTTCATTCTTTCCCTTCATGTGGGAATCATAGGGGAGGTTCCACAGAATTTAAGAGGGAAGGGTTTCTTCTCCCCTTATTTCCTAATCCCAAAAGCAAAGGGGAGTCTCAGACCTATCTTAGACCTGTGTCAGCTGCACAACTATCTCAAAAAGATAAAATTTCACATGGTCACAAATGTCTGTTTTTTTTTTCCTTTTTGGATCCTGGAGACTGTTACAGCACCCTTGTTTTAAGAGACACCTACTTTCATGTATTGATCTACTGAGGGCATAGAAAGTTCCTCAAATTCATAGTGAAGCACTCAAATTATCAGTTCATGGTGCTTACATTCAGCCTGTCTGCAGATCCTCATATGTTCACAAAATATATCGTGATGGTAGCGGTCTTCCTGAGGAGACTAGGAATTCAAGTCTATCCTGACCTGGACAACTTTGTCAGGAACCAGTTCACCACTGAGAATTTTGCATATCCCTTTTAATCAACTTCAAGGCCTCTTATTTGTTAGGGCGGCAGAATGAGCTAGCTGACTCCCTGAGCAGATCATTTTCAAGTCACCTCGGGTGGTCTCTTCACCCGGATGTCACCAGTTGCATTTTCAGCAATGGGGGATGCCCCAGACAGGTCTATTTGCAAACAGGTCCAACAGATAATGTCACCAGTTCTGGTGCCTGCAGGGTTATAGTCCAGGCTGCTCACAGACACTTTCCTGCTACCCTGAATAAAAAAGCTTTGGTGTGTTTTCCCCCCAGTTCTACTCCTGCACTCTAAAGATCAAGCAGGATCACGCCCAGGTTGTATTAATAGCTCCACATGGTCCCACTAATACTGGTTCTCCCCTCTATTGGATCTCTCAATAGCAACCCCAGTCTGACTCCAGTTGCATCCAGATTTGATCTCCCACCAGCACAGTTGACTGCTCCACCCAAACCTGCAATTCCTTCATTTAACAGCCTGGAAGCTCCATGGCTAAATCCCAGAGAGGAGGCTTGCTCAGAGCAAGTTTTCCATGTCTTATTAAATAGCAGAAAGCACTCCACCAGGGCCACCTACCTATCAGAATAGAAAATTCTCTGTCTGGGTTTGTCAAACCAGAGTCTCGCTGATGAACTTGTCCATCTAACATATACTTAACTATCTAGGTTCACCTGGCAGCAATATCAGCTTTCCATCCTTGTGTGGATAATTGTTCTGTTTTTTTAAATGAAAAGGCAATCTGACTCTGTAGAGGCCTGGAAAGGTTGTGCCCTCAATTAAGGTAGGATTTTTCCTGTGGGACTTGATCTTGATCTTGTCTACTTATGAGACCACCATCTGAGCCTTTAGCAATGCGTTCCTTACTGCACCTTTTGTGGAAGGAGGTTTTCCTAATTGCCATTACTGCTGCCAGAAGGGTCTCTGAATTGCATGCCGTCTCATCCGAACCACCATACACAGCTGCCTTTAAAAATAAGTTGTACTTATGCCCTCATCTGTGTATTCTCTATAAAGTAGTTTCCAGTTTTTATGTCAATCAATTTACTTACCTGTATTTTACTCCAAACCACATGCAAATATGGACAAGCAATGGCTACACACATTGGACGTTAGATGAGCACTGGTGTTCTATGTAGACAGGAACAAACTGGTTCAGCTATCCACCCAGCTGTATGTGGCCAAGTGAACAAAAAGAGAGTCTTCCAATCGCCTTACAGAGAATTTCATCTTGGATAACTTACTGTATCCACGTTTGTTATGAGCTGGTAGGCGTTTCACCACCAGACAAGGTGACTGCTCAGTCTACAAGGTTGCAACCACCCTCAATGGTGTTCCTAGCACAGATCCCTATCCAGGACATTTAAGCAGCAATCTAGTTATTGGTGCACACTTTCTCCTCCCATTATGCCATCACCCAGTACTCTAGCGATGATGTCAAATTCAGTCAAGCAGTGCTACAGTCTGTGTGTATGTGAATTCCAGTCCCTCCGCTTATATTACTACTTAGGAGTCACCAAGAGTGGATTACACATGTGCAATCACTTGAAGAAGAAGAAAAAATGGTTACTAACAGTAACAATTGTTCTCCGAGATGTGTTGCATATGTCCATTTCATGACTGTCCCTCCTACCGTTCTACATCAGAGTTTCGGGAAAGAAGGAACTAAGGATGCCCAGGATTGGCTGGGTGCTTTATACTGATGCCACAGACATGGCCACAAAGGGCACTTGAGCCACCCAAAGGTGCCATTGAGGGAAAAATTTCTGGGGACTGTGTATGGGATACATACACACCAAGAGTGGAATGGACATGTACAACACATCTCAAAGAATATCAGTAGGAAAGGATGGCAACTGTTTGTTTTTTGTTTTGTTTTTTACTTTACATTTAAAATTTTATTTTTAGTTTTATTTTTTTCTGGGTAAGGTCACGGTGACCCCAAGAACCCCTTTATGCCAACTGGCAAAGGGGGCATTCAGCCTGACATTTTCAGACTATCTAGCAAAATAGTTTCTAGTATGGTATCCTGTAAAACTGTTGTCACTCTGATCATTAATATCATCATGGTTATATGTACAGGTTGTGCATAAAAAGTTTTGTATGTGTGCTAGAAATATGTTTGTAAAGTATGTTTTGGAGCTAGTAGGCACACAAGTCTGCCGTAGATAAAGGAATGTTGTTTTACCCATTTCCAGTCTCTCCAATGCAAATTGAGCAAGGAGAGGCAAGAGACAGTGGAACCACATTTACCTGTAAGATAAACAAAGGGCTTGTCTACACTACAGTGGAAATTTGATCTGAGCTACGCAATTTGAGTTATGTGACTAGCGTAACTCAAATCAACTAGCTTAAAGCTCCTTACTGCGGGGTCCACATTACGTGATGTCAACAGGAGACGTTCTCCCGTTGACTCCCCCACTCTTCTCAATCCAGTGGTGTACAGGAGTTGACGGGAGAGTGATCTGCGGTTGATTTAGCGGGTCTTCACTAGACTCGCTAAATCAACTGCCGATATTTCGTTCACCACATGTCAATCCCCTGGTAAATGTAGACAAGCCAAAAATAATTAAACCAACTGGAGAAGCAAATGGACCAGAGGGGTAGAGAGACAGCATGGTGACTTCGCAAGCAGCAGGGGAGAAAAACTTTATCTGGGGGGACACTTCAAAGGAATATATTTCAAAGGTTCACTGATCTGTAAAAAGAAGGGAGGAAACCTCTGAGTTAGTGATCACTGAGGGAACAGAGGGAACAACACCTTTTGAGCCTGTGAATGGTGGATCCTCTTGGCCTGTAGGGCAGGAGCTGCTCTTTTAGGGAAAGATATAGCTTGCTGGAATTAAGTTTTTCGGCACTAGAAAACATTTTGTTTTTGTTTGTAACCTGTTTTCTATCTCTCTTATTCTTGCCTGATATCACTTAAATCTGTTTATTCATTACTACACTTATTCTTGTTTTATTACAAAACCTTCTCAATGTTATATTGAAGTAAAGTGGGAGTCCTCAGCTAAACCTACAGGCTGGTGTATGCTCTGTCTCTTTGGAGGCAGCAAACTTAATCTCTGTCGGTATCCAGTGAGAAGGACTGGACTCTGCAGGGAGATGTCTCTGGGAAACTCAGTAACTGGGGTTTGCTGGTTGTTACCTGCAAGGCAAGGTTTTGACTGTATGTCTTGCTAGCAGACTACTTGAGACTGTCAGTCTGGAGTGGCATACAGTTTAGTAGCAGCAAAGCTCTCACTTGCTGAGGCAGACGGGTGACCCAGTGACGTACAGTTCTGGGTTCCCTGAGGAGAGCATTCGTCATGTAATGTGGTATACACCATGTGGTTATGCCAGTATAATATCCATATGCTACCAAAGTCCAGAGAACTATAAATCCCCAGTCAAAGAACATAACGGCAATGTCCTCCTTCAATATTCGATTATATCAGAAGTTCAACGACTGTTATTAGAAGTCTTGTAATGAGATGTATGTGATTAATCAAAAACATATGCAAACTCTATGTGGTTGGTAATATAATACTCCTCCTTTTGGTTAGAAGGTCAGAGTGTAGGGTGGATTGCAGTTATATGGAGCTGTAGCTTTCTCTTAATGATTGTAGTCAATAACATGTTGGTGGCAAGGATAGTCTATTCTCCTGTTTTCTGAACATCGCTTTCTTCTTTGAGCATTTGTCCACATGGGTCCCGTTGTAAGTGTGTGCGCCTTGTGTACCCAAGCATGCCATCTTTTTCCAGCAATGTCTCTTGGGGCTACACATGTGCCCTGTATCCCCTCACACCCTCCACAGTGACAGTATAAAGGCAGAGCACCCCCAGCTGACACTCAGTTCTTCTCACTGCCCATGGTAGCAAGTTGGAGCCTCAGTGTCCTCCTGGTTACCCTATAGTATAGCTATTTAAGGGTTTTGGTTTTTTTAGCATTATTTAGTCTAGTAGGTTAGCTTTAGATGAGTGATATTTGGTCATTGGTTTATATAAAAAACAAAACTATTTTCTTATTGTTTATACCTCAGTACTAAGGACTAAGTCTGATGGTGATGAGCAGGCTTTAAAATATTCCTTGCCTGCAAGACTGCTGAGCCTGCTAACAATGCAAATTCAAAGTGTGCGTTAGTTTAGGGGAGGTTCACATCTCTCTTTCCCTGTGCCATCTGTAATTTTTTTTCCTAAGTGTACACAGAGGGCTCCTGATGCTCATTCAGAATTGTTTCTAATGGAAAAAATCTACGTGGAGTGCGTCTGACTCTGGGGTACACCCTCAGCAGCAGTCTCTTTCTTTGCAAACATTTTCAACAAGTGCCCTGGCTGCAAGAGATGTCACCCTGGGATATAAGAAGTCTTCTGGCTCCAAGAGCCCTCATGCTGTTAGCAAACACTGAGTTTTATCAGCCCTCTTCAGGTCAGTCAGTGTCTCCTGTTACCCAAGGGAGGAAGGAACAAAGATCTCCAGGCACATCCTGGCATCAGTCACCATCCTCAGTATTGGCCAAGAAGTCAGTTTTCATAAGCCTTATATAACCAGGCTTCTATGAAACCACATCAGTACAGTGAGTCTAAGTCTAGGGATTCATGTTCCTTAGCCTCAGTGCCACGTCCTATACTTTTGGGGACCCTCACTTCCTCAGTACCATATCCAGACACAGGAGTGAAAGTAACTTAAAGGACTTACTGGTACTCCAGAGTCCTGCGGAGGGGGAGGGGCCTCAACCGGAAGAGGCATGGCCTCTATCGGAAGAGGTGGGGCCTTTAAATCCCGGGGCTTTTAAATCAGGATTTAAAGGGCTCAGGGATTCGGCTGAAGCTAGGAGGTGGGCCCTTTAAATCACCCCCGGAGCTACCAGCTGCAGAGGCGGCTGGGAGTCCTGGGGTTTGGGCAGGGGCGAAAGTAATTTACATTTCTTACCCATATGGTCCAATCGCAAGCAACCCACCTCTCCTACGTACTTCATGGATCCCTCCCATTGCATGACATAGATAGAGAAAATAAAGCTACTGTTACTACTACCAGTACTGTCTGTAAAAAAACTTTACTATTAGAATAAGCCTGAAAAAGTGAAAACTCACTGTTACATTTTTCTCCATGTCTTCTCTCCTCCTCCAGCCAGGCTGCCAACACTAGGCTCTGTGCTTTCTCCCTGCCTGGCACTCAGCAGCTGCAGGGGCTTCCCTCTAGCTTGCAGCAGGGAGACTGGCTGAGGGAGGGAGAAGCCTGCCTCCTGCATAAGAACAGTTTAAACTCAGCTGTTCCCTGTGCAGTTCAGTAACATTTCAAAGAGGATCTGCAAGCAGTTTGGACATCACAACCATGATCCTCTGCTGGGGAGGGAATGGGTTAGATTTGAACTTGGAAATGGTTCCTGATTTTGATTGTGGTTTTTTTGTATAGAGGAGATCCCCCTCATCCCAGGGGCAGAAAAGAACTGCTTCTGCCATGGTCTCACACGCCCTCCCTCCCTCCCCCCCAACAACTGGGAATGAAATTAACAAGGATGCCAGAAACGGCTCCTAACCCTGGGGGTTGAACTGGGCAGGGAACAGCTGAGTTTAAACTGTTCTTGTGCAGGCAGCAGCAGCAGACATCTCAGTCAGTCTCCCTACTGCAAGCTAGAGCCTAGAGGAGAACCCATGGGGGAGGAGGGGAGGAATGCAGAGCCTTTTCTGTAGCCTGGCTGGAGGAGGAGGGAGGGAGGCAACAAGAGACCAATGTGACAGTGAGTTTTCCCCTTCCACCTGCTTTTATTAGCTTTGGATTTAAGCTGTGCAGCCAAATGCTTGTATTTGTTTGTGTATATTAGTACTGAAGAGATCCCTTTATCCCGGGGGCAGAAAAGGACTGCCCCTGCCATGATCAATCACAGCCTCCCCCAAGCTACTGTGAGTGAAATTAACAAGGATGCCAGAAACCACTCTTAACCCCCGGGGGCTGAACCACTCAGGGAACAGCTGAGTTTAAACTATTTTTATGCAGAGGGCAGGCTTCTCCCTCCCTCAGGCAGTCTCCTTTTCTTACTGGTCCTCCGTACCGGCCCATACTGGCTTACTTTCACCTCTGTCCAGACATGACCACTTCTGGTATGCTAGCATTGGTACTGGTTGTCATGGTACCTTTGCTGGTGATGCCACCTCCCTTGTCTGCTGAGGCTGTGTTTTCATAACTCGTACGTACCTTACAGTTATTTTGGAATCGGCGTCCATTGCTAGATGTTTCTCCTTTGTCTGCAGTATGCAGAGCTCGGCCAGCATCAGAACCTAAGGTACTGAAGATAAAAATATCTCTGTGCCCAACTTTTGCTAGTACTGATGGCTGTCTTTCATGTGAGATCTAAGGGTCTTCCAGTTTTACTCTTCAAGAGTCTTCTCCATTAGAGGAATTTTATTCATTTGCTTCCTCATCTTTACACAGTAACCAGAGTCATTCTGCTAGGAGGTTTTCATCTTTGACTCGGTGACCTGAGAGTGCCCTTAATGGAAATCCTTCTTGTCATAGATCTCATGCTCCAAAAAAGTCTCGTATTCTCTGGTTCCCACCTTTATGGCACTTACAAGCCCTTACCATTAGGACCTTCTGAGATCCTGGAACCTCAGAGTCAGCAAAAGACAAAGGAGGAATATGATGTCCTGTGTATCCCTCTAGGCATATCTTCATCATTGATTAAATTGATTTCTCATTGAGCAAATAAATTGACTGTAGACAACTTCAGAGCTTTCCAGGACCTCCTTGAAAGGATAGTGGACACTAGCACCTTTCCAGGATCGCCTTAAAAGGCTAAAGATCCACCTGGAAGGTGTCAAGGAAAGAGCTCATAAATTCTTTGATGTTTTTTACCTGATATCTCAGGGTCAGTTAGCTATGCTGATTAATGAAGGCATTATTGAACTCTGTAAGAATTTGTCAAGCTCCAGCATCTGTCTTGGCCACAACTAAGAAGGCAGATTGCAGATACCAGTAACCACCTGAGGCATTTTAATAACTTTTTTTATGCACCTGATATCTGGTTTTTAGATTGTAACAGCAGTTCACAAAGAATCTAGGTTGCTTGACCTGCCTAAGTGTACCCTCAGGGACAAAGAACCTAAGGTTCTGGATCTGCTGGTGGGGGTGGGGGGAGTTTATTCATCTGCTTCTTTGCAATTTCAGATAGCCAATTGTCATGCTTTAATGATTAAATATAACTTAATGTAATGGGACCAGGTTTTACTGTTGTTGGAGAGACTTCACTGTTAGGGCAAAGACAGCTCTGCAGGTGTCTCTGGTTGCTTCTGACACTGCAGCCTGGTCAGTGGCCACTGTGGTGAGGTGACTGAGAAGAACAACGTGGTTGTGGTTGTCAGGAATTCCTACAGAAGTTCACAGCACTGTTGAAGATTTGCCTTTTGAGGGCCTTTTTTTTTTTTTTTTTAAACTCCAGAATGGATGAGGCATTGCACTTACTGAAGGATTCCAGGCATCACTTTGGTGTCTCAGTTAATGTTCCTCTTCTGAGAAGGAGCATAAAGGAACATTTTCTAGACAGTGATTTAGATTCCAGTTCAACAAGGGTGTATCTTCCTCAAGAGATTAGCCACAATGAATCAGATTATCTCATCTTCAGTCTCACCGAGTGAATCTGCTTCTGCTTTAGGGGTTATATATTGTCTTCTGCTTATGTGTCTAGTACTTATTAATGGTTCCCCCTTCAACCTCCCTGAGTTTGGCTAAGGTTTTTCGAGGTGTACTAACTGAGCAACACAGCATGGATTTCCCTGTAGAAATTTCTCAGGAAGTACTTTCATTTCTTCCTTGATGTACAGACTTTCTAAATGTCTGCCAAAGTATTTCCTTTCGCTAACTACTCACATCAAACATCCTAATGACAGAGGCATCCAAGTTGGGCTAGATGCACCTTTGGACTCTCTCCAGATCCAGGACATGTGGTCCCAAGCAGAGACCGAGTTGCATAAAAATATGTTAGAGCTCAGAGTATCTAGCCTGCAATGCTTTTGTACCACTCCTTCAGGGTATTGCTACTGAAATTCTGATGGCCAACACAACAGTGTATTAACTGTATAAACAGGTAAGGGAGAAGGCAGGACCCAGCACTCCAGTTTTCCTCTAAGTCCTATGCTCTTTTTCCCAGCTCTCTGTCTCTGGTGCCTCAGCTGCCCATCTCTGCTTCCTGGAGTCATCGTGGCAGCTCAATCTTGAGTTTAGATGGTAGAGTTCCTCCTTTCCAGAGTGTTAATAGGGCATCTTCCTCTGTGTCTCTATGCCTGGACCCCTGCCATCCCAGTGATCCTGGACTGGGAAGCCGTATGCTTATATCCTATTTTTCTGATAAAAAGGTTATAAGAAGTTTATCTTCCAGGTTTCCAGAAAGATCGTGTCACCTAAACAGAAAGCTCTCCATCAATCATGAGTGGAAATTGAGATGTAGAATTTAGATCAGATATTTCTAAAATGGGGAGTTCCCTTGGTAGAGCTATTTGCTTCAAATGTGAACATGAAGTGTCCAGCATTCTGCTCTTGTAATCAGACACTGATAAGTCACTCAATCTCTTGTAAACCCTGCAGTGCCCATTAGGCATTGGGTGAAAGTACAATGGCCACCCATGTGGGAGCAACCCATTGGGGCAGCCTCAGAACAGAACATATGGTCCTCAACTTTCTTTTCACAGCTTCCCGGCCAGTTAAAGCACAGATATCACAGATTGTAATCCGTAAATTGAAGTCGGACAGCAACTGGGGTTTGTAATATCACTGCTGAATTGCTGAAGACAGGTGCGAGTATTCTTATCATAGCTATATAGGCTTTTCCAGACCATCTGGTGTACTACTGTTATCCCCAGTGTTTAGAAGAACAGTGTTGTTCTGCCTCTGTTCAGAAAGGGTGGTAAGGCAGAATGTAGCAACTATAGAGATATTTTGCTGCTAGCTTCTGGGAAAGTCTTTTTCTCCCATGTTAGCATCTTGAATCAATGATACACTTCATGGCAAAGGCCCAAATACTCAATGCAGCTCTAGAGCTGGTGGCTCCATTGTTGATCAGCTTTTTAAGAAGATGGCTGAATTTAATAAGCCATGGGTGGCACTTTTTATATAAAGACTTCCATCAGGCCTTTATCAGTATATCAAGTAAGTTTCTGGGATCTGCTGAGGTGACTTAGTGTCCCTGGGAAGATAGTATCATTAATAGAAGAGGTCTATAATGGAATAGAAAGCTCTGTTAGAGTTAGTGATAAATACACAGCATAGTTCCCCGAGTCCATAGGAGTTAACCAAGGCTGCGCTCTATTATCATCGTTCAGTAGTGGCATTGATTAGTTGACAGATAAGCTTGACAAAGCAGCTGTTGGTGGCATTGGGCTGAACACAGTTCTGTTTTGAGATCTCAAATATACCAATGACGTCTTGTTGGATCAGTTTGGTGAATTGCTGCAGCTGCTGGCCAATCTGGTTGGGCTAAAAGCAGTGTGTGTTGATCTGGTTATTTATCTGGATAAAACTAAGTTCCTGACCATTGCCATCAAGCAGCCTCCAGGTCCAGATTATGACCAGCTCAGTATTAAATCTGTCTGTACTGGCCATCAAGTACGTGGCAACTTTCAAATATCTGAGCAGCATCCGAGTGCTGGAAGATGCTAAAGAGGCAGATTTTTATAGAGCAGCAACTTCAGCCGTTTTTGGGGCTCCTCAGCAGCCTCTGTGGGGAAGTCATGACATCAGACTTTCTACAAAGTTGAGGATCTATAGACTCATGGTCATATCAACTCTGTTGTACTTAAGTGAAATATGGGCAATGAGGAAGGCTATAGAAGAACACCAGATGAGTATTTTTTGATTCTCATTGTCTTCATCATCTGCTCCATATTAAGTGGCACAAGAACACAAATATAATTACTGCCAATCAATACGAGTTTATGGAAAATAGCTCCTGTCAAACTAAATTGATATCTTTTTTTGGATGAGATTACAAGTTTGGTTATTAAGACAGGCGTTATTAGTATAATAGACTTCTGTAAGGCATTTGACTTGGTACCACACAACATTTTGATTAAAAAACTAGAACTATATAAAATTAGCATGGCACATATAAAATGGATTAAAAGCTGACAACATGATCAGTCTCAAAATTTAATTGTAAACGGAATCATCATGGAGCGGGTTTGGCTAGGGGCACAGCTAGGATCAATTCTTGGTCTAATGCTATTTAACATTGTATCCAATGACTGATAAAGTTTGCAAATGACCCCAAAATTGGGGGAGTGGTAAATAAGGAAGAGGACACGTCAGTGATGCAGAGTGATCTGAATCTCTTGGTATACCGGGGACAAGCAAATATGCATTTTAATATGGTTAAATGTACATGCATACATGTACGAACAAAGAATGTAGGCCACATTTACAGGGTGAGGGACTGTATCCTCAGAAACAATAACTCTGAAAAAGATTTCAGAGCCTTGGTGGATAATCAGCTGAAAATAACCCACCAGTGCAACGTTGTGATCAAAAGGGCTAATGTGATCCTTGGATGCATAAACAGAGAACATGGCCATACTGGGTCCATCTAGCCCACTATCCTGTCTTCCGACAGTGGCCAATGCCAGGTGCCCCAGAGGGAATGAACAGAACAGGTAATCATCAAGTGATCCATCCTCTGTCACCCATTCCCAGCTTCTGGTAAACAGAGGCTAGGAACACCATCCCTACCCACCCTGGCTAAGAGCCATTGATGGACCTAGCATCCATGAACGTATCTAGTTATTTTTTGATGTAGCAGTGGTGAGCATTGAAGAGGAATTTGAAGGAGGACAAGGCAGTTGCCTTATGGATCAGTTGTGGGATGGTGTTCAGTTCTTCAAGAGCAGTTCAGAAACACGCTTGGAGACTTTCGTGTGAGAAGCTGACAAATGGGTGGATGAGATGGGAGGTGAGGAGAGGGGTGCCTTTTTCACTGTATTGGTTTAGAGTTGGAGTCCAGGAGTTTCCTGACTTCCATCTAGGATCCTGATGCATCTTTTTGAGTCTATACTGAAATACCCAAATGGATGAATTTTTCTGTCTTGTGATAATGATGATCAGAAATTATTCTTTGGTACCCATGCCCCTTCCAACTGTCTTACTAGCCTCCACTGTCCTTTCCACACAGGGTAATACAGAATAAATGTGTTTTTTATTATATTCTGCATTTCCATATAACTCTTGTGCACTTTATCATTCTGTATATTGGACAATATGAACTGAAGTCTGAAGGAGGAACTCGTACCCCACCATGCTGTAGCATGGGCTGCTCTGTATCCTGATTCAAGCCAGAGAATAGGAATATGAGGGGGCAAAGTGATGGCTTCTGGAACCCTAAATGAGAATTGTCTAATTTTGTAGATGTTCACATTTTCTGCTTGCTTCATTACTGAAAATTGCCAGGTAAAATTGTGTATAGTTAGTTATCTAACTCTGGAATGGGAATTCATGCAATATCAGTGTCATCATCTGTTTTTAAATCTGGTTCCCTAAATGGGAGAACAGCATTAGTAATACTGAAATCACTGAATTAACATAACTAGGTGTCTTAGTGTCTGAATTTTTGGAGAGCATCATTATAAAGGACTTTTTTGTGATGCTGACTTTATCTTCCAGGCAACATGACATTCAGAGCAATTTCTGAATTTGAAAGTTCCGTAAAAAAGTTACCTGTTAAATAATGAATGTGATGCACTGAAACATTTGTTTTGTTTCTAAAATTTTGTTTCTTTGGTTTTCATTCTGATGTACAATTAAATGTCTGCATTTTCTTCGGATCAGCTCATGAGAAGGAAAGTACAAGCAGCTTCCCTTGTTTAGATTGAGCCTCTACTTTAGTCTTTAGGTGAATTCTGGTGATGGATAAACAGTGCTGTGTATATACTTTCGTTGGGATTTAGAGCCTATTTAAAAGATACAAATGTCAGTTTGTATCCTGCTTCATCACATTAGTTTGTTGCTCTGTATATACTATTAAGCCACCTATCATATTACTTTGTAGCCATGTAATCCTTTACCTTCCTGTTATCTGTCTAACATGTCTTCAGATCACTTTTAACTAGACCCAGGAGAATGAAAGGAAAATTATTAGTGTACATGTTTTGTTACATCTGAATTATTATTTGATCTGATTTTTGTTCTGTTTTGTTATCTTTTCTGCAAACTTTTAATGCAAATAGATTTTTTTTATCCAAATATCAGGAAAGGAACTTTTATTCATGCCCAAAGTGCACATCCAGATACTCCAACATGGCTTTGTGTATTTGAGAATGAACATAGCATTAGAAAGGAGTAAGAGACTGGGAAAGTGGACAATCCAGTGATTTTGAAAAAAAAAACCAACAATGAAGTGATCCTTGAGATCTTTCTTTCTTTGTCCAGTAAAGCAGAAATGCCACACGCACATCCCTCCCCCAGCATCAGTGGATGGGGGAACTTGATGGGGCCAGTGGTAAAAGGGGGACAGTCCCTGTAGCAAGGGGGGAGACACTTACGAAGGGACAACAGATAGCGCCTTCCTCTGGGAGTCTGACACCCATTGGCCATCAGGGGAGAGGGGTGCTGATTGGTCAGCATTCCTCAGCTCCCAGGATTTAGCCCAGTGCAGGGACATATGAAGCCTCCTTTTGCGCCTTTCCAGCAAAGAAAAGGTTACTCACCTGCTTCGAGCAGCAGCAGCAGGAAGAGTCGTCCAGATGCAGAGGGAGGCTGGTAAGGTTCCTGGGGCCGCTTTCCCCAGGGACAGAAGGTCTGCGCCAGTGGGGAGCGGGCCCACTGTGGGGGTGATACCTCTGCCCATCCATCCCAGCATGGGGGCTCTGCCTTCAATCAGAGCAGGAAATGCTGTTGCAAAATATACTGGCACTAGTCTTTATGACAATTTAAAAAAAAAAAAAAAAGTATCCAAATTTAACTTTCCTGCTTAAGTACTTCAGGATAAACTATGTAGACTTGAAAAAAATCTTTAATGTTACTCTGCTTGAAGTTGCTAACATGCATTTTTGCTGGCAACATACGTAGCTCTTGAACCATCATTAGGTTAATCGGTGTGGCTTCAGGCTGTTGTTCAAGCTACTCTTCTGCTTGCATGTGTGGAATCTTATTGGTGGTCTCACCCTCCTTCTTGTCACTTTCACTGTCAGTGTCACTGTTCCTCACACCAATTCAGTTATCTCGTGGCAGCTTGTATCAATGATTCATGTTTTCCAGAATGCCTGGCCATTGGCTGAATGAGGCTTATACTGTTTGGTGGCGAAAACAAATACCAAATGCTTCCATCTTTTATCAATAGATTTTCAATGGCAGGGTGAGACGGAGCATTATCCATCAGTAGCACCACTCGGATAGGTAATGATTTTGTCATAAAATAGTCTTTCACAAGTGGAACAAAGTGTTTAAAAAACAGTTGGAGAAAATGCCTTTATTCATACAAGCACTGCACTGGCTGTAGTAATGGACTGGTAGAGCTGACATAGTGACGTTTGCAGAACAGTGAGGTTTCACACTTTTGTGAATGAACAGCGCTGGGAGATGGAAATCCCCACTTGTGTTAGAAGTAGCCATTAGCGTGACCTGATCTTTACTGGGTTTAAAATTCTTCACTTGTTTTTCTGAACTGTCTGCCAGTGTCTTGTTTGGAAGCAGGTGCCAGTACAGGCCTATCTTGTAGTTAAACTTTTGATCCCAGGTAAGTTCATGCTATTCAACAAATGATTTGAAAGTGTTTTTAAATTAACCTGTGACATTAGAATCCACTGTCAGTGACTCTCCTTGCATGCCCAACTGGTGTATTCCATGCTGATTTTTGAACCGACAGAGCCACCCTGGGCTTGCTTTAAAATGGTCCTCACCTTTGTCTGGATATATTTCTTGGTAGAGTAACTTTTTGCCTTTTCTGTAACCATCACACTTCTTATAGGAAGAGTGCCTTTTGATCTTGTGCAAACCACAGATGGATTTCCTTATTAAAATCAGCAGCATCGACTTTGCATTCAATACACCAGCTTTTTACTGCTCTGCTGTCTTTAACTTCTTTTGCAAGTTGCTTTTTTTTTTTCCTCCTGACTTTTCTGAATATTTGTGATGGTTGATTTCCCGATACCTTATTTTACTGCTATGTTGTTGAGGCTAATACCATTGTTGAGGTTTTTTAATATTTCTAGTTCTGTGTCAATTGAAAGTGTGACGTGTTGGCACTTCCCATTGCTTGTTAGTGTGCTTAGCCATACAATATTGCCTTGCTTTTTTTTTTTTTGTTTTTTTTTTTGTCTCTGCGGCTGCCTGATTGCGTACTTCCAGTTTCAAATTAGGTGTGCAGTTGACTGGTCAGTTTGTAACTCTAGTGTTCATATCTCTGTGGTTTTACTGTATGTGAGCATAATTTGTGTGAGGAGCCCTGAGAGGTGTATTTCCTGCCTAAAGTATGAGGACTTAATAGCAAGAACTTATGCTATATATGGTGGGGGTAGTGTGTTTAAGGTATGACAGAAAATTTAGATGGCAGCAGAGAAGCATGATTTACCCTGGAACTTGGGATTTGAGGTATGACTCCTTATCAGCTGTCATTCACAGGCAGTGGGTTGCCAGTACCAAAACCTCGTTTTCAAAATATGGCTATAAAAGCCAATGTGTACTTTGCATTAATGATGGGAAATGTTTTTGTACCCATGTGAGAAAAGTGAAGGTGAGCAGATATTCTCTCCAGAATGTCTTATTTCCCTCTTTCTCCTCTCTCCTCTCCCCCCCTCCACCCTCATTTAGGTGGAAAGGACTGTCTGTATCTTCCATCCCTCCCCGTTGCTTATATTTGTACTGTAGCGTACCAGTCTAAATATAGTTTGTAGTTGTGCTCAGCACACAGGTACTTTTAGAATTAGGCAATCTTTATGACTTTTTTAAACATAAACCAGACCCAGCGTACTCCTCCTGCATCAGCTCTACCAACAGCCTGTGACTTGTTAGTCCGAAGACAGGTTCCCTTAGCAGCTCCAGTTCTGTCCATGACTCCAGAAAGACTGGAATGTGCTCCCTGGACCTCATGAATTGTTTGCATTGGAGGAATGAGGTTTCCATGTGCTTTGGTCCACTTTCCTGCTAAAAGGGCCCTCTCTCCTACATCATATCTGACACACTATGGTCATTTTCCTACAACACATCTTTTTGTCAGCTCCATTGGCACCTCCATTTGTACCAGACTCTGGTTCCTCCACATCGAAGGACTCTGATGATAAGCATGGTCCACCACTCCTGTTTCAAAGGTATGCCTGCATGGAGGTTCAGACGGCGCAGTGGCAATACCCTCTAATGCTTTTGCTTAGGAACCACTGGTACCCAGCTCCCTGGGCACTGCCGCAGCAGCATCAGGATCAACAAGGTTGGCTATATTGGAGATCATGGCCCAATATCAGGCTTCAGAACCATCCCGATCTGCCCGGGAGGAGATCCCCATTTTACTGCCCCACCCTTCATCAAGTAGACATTCAGAACTGGGGCTGGATGATGCATCAGTTAGCCCAGCTCCAATGGTATCGCCGGCTCTGAAGAGGCTTCCCTCATTGTCCCTGGACATGGCTGTGTCCTTGACACCTTCCTCTTCTCTGACTATCATCAATTTCAGGAGCTGCTAAGAAGAATAACTAATGCTCTTCAGATTCCCTTTGAAAGAGGTGCAGACAGACAGCACCAACTGCTGGATATTTTATATCTACTAGTACCGGCCAGAATGGTTCTACCAATCAACGATGACATTTACCAATTGGCATGTATGGTGTGAGATACCCCAGCCACGTGCACCCTCACCATGAAGTGGGCAAAAAAGAGATACTGTGTCCCCTCCAGTAGGTCTGAGTTTGTTCTCCCACCTTTTGCCTAATTCCTTGGTTCACAGGGTGGGCCAAACAAGAATCCATGCTCCCGTCCCTCTGACAAGGGGGGGAAGAGGTTAGACCTTGAGGGTAGGAAGGTCTTTTCCTCGGCCAGTCTCCAGTTCCGTATTTTGAGCTACCGTGACTTTTGAACTATGGCCAGATGGCAGACTTTGTGGACAAGCTTACCCCAGCAGGATTGTGCCCACTTCCAAGCTATTTTGGAGGAGGGCAAGTTGGTCACTAGACCCATATTTGAGACTGCAGTTGATTCTGCAGACACGTCCTTGCATACAATGGTGACTGGAATCGTCATTTAAAAAAAATTGTGATTACACTTCTCAAGCTTTCCTAGGGAGGTACAGAGCACAATTGAGGACCTTTGATGAATTACACCTCTTCAGTCAGAAAACTGATGTTTCCTTACACACACTGAAAAACTCTAGAGTCACCTGTGATTGCTGGGCATTTATACGCCAGCACCCAAATGAAAATTTTGTTGTCTGCTCTCTACACAATGCTACAGAGCTCTCCTGTTCTGCCGTTTGCGAGCCTCGACCTAAGCATCCAAAGGAAGAAAGATCTAGTCTGCCTGGTACACCAGAGCAGTCCTCCATGCAGCATAGTCAATCCTGGCATAAGCGATATTTCTGAGTGCATCTAGAGAGCCATCAACCAGTTTGCACCCCAACACTCTTTACAGCCATCCCTTTAGAGAGCCATCTCAATCTTTCTGCTAGTATGGAGTGTAATAACAATGGACAAATGGGTCCTGGATGTCATTTGACTTGGCTATATGATCGAGTTTATGATGCTACCTCCACCACATCCCCCACCCTGGTCTTGTCTCAGGGGCCACTCTCACAACAGTATCCTTACCCTATAAGTGGACTCCCTACTGCAGAGAGGAGCAGTAGATCCAGTCTCCACAAACTTTCATGGCATGGGGTTCTCTTTCAACTATTTCCTCGTGCCCAAGAAGAAGGGAAAATGGAGACCAATCCTGGATCTCTGGTGCCTCAACCTTCCCGTTTGCAAGCCAAAGTTCCATATGGTCAAGCTTGTGGCCATCATTCCCTCCCTAGAAAAAGGCATATGGTTTATGGCTTTTGATATGCAAGACGTCTACTTCCACATTGATATCCACATGACCCACAGATGGCTCCTGAGGTTCATGATGGATCCTCGGCACTTCCAGTACAGGGTTCTCCCATTTAAACTTACCACTGCTTCATGAGCCTTTGCAAAGGTTTTCCCTGTGGAAGCAGCTCACCTCTAACGGGAAGGAGTCCTTGTCTTGCCCTACCTGGATGACTGGCAGTGTGGTCTAGAAGGGAAGCTCAAGAATTAACATCCCAGCTCCTTCTTCTCCTCTCCTACCTAGGGGTGCATGTGAATGTCTGTGGAGTGGAACACAGTCCCTGGAGTTCAAAGGACAGGTTCCAGACCTAACTGGACCTGATTGCTTCAGTGATATCAAACCCCTTGGTCTCAGCCAAGACTACTTTCTCTCCTCGATCACGTGACAGCGTGCATATTTGCCATGGCCTTCGCTCGCCTGCGCTCCCACTGTCTACAATTATTGCCGCAAGGAGTCTACTCCCCTATGCACCAACCTGTTGACACTGTTCTCACCATTCCACTAGAAGTCATCTATTCCTTTCAATGGTGGGTAGACTCGCACCAGGTTTGCCCCGGAATGCTCTTCCTTCCATCCTCTCCAAGCATGATGATCATAATGGATGCATTGGAGATTACATGATGCAAGGAACTTGGAATGCTCGGGAAGCCAGGATGCGCATCAACTTCCTGAAACTTTGGGCAGTATGCTGGGCATGTCATGTTTTTTTACCATCCATCCACTCTTGTCAAGTTCTCATCATGTGAAACACTGCCACAACAGTTTACACTATAAACAAGCAAGGAGGCACAAGTGCTGTGTGTGGAAGTGGTGCAATACCCTCTGTATCCTTGTGACAAGGTACTAGGCAAAGGGTTGCTGATTCAGCCTTCTGTCACACCAACTCCCATTTAGGGGATAGATTAGAGCTGGCTGGAGATAACCTGTCCCTAACTGGGGAGGCAGCAACAGCTGCTGCCTAATTAACCTGGGGGTGAATAAAAGCCTCAGGGGAAGGAAGCAAAGGGAGGAGCAGAAAGAAAGGGAAAAGACAAGGAATGGAAGCAGGGAGGTAGCTCTCCTCTCCCTCCTGCCTGTACACGGCGAAGGGCCAACTGTACATGGTGAAACAGTGATGGGAACAAACCTGTAAATAAACTGCACCAGTGGATACTAATCCCAGGATCTCAGAGTAACTTTGTGGATTTAGCAGAGGCAGGAGCAAGTGGGCTCTCTCCCAAACTGCTACAATCCTATTGTCAGCGGCCTATCTTCCAAATGTAATTGCTGAGGCTCTGAGTAGGAACTTTGTGACTGACCCATGAATAGAGTTGCACAATACAGTAATCACAGACATTTTTGGTCGCTGGGGGACCCGGTCAGGAATCTCTTTGCCTCTCATGCCAACACGCAGTGCATCCAGTACTGTTCCAGGGAGGGCGCTGCCCATTCATAGGGTGACACCTTGGTTGTCGACTGGTCAGACTGGATCAATTATGCCTTCCCTCCTTTAACACGCCTGCCTAGATCCTTCACAAACTCTGACGAGAGAAGACGACTGCCATCCTGATTGCTCTGTTCTGGCCTCTCCAGGTCTGGTTTCCTCCTCTTCTTTTCACGTTGAAGCATCCTCCACTCCTGCTTCCGATGTTCCCAGAAGTGCTCACAAAACATGACAGTTTCAGGCACCCAGATCCACGGACACTTTACCCGAGCGCTTGGTAAGCTTGGTTTTTGGATGAATGCCTCCATTAGCATGGGAATGTTTGTTGACAGTGTGAGATGTCCTCTTGAGTAGCAGGAAGGATTCCATGAGGAGATCCTACCAAGCCAAATGGACATGTTTCGTTTCCTGGGCCAAGCAGAAAGGTCTTGCCCCTGAGGCTGTGGGCATCCTGGTGCTCCTAGACTGTTTCCTGTCTAGGAAGTCCTCAAGGCTCGCTCTTAGCTCCATGAAGGGGCACATAGTGGCTATCTGTGCTTTCCACCCTCCTGTGGAGGGGCATTTGGTTTTCACTCACCTTTTGCCCGATTCTGGAAGGGTCTTGTATGCAAATATCCTCCTGTTCAGCCTATTGCTCCTCAGTGCGACATCAACCTAGCCCTTACAGCATTGATGAGCTCCCTCTTTGAACCACTGGACTCCTGCTCCCTTTCTCTTATTTCCATAAAAGTCACATTTCTGATTGTTATCTCTGCAAGAAAGGTTGACGAACTGGGGGCCATGATAGCAAATCCCCCTTTACCACATTCCATAAGGACAAAGTCTCACTGTGCTTGCATCCCAGATTTCTACCGAAAGTGGTTTCCATTTCCACCTCAACTAACCCATACATCTGCCCACCTTCTTTCCAAAACCGCACACCTCAAAGGAGGAATGGTGACTTCACTCCCTTGATGTACATTGGGCCCTAGCCTTTTACCTACAAAGGACAAGGCCATTTCAGAAGTCTACTAGACTATTTGTTGCCATAGCAGAGAGAATTAAGGGGCAGGCCATCTCCACCCAGAGAATGTCAAAATGAGTCTCAGGGTGCATTATGCTTTGCTATCAGTTGTTGGGGCGGTCCCCACCAGGTGGGATACGGGCCTATTCCACAGGAGTGCAAGCAGAATCTATGTCTGTGTTCCACAATGTGCCTTTTACGGACATATGTAAGGTGGCTACGTGGAGTTCAGTACACACCTTTTCTTCCCTTTGTGCCCTGGTGCAAGACTCTGCTACAGATGCCTCATTTGGGGCAGCTGTCCTCCGTTCCATGGTTCCAGCATCTTCCTTGCACCCTCCTCCTATCTAGGTACTGCTTGTTAATCACCCTCAGGGGAATACAATAGGAACCATCACTCAAAGAAGAGGAGATTACTTACCTGTAACTGGAGGAGGTCCCTATCTGTATTCCAATCTTGTCATACTTCTCCTCTGCTGCAGATCTGCTCCACCATTTATTACCTCAGGTGAAACCATGAGGTGGTACAAGGGCACATGCATGGACTGACGGACACTATTACTTGGAAAAGCTCTGGGTGCCTGGCCCATGCGCATAATCCTCAGCGGAATACAGGTAGGAACCGCACATCTCGAAGAACCTCCAGTTACAGGTTAGTAGCCTCCTCTTTTCAAACAGAAGAGGAGACCAAAAGTGATAAATACAATGTTACAAACCATTTATTTCATATTTCAGTTTATAACAATTACAGATCCTGTATAATACATGAAATCAAGGCCATAGCAGGTATACCTTTTAGCTAATAGTTCTTAAACTGTCTAATAAGGAAAGATCTATTTCACGTGCTAATTTAGGTGCTTAATTTTTTTCCTTGACTATTTTAATGTAACTAGTTTGGATAACATCTGAAATCTAAACTAATAATTTCAAGATGTTCCTTAGCAATTAACTGTTTATTTCCCATATTGATAGTATTCATTTTTATATATTTAAAACAAGCAACTGCTAGCTTTTGTATAAATAAAAATGATGGATCCTTTTTTAGAATGTGGTTTTGTTATATATTTATAGTACCTTAAATTATTAAAAATATAACTGGCAAAATGCTCCTGAAGCACTCAGATTATTTTACAGAATGTTTTCTATTGCTCAGACTTGCATGTTTTTTTTTTTGTATATAGCTATATTTCAGGAAAAAGATTTCAGAGTTTTTATAAGCAGGTTGTATATAACACTATCTTACAACTGGACATATGGTGGGAGTTGTTGATAGAAGTAAAACTGCATAGTTTACTTGTGATGTCTGTAAAGACACACTCAAAGGGATTCTGAGGCTATGGTAAATAGAGGAGAGCGTATCTTGAGTGGTTAGTCAGAGCTGAAGCCTGAGATGCATTGTCTTGTTCCGTTTTTTTAAAATGAGCACAAACCTCCTGCATGATAAATATGTTTTAAAATATTGTTCAACTGTTTTGTCCTCATCTATCCAAGGAAAAATATTTTCATTAATTTCCATTTTTTTATAATTTTCATGACATAAATAAATCAACCATAGAGCATGTCCAAATCCAAAATAAAAATTGCATATAGAAGTGTCTGGTTCCATTATATTTTTTCCCTCTGCTTAATGTGTGTTTGGCACTGGGGGATTGGGAATGTAGGCAGGATACAGTTATGTTTATAAAATATAATATATGTAAGTGTGTATGAGTGTGTGTGTGTATAGAATTAAGGCAGATTAGGTACCTAAGCTTCAATAAATAATTTTCTTTATTAAACTACTGAGAAGTATATCACTTGTATCAACTTGTGCGAGGTGAAGCTTGTTTGCATATCAGTAAAATAACTCTTTTTACCAAATATAATTGTTTGAATGACTTACAATTTAAATAGGCTAACAGTCTTTCTGATAAGTTAGGTAGGCCATACACGGGTATCCCATGACAATTTGTTTGTGCAGAGACACAAAAATACTCTGATTAGAATTGAATATTTCAATCATAAAAGTCATTAAGGTTAATATTCCTCTTCCTCAGTCTGAGTTGTCCATTCAAGAGTCAGACTTCACTATGTCCAACCTTTTGGGGGCAGAGTTCTCATCCCAGACATAACGTCTTATCCCTATCAGATTATTTTACAGAATGTTTTCTATTGCTCAGACTTGCATGTTTTTTTTGTATATAGCTATATTTCAGGAAAAAGATTTCAGAGTTTTTATAAGCAGGTTGTATATAACACTATCTTACAACTGGACATATGGTGGGAGTTGTTGATAGAAGTAAAACTGCACAGTTTACTTGGGATGTCTGTAAAGACACACTCAAAGGGATTCTGAGGCTATGGTAAATAGAGGAGAGCATATCTTGAGTGGTTAGTCAGAGCTGAAGCCTGACATGCATCTGAGGAAGTGGGTATTCACCCACGAAAGCTCATGCTCCAAAACGTCTGTTAGTCTATAAGGTGCCACAGGATTCTTTGCTGTTTTATCCTTATACATCTCTCTGTTGCTGAGTACAAGATAGTGGCCTCAAAACCCTTTTAAGACTTTTTAACATTTAATGTAAGTTCTCTTTTCTGCTTTGGGTTACTAGATGTAAATCTTACATTAGGATTTTGTAGATTCCTACTGTTAACCTGCTCTCAGATGCCTGTCTTATTTTGAAATGTCTGTCATTATGACACTGCTATAAAGTTTGTATTCTCCAGGTGGGTATCTGGGAACAGTAATAGTTATAAATTTATATTACAGTGTTAACCAGAGGCTCCAGTAGGAATTGGCGTTTCTTTTTGCTGAGTGTGGATTGGGTCCTGTGCTGGATTAGATGCTGGAATCATTTTAGTCATGAATCCTCAGTGGGTGCCTTCTCTCCCAGTGGGGTTTCCTAATACTCTTCTGATGTGTTTTTTGGTCTGATTTCATTTTTAGTGGTGTATAATGTACTTTCTGTCTTCATGAATGTGCATGGCACAATCTGTAAACAGTTTGTTCTTCTTGGGTGAAATCTTGACCCCACAGAAGTCAATGTGAGATTTGCCGTTGTCGTCAGTGGAGCCAGGATTTGGACCCCTTGTATTATCGCCCAAACCTCAAACTTTCTCCTACCAGAATCTGGTGTTCGTTTCATGTTATTTATTGTTTTAAGTCCATTGGCCTCAGAAAATAGTATTCCAGGTTCCACCTTTATAAAGAATGAATTATCTGAATCTTATTCATTTTAACATTGAGATGTCAGCAGTCTTTGATATTTGCTTGCACTGTAAAGCAGAGATAATGGTGGGGAAAGATGGTGCTTGATCTTTTGCAGCTGGACCAAATGTGTATGGGCAGAAAGTCATGTTTCTCATTATTTTTTATTTTAATTTTATCCTGCAGTGTTGTAGGCATTTGGGTGTTTGAAACTGTAGGAGCATCTGGCTCAATTTTTCTAAAGCAGGGGTAGTAAAAACCATTTAAATTATCCCACGTTTCTGAGGTGCTTATATAACATGCATTTTCTTTAGCTCACTTCACTTCAGACTCCACCCACACCATAAGAAATAGTTTAAATGGTTTTATTTAGTTTATATTTTGGTGTATGCAGAGTTCACTGTTAGATGCAGGGATTAAGACACTGGTTCCTTTTCCAGTTATTGGACTGTAGGTCGTAGTTTCTTTTGGGTAGTGTAGTCTTCTCGATTAAAGTGGTGTGTTTGGTTTTTCTCAGCCTTGGTTACCAGAGTGCTGTATTTCATGGATACACTATCGATAACCGAGAAACATTTTTAGTAATGAAGCCTTTATTTGATAGCTCATAGTGGAACATTTATGTGGTAGGTAGTCCTTCATAGAGGTTTAATTAGTTGAGGTTTAATTAGTTATTCTTTGTACAACATGGTGATGTAAACACAGTTTAAATACTAAATTATTATTTTTAGTTTAAAAATGGATACTGACAGTTAAATCTTAGTCTTTTTATAATCTTGCACATTTTATAATTGTCAGTTACCTCACCACCTGCTCTCTTCTGCCTTGAATCTTACCACATCTGTGCTGCTTTGAAATCTGAGAATGTTTTTTCTTTAGTAGCAAATAATATGCTGCTTGTTTGAGTCAGACATCTTATTATGGATTACCTGAATACAGTTTCCAGGCTGTTAAAAAAATGTTAATTCCTCGAATGAGCTACTTCTACTTTAGCTGGATTAAGATGTTGTACAAATCAGATGTTTTAATAAATTAGGCTTTTTCGGGTTTGTTCTGCATTAATAGGCTACCTTAGGCCAGCTAGCCTTGTAACACTTTTAAAGGAAAATGTACTATGTAGAGATGCAATAAAGACAGTATTCAAAAGAAGTCTACCCTTATTAGATATGTTCCAGTTATGCTGAGTTGATAGCACTAGAAAGAAGTCCTGTTTATTCACGGGACAGGTACCTCATGGGCAACAGCAGAACAAGCTTCCCCATGTTGCTCTGCCAGTGTGCCTCAATGCTCAAAGGGATTGCCATGGGTTGAGAAGGTAATTCAGTCTACATGCCCAATCAATCTAAGGCCTCTTTCTTAAGACTGCCAAGAAAGATACCTGTTAGTGTCAGTTATGGGGTGGTCCACTAAGAGCTAGTCTATGACCACAAACACATTTCACCTAAGCTCCAAACTCGCATCAAATGGTAATGATTTCAAGTCACTACTGATCTAGGCCGTATTGAATCCAGTGACCTAGAGGTGAAAAGCTCAGTATCCTATTACCAATCTCCTAAACAATCTGGTCCCCTGGAAAAGATATTTTAAAAAAAAAAAAGACTGTGTTCTGCATTAAAGCAGTATTAGCCCCTATTACATCAGAAGTCTCCTTACTATTTCCTGTAAAAGCAGCAAAGAGTCCTGTGGCACCTTGTAGACTAACAGACGTTTTGGAGCCTGAGCTTTCGTGGGTAAATACTCACTTCGTCAGATGCATCCGACGAAGTGAGTATTCACCCACGAAAGCTCATGCTCCAAAACGTCTGTTAGTCTACAAGGTGCCAAAGGACTCTCTGCTGCTTTTACAGATCCAGACTAACACGGCTACTCCTCTGATACTTACTATTTCCTGTCTCTCTTGTCCTATTTCATAACAGAATAGCATGATGAGACCGAAAACCTAGAAAGTCTTAATATTAATAAATCATTGCATAATTCACAATGCATAAGTGACTTCTTGAGTAAGAAATATCTGACCTACCACCTTTTGAAAATGTAACTTTAATAAAATAGTTGGTTTTGTCCTAATCTGATACCTATTATAACAGGAGTCTTAAACATATTGACCAAGGAGACTGGATTGCTCATGCAAGGGGTTAGTGAACTGGTGCAAGCCAGAATAACCTGTCAACACTTTTTCCTAGTTCCTCTGCTGCTTAGCTCCGTGTCCTCTGTGCAGCAGAATGAAATTAACAAAATATCGAGGTCTAGGCAATAGTTTGGAGCAGTATAGGGAAGTTGCTTCTCTGCAACATGTTGCCTGTGCCGTGCTTCTGTGGTAAGTTAATAGAGTTTTTACTCTCCATGGATGTCAGTTTGACATCATTCAACACTACTTAATTCACTGAAAATAAAAGTACACTAACAACACGTTCATTAATCTTGTGTGCATTGTGAATTCTTGTTCTTTCATCTTCTTTTGTGCCAGCATCTGACTCAGCAACTTTATGAACAAAGCAAACTAGAAAAAATCTAAGGTTGTTTCAAATATTATACCAGCAATTACAAGTGAATATTTTTTTTCCTTGGCTTTTTGGCTAATCTCTTGTTTTCCTCTCTGGCTGTTGAAATAGTTATGGAGTCACCATGTTTTAGCAAACTAATTGTTGATCTTGGATTTGATGTTAAATTCAACAAAATTTTATTTTCTTCTTAGACTTCTCCCTTTTGAGATTGAGCTAATATTCTTTAAGAGTGTGGCATTAAGCAAAAACCTAAGTAAAGGTCTTAAATAAAATTAAATCTTGGATAACTTCCCTCTGGTCTTAGGAGATGGTATGTTTGATTGCATAATTTAATTCTCAGTTCTCAAGTTTTCCTTGTGGGAAAACAGCTTATACCCACAAATCCAGATGATTTGGGAGCTGTGGGTACTTATCATCACCTCTAAAAATCAGAGCACTTAATTTCAGCCCATTCTACAACATTAAGCATACAATACTGTTAATTCACGGAGCAGCTCTTTAAATTTATACAATTGTGCAGCCTATATGACAAAACTATTCCATTTTCTTTTAATGTTACACCTGCAGTTAGATTTCTTCATTGTTATGACAGATGTACATCAAAGGATAAACCGCATTTGTTAATACAGAGTTAAGAAAAAATTATAAGCCTAATTATGGATTCAGAGGAAATACACTTGTCATAACCAGCAACTGTGTTAATAGTATTAATCACTAAGCTAAGAGTTATGGGGTTTGACAAGAAACCGGTCAAATATATTAAGAGACACTGCATAAACATTAATAACTGCCATGTAAGAGAGAGGATTCCATATCCAATCCTTCCCTTTCCACGTCTTCTGTTTTCTTGGCCTGTTTCTGAAGTGATTGGAAAAGTCTTAGTCTGTTTATCTTGTCTAACAAAGATCAACTTTTGTTATATAGTGCATAATCATGGTATGTTGGGAATCAAGCATGCTCAGTCGAGCTGGTGTGTAGGAGTTGTGTGGGGTGGAGCACACTCAAGTGCAGATGCCAGCCACTAAAAAACCTCCAGGAACAAGGGATTGGGGAAGAGCCTCAGGTGTAGGCATGGAAGGAAACGAAGTAGGGTTGGGAGTCAATGACAGGACAAGAAGGGTTTATAACTACTTGTGCATGCATCCCTCTGAACCTATATTTTACTTTAGGATTCCTAAGTCTCAGTGCTACTCAGCTGTCTAACATAGAGTGTGAAACTGGCAGGCAATGTGAGTGTTTCACCCTTCTCTAGTGGCTTGTCCACAAAGAGAATAGTCTACTACCACTTTTTTTTTAAAGTATGTCATTATGTATTAAATATCTATAAATGCATACACAGAAGGGGGGAAAGTCAAGGTTGCACAGGCAACTTTATTCTGGCATTTCTTAACTTTTGAGTGATTTACTTTGAAAACTATATAATTCTTTCAAAGTGTTTTTTCTGAAATTGTATTTATTCTTATCAATTCTTGGTTTGTACAGTGAGGAAGAGTGGCAGGTCTTATTATTCATTTTCTACGGCATACTATACAAGTGCTATGTTGTCAAATTTCACCTTTTGCACTGTAGTGTCTCAGCTAAGTCAGTATCCCAGAAAATGTGATTGATTGTTTTACTTGACTTTGATGTTGAGGGAGCAAGTGCCGTGATACAGTTTCTCATAAAACTTAAATGTGTGTTGTGTTAGTGTGCACTTTCTTCCAGAGCAACCTAGCAGGACTTGGGCCAGGATAAACAAACTTGGATCCTTGATATATACTTTTTGTTCTGTACAGCCTTCATCCCTTCTTTAGCCCAAGTATCAATTTAACGTTGGTCCACTTACCTGATCTCTGCCTCTTAGGAGAATCCTGTACCTTTACATATAGAGACCAGATTATGTTACTGTCAGAATTTAACAAAGATGTTATAAAATTTTCTGCGTATGTGGCAGTATCTGTTACATCTTTGTCTTCTGAGAATTCTCACATTGTGTTATGAATTTTCATTTACAAATTTTTGGTTCTCAAGAGGCAGCCCTGTTGATTTTCTGTGAATGGGTCATGTCCTCCCTGACCAGTTAGCTGGAACCATCTACCCACTAACATTTTCCAGAAGTTTTTTGCCTCCACTAAAGAGAGAGGCAGGTAGTTCAGGAGCTCCTTATAATGTCTCGAATATGCCTTCATTTTCAGTAGAGAAACCTTTTTTATTTTTTCCTCTCCAACTACTATCTCATCTAATCCTCACTTCCCTGCTGTTCCTTCTTCTGTTCTCTTCACCCATAGGAGAGAATCAGTAAATATGCCATTCTTAGGGGAAAAAAATTGATAGCTGAGACAACTTTACGTTCTACTCATTCTCAACAAATTATTTGTATTGGGCTCTTATGTACTGCTGATGTTTTGCAAATGCACTAATTTATCTCGAGAGCCTAAGTGTCCACATTACCCTCCGTGTTTTCCATCTTCTTGTTCAGATCTCCTTTTTGGTGATGAAGTGTTTGCTACCTTCTGATCTAAAGATGTTAAAGGGTTTTGTATTTTAGAGAGAGAAGATGGATGAAATATTGTCTTTTATTGGACCAACTTCTACTGGTGAAAAAGACAAGAGCTCTTCTTAGGTCTTGTATTGTGACATTCTTTGTAATTATAGTCTAACATTTCTCAAGTATTTCTCCTCAGAATTGAATCTTGTCACAAAGGTAGCAAGATGACAAACAGATGCGTGCAAGACTGATGTGCAAGCCTGGAAGTTTCCCTTTCTGGTTTTACATTTCCTGTAAGGCACAACTAAGTACAAATATATGTTTCAAGGCAGTCTATCTGTGAATACCAACTAACATTAAATAAAATTGTTCCGATTATAAAGTTTAGGATTGAAAGTCTTGAAAAGAAAGCAGAAGTAAAAATCTCTTTATCACAACAGTTTGCCTTAACCTGGTATTTCTCCCTGAAAATTTAAGACTAGTCTTAGTCTTCAGAATTTTTTGTTAGGCTAATTTAGTCTGTGGTTTTTTAAATTGTAAAAATCCCAAACGCTCAAATTAATTGTCTATAATGAAAGTCATATTGTTCAGGACATGCAGGTGAATGAAAGACATTGGAATGGATTTTAAGTGGCAGGTTGCAATTTTATTAACACTTCTTAACACTGGGTAAGTTTACACCCACCCGTCTCGCATACCAGGCACTTAACTGGGTCCAGTGCAGGGCTTCAGTATGACATCTAACCAGGAACGTAGGATAGACACCTGAGCCTACCCCTAGAGAGGCAGAATGAGGATTACAAAAGAGAAGACCTTAGCCTGCAAGACTTCAGGTCTTCCCTTACAGGCACATGGTCCATCAGCAAAAATCCCAGGCCCCATTTGCCTCAGGGAGCTGCCCTTTATAGCCTTATGCTGCATTGGACACCAGCTGCAAGTTGTGATGAACTACGTAATCCTATATTATCCTTTAATGTTAAACTTCTAAATCTGAATTTTCTTCAGGGCCGCCCAGAGGATTCAGGGGGCCTGGGGCAAAGCAATTTCAGGGGCCCCTTCCATAAAAAATAGTTGCAATACTATAGAATACTATATTCTCGTGGGGGCCCCTGTGGGGTCAGAGGCAAATTTCCCCACTTGCCCTCCCCACCCCCTTCCCCGGAGAACCCTGGGAATAATAAACATTTAAAAACCTTCCACATCTCGGCACAAACCCAGTTTTGAGAGAACTTCTTTTCAAGTCACCTTTGCAAAGTATCACTGGTTCTCAGCATCAGCTAGTGCTAAAAGACACTAAAGCTCATTAAAAGGGTTGGACAAATATTTTCCTTCAAAACTTTTTTTGGATCGAAAACTAGGGGTTTTTAAAAAGGAGAAAAAAATCACAGACAACGTCTGCTTTCCTTCAAAATTTTTTGTTTTTTTTTAATTGAAAAGCTGAAATTAGTCTGCCAAAACCTGAACATGGTTTGGGGTTTCAGAAGTGTGTGGCCAAATATTTGCTGCTTGCTGTGTTTGTTTAAAGAAACAATAAAAAAAATTCTACTTAAAAAAATCCAAAACTTTTGAACCACCTCACCTTGTGACCAAACGCCTGAGCCCATCCAGTCAGAGATTTTTCCAGGTTTCTGATACTCTGCTGGCTTCCTTGACTCATATCTGTCTCCATAACTTTGGGTTCATCTCCTTTCTGGAAGCAGTTTTGAAAATCTGACAGTTATCAAAGCCGTAATTCAGCACACAATTAAATGCGTAAAAGTCCCACTTAAGTCTCATTGTCCTTAAGTTAAGCACATTTGAAGTGCTTTGTTGAATTGGGGCCCATGTGATTAACCTAAACCATCCTATATGAAAATTTCTTGCAAATTATAATCACAGTCCAAGTTTACAAATGAGGAGGAAACTTCTAATAATGGCACAGCATGTGAAAGGACATGATGAATTTGGTCCCCCTTCCCCAAAACTGTTATTTCAACACTTCAAAATAAACTGTTTTTTAAAAAGAAACATACAATGGTCATGCATAGAGATTAGAAAAAAACCCAAACTGAGTCACCTTTACCTGGAGTTGTGCTTCTGACATCAGAAGCATTTCAACAGTAACCTGTGTGTTGAAGAAGAAGAGTTGACTTTTTTTACAGCTTTTAGGCTTTCACAAAGCAAAGCTGCATTTTTTTTCAATATTAAGTACCTAATCTAACATACAGCATACAATACTAGACCTAGCTCTCTCTAGTTTATGTAAATCGGCAAAGTCAAAGTCGGAGCACAGGCCTGAAAGCTAGCTTTTTTGCATTCTTAATCTGGCTGTAGCACTGACTTCCTCTGGTCTTGAGTAAGTGTTGAGTTAATCTTTCTACCTCAGTTGGCCTATGTTTTTTTTTCTTTCTTTCTTTTAAAAAGGGTAGCACTTTAGTGTTGAGAGTAAATAGGCAATGTTAATAGTGCCTGTTGAAACTAGTTCTATACTGTCACAGATCTATTAAAACAATACCATCAACCTGAATTCTAAATAGTTTAAAATATATCTTAAAAGGAGTTTCAGTTGTTACGCCTGACCCTGAGATCTCCTGCCAGTTTTGGTGCTTTACAACAGTTTTTTCCTACCTTAAAGTTTTTCTGTTCCCTATGAAGGCTCCCACAATCATGGGAAAGTGACTGTGTAGGGGAGGATGAAAATAATTATACACAAAATGCCATCAAGCGCATTCCCCCTGAAAAAGAGTGTTTTTTTCTTCTAATTTCTTTGTTTTAATCTGGTAGGCAAAAAGACTTTCAGAAAGGTAGTATTGGTATATTTGAGATATGTCAACCATATTTGTTGTATTTTGGATGCTAAAAGTTTTTGCCCTTATTGCCATTTTCATTAAACATGGGAGCAATCAATTTGTTACACGCTTTCTCGAGAAAGAGTGACTGTTTGAGCGGCTATTCAAAAAATTAGTTTTTGTATATTTTGTGCATTTATGAAAACCTGCAAAATCACATTTTTGTATTATAATGAGATATGTTAACAGATATCATGATTGCCAATTATTCTTAGTCATGAAACATAACACATGATAGAATTTGGGATAATCCGTCTAGGATACTGAATGCCAATAAGAATTTTAGATCACAGATTATAGAATGCCCAGAATGTGTGGAACTTGCTTTAATCAAATATTCTAAACTTCTTAAAATGGAAAACTATCAACATAAAAATACACTATACTTTTTTTATGGGCAATACATTGATTTCTGGATATGAAGTCAAATATTGCTTAGTCACAGATCCCAGTTTACGCCTTCCACTCTAGAACTGCCTGTGAGGAAGTGTGCTAGGGACCATTGCAGAGCTGATCTCTGTAGCAAATAGGGGCCAGCACCTTCAACAAGAATTTCTAACTTCTACCATCTTGCTCCACATAACGGAACTGATTCCACGGCATCCAGAGCTCTTACACCTTTAGAGAGTGGTGAAGGAGTTGCTCTTAAGTTCTCTGTCAACCTTCTTTGCGACCTTTCCGACAGCAATGGAATTAACTTCATCAGCCAGCTCTAATGTGGGGAAATTAGTTAAAATTAGCATGTGAAGTATTATTCTGTATAATATGTTAACATTTCCTGTAACATGCAGTGTTAAATAGAAGTGAACCTATGGGCACTATGAAATATAAAAAAATAATAGTATGGGAAATTATAGCTGCATGAAAATGGCTACTTAATATGCCAAGGTGCAAATTCAGTAGCCTGGCAAGGAAAAAACGTGCCTTAGTTGAAATGATTTAATAAATGTATCTCTGTCTTTGTGCTTCTCCTCTATTTGCAAATCTGAGCAACAGTTTGGACAAAAATTTAAAAATAATACTTATTTCTAACCCTTTAAAAAAAAAAACAACCCACAAACCACTACCCACAGTCTGTTGCTGAAAGGTGTATTACATAGTTGTGTATTTGTGAAAATTAAGGCCTATTATCATTTTTCTCTAAAGAATTAAGATATATGTGGTAAGAGATTTGCAATTTAATATGTTGGCTAAATACTTTTTGTATGTCTGTTTGATAGCTATAATTTTGTATTTTTTAAAAGATCTTACTGATACAATTAGACTATTCAAAAAAAAGTGTGAAAATTCCTTTCTTTGGGAATTGTCTCCAGGCTAATGTATGTATCACAGGCCAAACCTAATTACCTCTTCAACCCCTAGTTTATTTGGTCTACGTGCCTTAGTGTCCAAGGTTGAAATTTACTGAAGTGCTTTTCATATTTTTCTGCTTTAAAACAATTGTCTTGAAACACCTAACAGTTAAAAAAAAAAAATGAGTTAACACTTTGGCTAAGTGCTACCAGTTGGGTTGTGATACTCAATTAAAAACTATATTTTAATTTCTGTTCAATTAAATGGAGTCAGTTAAATGGACAAATAATAATTTGTGTTATATTTATGATCCACTTAATTGTGACATTTTTCTTCCAGCTTGCTTAATAGAAACCAAGAATTATGAGTTCCAGAACAAGAGAAGAAATCAGTGCTTACCTACGTTTTCTTGGCTTGCTACAATGATAACCCGAAATGCACAAAAGAAATGGCTGTATATATGCTACAGAACTTCTCAAATTTGTACTTAACCAGGGTTGAAAAGCCAAGAAAAATGTAGTCAGCTTAACTACTTTCATATATGTTAGGAAGATGTCTGTTGCCTAGTGGTGAAATACAAGTAATAATAGTTATAATAGCTATTTGAAACACACTTTACATATTCTGGCCTCTTAACTACTGTTCTCCATAGCAAATTTCACACTGAAACCAGAGTTAGTACTAAATGGAACCCAAAATATTTTTCATCCTCTATGAAAACGAAGAGAAGGTTGAGGAACAGTACTGGATGAGCTGCCCTTTTCAGGACAAATACATCAATTCTCAGGATTTGTCTACATTAGTTTTTAACTTGGGTTAATTGCCAATTAATTCAACTTATTAACACATTTGTACATAATAGTCTTGATAGTCCACAAATCTTTGTTCCAAGACATAAGTGTTTGTGGTTTCCCACTCAGGCAACATATTATATAACTCTGACCTAACAATGACCTTTCCCCTGAGGTAAAATGCATGTTAACACCTCTGCTTCAGTTAAGCTGGTTGAAGTCCACTTTCGTGAAGCAGATAAGGCTGAAGACAAGCCGTGTCATTTTCAGAGCAATTGCCCCATTTTGTGCACAAATATTTCAAGGTCAACCACACACTTAAATGTCCTGGAGCACTTACTTAAATGGTAAGCTCTTTTCTGTTCTCTTCTACTGTATTTGTACAGTGCCTAGTATGGTCCCAGTATGTGACTAGAGCACCTGAGTGCTATTGCAATACGAATAATAATTTACAATCAGTTAACTCAAGTTAAACATCTCTATTGAGCCATCAAACATTGGTCCCTAACAATAAAATAAAATTAAGAACAAAAAATACTTGATCTTAAATCAGCCTGGGTTATAAAAACATAAAAGGGACAGGGGGTTCTAAGCTTTAGATTTTAATATAAAAAGAGCATATTTGTTGCCCCATCTGTAAAGCATACAGAACAAAGGGGCGGCAGTCATGAGACATCCCCTAGCTACCACCTGAGATGGAACAAGGACTGTACCAGGAGAGAAGATTGTGCTCAGACTAGAAAGGAGTCTAGTCTGTGAAAGAAACTTATTGGAATATCTGAGACTGAGATGGGTGGGACACAGCCCCTCCCCCTCCAACAAAGGGAGCAAGGAAAGACAGCACAACCAGCAGAGACAGAAAGGAAGAGGCAGGGCCAGAGTCTCTCTGCTTCTGGCCACGCTGCTCTCCCTCCAGCCTCCAAAGCAGCTGCAGCTCCAGGGCTGGCAGACTGCAGCCGTGCCACTTGGCCCCGCCTTACCAGAGCAGGCTGTGGCCGCACTGCCCGGCCCACCGGAGCACACTGTGGCCGTGCCGCCTTGCCCAACCCACTGGAACATGTTGCAGCCACGCTGCCCAGTCTGGCCTGCCGGAGCAGGCTGCAGCCATGCTGCCCAGCCTGCCAGAGCCACCAGCTAGGCCAGAGACCTCCTCCCCAGATAAGGCGGGAAGGGATGGGATCAGGAGAGTGTGGGGGTCCCAGAGTAGGGTGGGATCATGTGGGGAATGGTCACAGGGCTTACTCCCCTGAGGCCCAGCTTCTCCCCACCAAAACAAATTTCCCCACCAGTTGCCGTCCCGGCCCGTCAGGTTAAGCAGCTGGCATGCCGGGACACTTGGTTTACTTGGGCTTACCTCCATGACCATGGACGTCCAAGGTAAACAAACCATCTCAGCCCATCAGCGGCTTATCCTGATGGCCTGGGAGCCAAAGTTTGCTGACCCCTGAATTATAGTCGGCTTATGAACAGGATATAAAAATTTTCCATTTTTACTTATCCATCTTGGAGGGGTCGGCTTATAAACAAACCGGCTTATGATCTCTGTCTCAGAGTGGTAGCCATGTTAGTCTGTATCAGCAAAAAGAGAACTGCCTAGCAGCCTCTCATTCATATTACAACCTATTCATGAGGCTGCTAGGCAGCCCTCTAACACCACATTCTACAGGCCATTACCCTCTGATCCCACTGAGAGTTGCCAAAAGAAACTGCACCATCTACTCAGGAAACTCACTGGAAAAGCAAAGGAACAAATCTGCACAGACACTCCCCTGGAACTCCAACCAGGGGTATTCTGTCTGCTATCCAAGATCCATAAACCTGGAAATCCTGGACGCCCCATCATCTCAGGCATTGGCACCCTGACAGCAGGATTGTCTGGCTATGTAGACTCTCTCTTCAGGTCCAGCGCTCCCAGCTATCTTCATGACATCACTGATTTCCTGAGGAAACTACAATCCATTGGTGATCTTCCAGAAAACACCATTCTGGGCACTATCGATGTAGAAGCTCTCTACACCAACATTCCACACAAAGATGGGCTACAAGCCATCAGGAACAGTATCCCCAATAATGTCACGGCAGACCTGGCAGCTGAACTTTGACTTTTGTCCTCACCCACAACTATTTCACATTTGGGCACAATGTATACCTTCAAGTCAGCGGCACTGCTATGGGTACCTGAATATGCCACAGTATGCCAACATTTTTATGGTTAACTTAGAACAACTCTTCCTCAACTCTTGTCCCCTAACACCTCTATTTTACTTGCGTTACATTGATGACATCTTCATCTTCTGGACTCATGGAAAAGAAGCCTTTGAGGAATTCCACCAGGATTTCAACAATTTCCATCCCACCATCAGCCTTAGCCTGGACCAGTCCACACATGAGATCCACTTCCTGGACACTATAGTGCTAATAAGTGATGGTCACATAAACATCACCCTATACCGGAAACCTTCTGACGGCTATACTTAACCTGCATGCCTCCAGCTTTCATCCAGACTACTTCACATGATCCATTGTCTACAACCAATCTCTAAGATACAACTGCATTTGCTCCAATCCCTTAGATGGAGACAAACACCTACAAAATCCCTGTCAAGCATTCTTAAAACTACAATACTCACCTGCTGAAGTGAAGAAACAGATTGACAGAGCCAGAAGAGTACCCAGAAGTCACCTACTACAGGACAGGCTCAACAAAGAAAGTAACATCTAGCCACTAGCCATCACCTTCAACCCCCAACTGAAACCTCTCCAGCACAACATCAGGGATCTACAACCTATCCTGAAGGATGATCCCTCACTCTCACAGATCTTGAGAGACAGGCCAGTCCTCGCTTTCAGGGAGCCCACCAACCCGAAGCAAATACCAGCAACCACACCACACAACAAAAACACTAATCCAGGAACCTGTCCTTGCAACAAAGCCCATTGCCAACATTCTCCACATATCACCGTCACAGGACTTAATCACATCAGCCACACCATTAGGGGCTCATTCACCTGCACCTCTACCAATGTGATATATGCCATCATGTGCCAGCAGTACCCCTCAGCCATGTACATTGGCCAAATCAGACAGTCTCTATGCAAAAGAATAAATGGACACAAATCAGACATCAAGATTACAGCATTCAAAAACCAGTCGGAGAACACTTCAACCGCCCCAGACACTCAATTACAGACCTAAAAGTGGCAATTCTTCAACAAAAAACCTTGAAAAACAGACTCCAATGATAAACTGCCGAATTGGAATTAATTTGCAAACTGGACACCATTAAATTAGGCTTGAATGAAGACTGGGAGTGGATCGGTCATTACACAAACTAAAAACTATTTCCCCATGCTTACTCACACCTTCTTGTCAACTGTTTGAAATGGGCCATCCTGATTATCACTACAAAAGTTTTTTTTCTCCTGCTGATAATAGCTCACCTTCACTGATTTGTCTCGTTAGAGTTGGTATGGCAACCCCCATCTTTTTATGTTCTCTGTGTGTGGTATGGATTTATGTATAGTCATTTTAACTACCCATTTTCTGGGCTTTCAAAATCCTTCAAGATATTTGCAGCCTAGGCCTTCTGTTACTTCACAAGAACTTCGATGTCCAAGGGCAACATATGGAACAGGTAGTTGATGCTGGAGTTCTAATCATTTTAATCAAACTAATCCAGTTACACAGTCTGAAGTTTGGTAGATCACAGTGCTGAAGGTTCTCCTTTATATTCTGAATAACTAAGCCAAAATTATCCTTGATCAGAGTTTTCAAATTACAGTTCAACTCGATTCCTGAGTAATTCATGGTTTTAAGTTCCATGTGTTGACAGGAATAATGGGAATAATTTATATTTAACTAGTTTATCCTATATTCTGGGATTCTGGTGGGACAGAGTGGGCTATGTCTGTATCAAATTGAACTTCTTTTTGCATTGTAACTTTCATTTCATATTATGTGCTGAACATGTCTAACCTTCCCCAAGCAAAGATTATTGAATTCCATTCCAGATAGCCACCGTGCGCAGGAAAGGTGCTTGATTCCTTTTTGAGGTGCTATCACAAAGCAATCTAGAGCCATCAGCTTTGCCTTTGACCTGCTGGTGAAGCTACAACTTCTCACTGTGGGCACCTGGCAAAAGGAGATTGTATTTAAGAGGGCTTCTCTGAGTAGGAGTTAGAGTGCAGACCATTACCACGTATAAGCAGGACTGGCAGTGGAAAGAGAAAGCAGGAGGGACTTTGTCAAGCCTGAAATAGCGACAGACTTCAGACTCAACTCACAGAAAGGATGAGATCAGACATACTGAGGGTGTATCTCAGGACTTCTGTTTTCCCCCAAAGATCTTTAACTCTTCAGTGCTTTTAAAAAAGCAAAGAGACTGGTTAAGAAATTCCTTTAAGCCTGTGTTCCTTGCATTCCTGCTACGTAGTCCCTGAAAGGATTAAACTAGAAGTTTAGAGTGTCCACAGCCTAGGTGGAACTCTGAGGGAATGTGTGTAAGCAACTTGAAGGATGGGGGTCAGGAGTTCTGAGGGACTGGGTTCAAGGTATGGAATGGCTGAATTGTGGAGTCCCACATCCCAAGGAAGGGGTCTGAGCCTGGGAGTGTGCCCTATAGATCCAGAGCTAGAGACTTTACCCAGACCCAGTCTACTTAGAAGCTTGTGGTTGGGTCCACTCTCAACAGATGGATATCCATACAGTATGGTACTGGACAAAGTTGTAACACCGGGAGTTTAAGTATTGTTGTGGTTTAAGACTTCTCACAAACAACAGAATTATGTCAGCATATGCTAATATTTCAAGGCAGTTGGCTTGTAGCACCCTGGTTAAAATACTAATAAATATAAATGGGCAAAACAGTGGCAGAGTGAGGAATTAGAACTCAGGTCACCTGAGTCCCGGTCCAGTGCTGTATCTACTAAGTCACTACATGATGCCATTACGGAGCAGAGTTAATGTTGTTTGGATTCATAACTCTGCATTTCTTACCTTATCGTATTTGGATTTCTTAAGTGTAACCTTGACTGTGAATTTCTTAGGTTTGTAATCCATGATTTTGGGATCATTACGGCATCCCTGTAATACTTTTTACCTTGAATTACTGATACTTGCTCTCAAACTTAACTATTTTAATGTAGTGTTTTGTCTGGGGAGAAAGTACAATAATTCTACAATTGTGTATTTTTGTTTTGTTTTTTTCAATGAACCAAGACTTTAAAACATTGCCAATGCATTGCTAACCCTAATGGAGACCTACACATGGTAATATTAACCTGTTTCAGAGCTAGGCCAATGCTCAGGCCTTAAGGAGGCTTGGTTTCAAGGATGCTGTCACTTTCACTGTTGTCTGTTCTTTTTATGAAGTTTCCCTGGTGGAATGCATTTTATGTTTATAAGTGAAGATTTCTAGAATTGCCTTCTCAGTGAGTTAAGTAAACTAAATTAAGAGCTAATAGTTCAGCAGGCACTCTGGACAACCTTGCTTTTAGGGTCCATGCGAAGCTTTTTAGTTGATTCTGTATTTTAAGAATCTTCCTGTTGACATTCTGTCACCATTGAATGCTCTGAAATATGGACATTTCTGCCTTTATGTCACCCAGCAGAGAGAGGGAGTATCCAGTTCACAGAATTTTCAACACAGTGCCTTTGCCAGGGCTAAAAAAGGAAGCTATTGTGTTGCATATAATAGAGAGTGAATGGACAGCTAACAGTCCAGGGACAGTGTTTTGGTGTTGCTCTGCAGTAGCACAGATGTCTATTACAGTTCTCTCTTAGACTGAGGGCTCCATAATCCCTAAAGATGTTAGGCCCTATTTGAGGTATAATGGTGCAAGAGTAAGACACGTACGTCAGTGTCATCTGATAATACTTATTTGCAGTGTTGTGGCCATGTTGGTTCCAGATATTAGAGAGACAAGGTGGGTGAGATAATATCTTTTATTGGACCAACTTCTGCTGGTGAAGCTCCAAAGCTTGTCTTTCACCAACAGAAAGATGTTCTGTAAAAGATATTTTTTCATCCACCATGTCTATCTTATAATACTGATATTCCACTGGTTTCTCTTTTACAACTATTACCATTTGTTGCAAAAGGATGTTATCGGCTTCCCCAGGCAAGGTGGCCATATCTGTTTTCTTTTGATCATCTCACTTCCATGGTTTATTTCCACTGGAGTGTTGTCTCTACCTGTGCTGAATAGTTTGTGCTTTATTGAATGTCGTTGATGAAACTGGTTGTCTTGAATGAGTTCTGTACAAATTATGTTAATCAGCTGTTTCTTATTTTTAGTTACTATTTCTGTGAAGGTAGCCGTGTACTTGTACTCATCTGATGCTCTCTGTTTGCTTCTGTAGCAATGCTGGATCTTGTGACCCTCTGTGCCAATGTCTTTGTACTTGTCAAAACTGTTAGCCTGTGTTCTGTAGACTCTGAAATTGGTCACACAGTCCTTGATTATACCGCTTGCTGGCCAGTGTAGCTGATGAACTGCAGAACTGTCAACAGGGCCGTGCCCAGGGGGTGCAGGGCGTGGGGCAGAAGTAACGAATCCTCATTTCCAGGACCAACCGGTCGTTTCTGGGACCAACTACGCTGGCCAATCATGCTGGCCCACAGGGCCCCTCAAAGCATGGGACCCAGAGTGATCGCCCCGATTCACCGTACCCAAGGGACGGCTCTGACTGTCAATGACTCTGCAGGTGACTTCTTGTGAAATACTGATGTTCTGTTTAGGACACCCAGAACTGTAAACCACTGTGTTACTCCTTTGACTCGGCAGATGAGTGCTTTGTTGGAAGTTACTGTGTCAGCTCCCTGCCACACAAGTCAGTCTGCTTTACAAGCAAACTCCTTGAGTCTAAACCTGGCTTTGCAGGTAACATACAGTGAACCTCAGTTCCTGAATTCCCCCAGAGATGCGTCTCTGCAGTGTCCAGTCCTTCTTACTGTATAGTCACAGAAATTTTGTTGCCTCCAAAGAAATTGTACACATGAGCCTGTTAAGCTAGTTGAAGACTTATTTCACTTTACTACACAGCAGTGAGGTGGTTTTGTAATAAAACAAGAATAAGTTTATTAACAAACAGAGATTGAAGTGATACTAAGCAAGAAAAAAAGTTTATTTTACTAAGCAGGTTTTTTTACCTACATGAAGTTACCACCATCTGTAGCCATCCAGGCTAGTGATCCAGTGTTCACAGGCTCAGAGGGTGCTGTACCCTGTGTCCCCTAAATGATGGATAACTAACTCAAATGTCTTTTTGCTCCCCTTATATTGTCTCCGCTTCAAGAGCCAGGAAGGCTTCCTAGTGTACAGGAGCCAGCTCACGTGACACAATATTCTTAATGTCAGCCTCTCATGAACGTGCTTGCAGGCCTGTCACTCTTGAATAGATAAGGGTAGTATCTACTACCTTTATTGGACCAACCTGTGCATGCTTTTTTGTTACTGCCATTGTCGCCACTATTGTTGGTATTGCATTTGGCGTATTCAGATTGGAAGTGTGTCATCAACATTTATTGGTGGTGTCTCTTTATTGCTGACAATGTTTCTCTAGGTGCTTAGTGGGGTCTGAGGGATTGATAACACAGCTCTGTCTTCTCACTAATGGCTTCTGTGTCTCTTGCATCTGAAGCAATCCTTGGCTTGATTTCTTCTTTGTGAATCTCTTGCATTTGTGCCTTATTGATGCCATTTACATTTGCAGTGTTTTCCACCAGCCAGCTGCACATGTGGAGGCTAAGAGCCCAAGTCTTGGGAGTCTCTAGTTTAAGGATGGTTAATGATGCCACTAGGGGCATGGCCATAACTCATGGAAGTGGTTTCAATATACACTGCGCATACAACTAACCATATGTTTTGTTGATCATCTGTTAATGTTTATAATTGTCCAGGATTTTAAAATTGAATTATCATTAATGAATGTGTAAGAATTTAAGTGAGCATGCTCTGTGAGCACAGGAAGAATATGCCTTGTGTGACAGTTCAGGGGAAAGGAGCATAAACTTGACACTGCTGAGGATTGAGTTCCAAAACTCTTCAGAAAGAGCCTCTACCTAGATTATTAAAATCAATGAAATCTCTGCATTGGGGTGCTGTATTCTGTTCAGACGTGCTGTATTGCAAATTCTCTTTATGCAAATCCTTATCTGTAACAGACTGTTTAGTCTCATGGTCAGTAGTAACAGGGTCAGAAATTCCAGCACTGGACTGACGGCAGAATGTGCTTTAAATCACTGAACTCTTTTTCATGATCTGGCATCTATGCCCATTTAGTGACCTTGTGGAGGTGATGTCTTAGGTAAGTTGTGTGAGCTGTATAGTTAGATGTGAATTTGCTGACATAATTCAACTTGCCTAGCAGCCTTTGAATTCTCTTTTTATCTTTAGATTTTGGCATGTTCAGTATTGCTTGAATCTTTGATTCATCGGGCCAGATTCCCTTGGAGGTTAGTCTCTCTCCCAAGTGTGTTATTTCCATTGTTTGAAATTGACATTTGGCATATTCAGTTTAAGGTTATTAGCTCTCTCAATTTGCAATAATCTCCTCAGTTAGTCCTGATGTTCAGTGGCAGTGCTGCCCAAAATTATGATGTCATAGTGTACATTTTCATTCCTGCTAGACCCCCTAGCAGGTAGCTTATTATATGGTGAAATACTTCTGGGGCCAAACATATTCCAAAAAGCAGTCTGAGGAAGCAGTATTTGTTAAATGGTTTGTTGAAAGTGCAGATCTTAGAGCTCTCTATGTCCAAAAGGATCTGCCAAAATCCAGCCCATGCATCTAATTCACTGAATAATTTGTTTCCTGCCATCTCAGATAGCAGTTCTCTTCTTGTGATCAAACGGAAGTGTTCTCTTTTTATGTTTCAGTTTAGCTCCTGGGGTCCATACAAAGCTGGAGTCACTCTCCTTTTTTGCCTACAGTTAATAAGGAGTGAACCCAATCTGCTGGTTCTGTTGTTCTCCGAATGGTACCATTTACTTCCATGTTCTGCAATTCTTCTAGTCTCTTTCTTAAGCCTTGTGGAACTTTTCATGTAGCATGTATCACAGATTCTGCATTGTCTCTTAACTGTATTTTGTATGTTACTGGGAAACACCCATTTCCTGTGAATACATCTTCATATGGTGCTATTAATACTTTCATATCTGGTTTTATGTTGTCTTTCTGTGTCTCTGTGGTATGCATTCTCTCAATGAGACCAAGCACTTCACATGTGTAGGCCGAAGACTGGTTACTTGCTTCTGTTGTACCACCACAAATTCTTGTTGTATTGTGTTTAAGTGTCACTTTTCACTCTCCCAACACTGGAATTGTTCCTCTATTATAGCCATTCACAGAGACTTTTGACTTTTCCTCTTTTAGGTGCTCCCTACGTCTTTCAGTTTGTTATTATAGTGGTGCAGTTCTGCCACTATAGCTGACCTTTTTAAGTCCTCTAAAACCTCTTAGTCAGGTTCCTTTGAAATCTGGTGTGCCTCAGGAGGATTCAGGTAAGGTTAATGATCTAAATTTGGGGTCATATATAAGCCCCTTCCCCCCCTCCAAAAAAAATAGCCATTTTTAAAAAAGTTTCTAGGTGGGTGTTTTGCTCTTCTGGTTTGATTTGGTTTTGGGGTTGGTTGAGAGTGTGTGTGTGTGTGTGTGTGTGTGTGTGTGTGTGTGTGTGTGTGTGTGTGTGTGTGTGTGTGTTAGGGTGACCAGATTACCACACTAAAATATTGGGACACATTGGGGTGCCATCAGCCCTACCCACAGTCCACCCCCCACTCCTCCCAGGCTCCACCCCCCCTCTGCCCCGGGTCCCGCACCCTTCCTCATCCCCCGACCTGCCGCTGGCTTGCTGCATCCCTCCTCAGTCACCCACCCACCACTTGCCTCCCCACCCACTTGCTCACCCGCTGCTCACCTTTGCACCCACCTGCCCACCACTCACCCCTTTGGTGCCGACTTCCCCTCTGCCGAGCGGGTGCTTGCCCACCCCTGCCTCTTCCTGCCCCTGCACCCCCCTCACCCTGCCTCTTCTCTGCCTCCTCCCCCCTCCCTCCTGGAAAGCGCTAAGCACTGCCAAACAGCTTTTATGCAGTGAGCAGCGCTGGAGGGGCGGAGGAGCGGGGATGCGGCACGCTGGTGGGAGAAGGAGGCAGGGAGGAGGGAGCTTGGCTGCAATTTTTCCCTGTGGGTGCTGGAGCACCCATGGAGTCAGTGCCTCCCTCCTCGCTCGCCTCCTTACCTGAATATTGGGACAAATGGCATCCTGATCGTATGTGGAGCGGGACGTGGGACAAGGGTTAAATATTGGAACAGTCCTGGTTTTATCAGGACATCTGGTCACCTGTGTGTGTGTGTGCAGAGCTAGACATCAAACTGTTGATGTGGTACGGGTCAAAATGGTCTGAATCTGTTTAATTTTACTGAAGGTAGTACATAGCATCTGCTAAATCTTTGGGAAACCCAAAATGAGAACAATATTTCAGAACACTTTGTTTTTTACAGTGTGCATGCCTCAATACAGAGAAACTTGAATCCATTTTTGCATTTATTACATCCACTTTCCTGCATTCTCTGCATGTTTTAGCATAATGGAAGAGCTTATTACAGTTTCTATGTATTTGCCTGAATGCTTGACATCTTCTATACTCCTGCTGATTGCCACATCGTTGGCATTGTTTCCTGCTTTTCATTTTTCTGTCCCTGTCCAATTTAATTTCTGTGAACTTCTCCCTTGCTGGTTTAGCTATAGTACTCACAGTGATGTGCCCTATGCCTTTCTCTAGGTTTTTTATTTGTGTTTCTGCTTGTTCTGCTTCTGTTAAATGAATCTCCCTTAGTAGTGGTTCATGTACTTTTTTAATGTTACATCCCAGGACAATCTGCTTTTTATTTAATATTTTAATCCATAATCCCTTGTAACCAACATATTTTCTAGGGACATATTTTCTGTGATCCTCACGCATTTTTGTTGTTTCTGCAAAGCTTTCCTCTCTCCCTACCACCATCTGTATGTAATGCACTGTGAACATTCAGGGATCCTGTGTCTGTTACTATTAAGAGCAGAACAATCTTTGGCTCATTCTCCAGTTTATTTGCCCCAGTATCATTCATCTATGCTTCAAATTGCTCCTTGAACCATTTCCAGGCACATTCAGCTTTTCCCATGTTTCTCGGGGCCAGAGGAGGAGTTACTTGCAGTTGCACAGGCTCTGTTCCAGCCATTGCAATGTGCCTTCCACCTTTCCATTACCATGTAATATCTTATTGATGAGCAGAACATTGTCAAGATAAACATTTCATTGTGAACAGGAACTATTTACAGCAATGAGTTAACAAATTTTCTACTGCTCTGTGTATCTGCAGCCTGGCACTGTCCAGTCCTGCGCTGCTTTCTTTCTGCCCCTGCAGGAAGTGTGACTGAGGAACCCAAAGACTACCTCAACAGTGTACAGAAAGTGTGGCATCTCAATACTGCCTTGAGTGCTTATTGTATAGCACAGTTCTTACACAGTTCCCATCTCTGTGGTATCGGAGCTCTAGTGCTGGAAAATGCAAATTTTTCTTGTATAAGTCATCCAAAGGATGCTGTATAAGTAGTCTAAACACAACAGACTAAAGACTAAAATTAAAGTATGTTTTACAAAGCATAAACCTTTCTCAAATAATGAGATTTTTGGGTTTTTTTTGTTTGTTTTTTGCATGGAAAGATTTTTTCCTTTTAAACTGAGCATCACTACCCAATGTTAGATTCATATTTTTACATACTTGTTCTAAGCATTGCAGTCATCAAAAGCTGATTATTCTTTAGAAAGCTAACAAAGCTATATATGCATTATTCTAGCCAGCATTCTTTTTGTTTTAAAAGAGGGGAGCAGTTTTCTGGATTGATTCAACTTTATGGTAGCAGAATCAAGAGATTCTGGTTTCAAACTGCCACTCTGCTAAGTCAAGAGTCAGAAAGGAGTGTGCTGTATGTCCACGATCAGCTGATGATGATTAGAATGTCTTGAGTGTTATCTTCTCTCCCCACCCCTCTTTATCGGAAAGTAGCGCTGAGAATGAATACCTCTGTTGGACATAATCTTTTTCAATGTGAAGGATGCCCTAGAGCAGTGGGTTTCAACCTTCTTTTTTAGTTTGTAAACCCCTAAAATATTTCAAATGGAGGTGCGGACCTCTTTGAAAATCTTAGACATAGTTTGTGGACCCCCAGAGGTCCATGGTCCACAGGTTGAAAAGTCCTGCCTTAGAGTAACAGGATTTCTTAACTTCCGATTGTGCTTTGGGCATCCTCTTTGGCAGTGTGTTCTTCATTTTTTTCAAAAAATGCCCTTTACATTGAGTGCTAACATAATGATGGTGATTTTGTGACCCTTCATAACCTTGTTTTCAGTCTATTTTTTATTATAGACTCATAGACTCATAGACTCTAGGACTGGAAGGGACCTCGAGAGGTCATCGAGTCCAGTCCCCTGCCCTCATGGCAGGACCAAATACTGTCTAGACCATCCCTGATAGACATTTATCTAACCTATTCTTAAATATCTCCAGCGATGGAGATTCCACAACTTCCCTAGGCAATCTATTCCAGTGTTTAACTACCCTGACAGTTAGGAACTTTTTCCTAATGTCCAACCTAAATCTCCCTTGCTGCAGTTTAAGCCCATTGCTTCTTGTTCTATCATTGGAGGCTAAGGTGAACAAGTTTTCTCCCCCCTCCTGATGACACCCTTTTAGATACCTGAAAACTGCTATCATGTCCCCTCTCAGTCTTCTCTTTTCCAAACTAAACAAACCCAATTCCTTCAGCCTTCCTTCATAGGTCATGTTCTCAAGACCTTTATCATTCTTGTTGCTCTTCTCTGGACCCTCTCCAATTTCTCCACATCTTTCTTGAAATGCGGTGCCCAGAACTGGACACAGTACTCCAGTTGAGGCCTAACCAGCGCAGAGTAAAGCGGAAGAATGACTTCTCGTGTCTTGTTTACAACACACCTGTTAATGCATCCCAGAATCATGTTTGCTTTTTTTGCAACAGTATCACACTGTTGACTCATATTAAGCTTGTGGTCCACTATGACCCCTAGATCTCTTTCTGCCATACTCCTTTCTAGACAGTCTCTTCCCATTCTGTATGTGTGAAACTGATTGTTCCTTCCTAAGTGGAGCACTTTGCATTTATCTTTATTGAACTTCATCCTGTTTACCTCAGACCATTTCTCCAATTTTTCCAGATCATTTTGAATTTTGACCCTGTCCTCCAAAGCAGTTGCAATCCCTCCCAGTTTGGTATCGTCCGCAAACTTAATAAGCGTACTTTCTATGCCAACATCTAAATCGTTGATGAAGATATTGAACAGAACCGGTCCCAAAACAGACCCCTGCGGAACCCCACTTGTTATACCTTTCCAGCAGGATTGGGAGCCATTAATAACTACTCTCTGAGTACGGTTATCCAGCCAGTTATGCACCCACCTTATAGTAGCCCCATCTAAATTGTACTTTCCTAGCTTATCTATAAGAATATCATGCGAGACCGTATCAAATGCCTTACTAAAGTCTAGGTATATCACATCCACTGCTTCTCCCTTATCCACAAGGCTCGTTATCCTATCAAAGAACGCTATCAGATTAGTTTGACACGATTTGTTGTTTACAAATCCATGCTGGCTATTCCCTATCACCTTACCACGTTCCAAGTGTTTGCAGATGATTTCTTTGATTACCTGCTCCATTATCTTCCCTGGCACAGAAGTTAAACTAACTGGTCTGTAGTTTCCTGGGTTGTTTTTATTTCCCTTTTTATAGATGGGCACTATATTTGCCCCCTTCCAGTCTTCTGGAATCTCCCCCGTCTTCCATGATTTCCCAAAGATAATAGCTAGAGGCTCAGATACCTCTTCCATTAACTGCTTGAGTATTCTAGGATGCATTTCATCAGGCCCTGGTGACTTGCAGGCATCTAACTTTTCTAAGTGATTTTTTACTTGCTCTTTCCTTATTTTCTCTTCTAAACCTACCCTCTTCCCGTAAGCATTCACTATACTAGACATTCCTTCAGACTTCTCAGTGAAGACCGAAACAAAGAAGTCATTAAGCATCTCTGCCATTTCCAAGTCTCCCGTTACCTCATTGAGCAGTGGGCCTACCCTGTCCTTAGTCTTCCTCTTGCTTCTAATGTATTGATAAAAAGTCTTCTTGTTTCCCTTTATTCACATAGCTAGTTTGAGTTCATTTTGTGCCTTTGCTTGTCTAATCTTGCCTCTGCATTCCTGTGTTATTTGCCTATATTCATCCTTCGTGATCTGAGCTAGTTTCCATTTTTTATATGACGCCTTTTTATTTTGTAGGTCACGCAAGATCTCAAGGGTAAGCCAAGGTGGTCTTTTGCCACATTTTCTATCTTTCCTAACCATCGGAATAACTTGCTTTTGGGCCCTTAATAGCGTCCCTTTGAAAAACTGCCAACTTTCCTCAGCTGTTTTTCCCCTCAGTCTTAATTCCCATGGGACCTTGCCTATCAGCTCTCTGAGCTTACCAAAATCCGCCTTCCTGAAATCCATTGTCTCTATTCTGCTGTACTCCCTTCTACCTTTCCTTAGAATTGCAAATTCTATGATTTCATGATCACTTTCACCCAAGCTTCCTTCTACTTTCAAGTTCTCAACAAGTTCCTCCCTATTGGTTAAAATCAAGTCTAGAACAGCTTCCCCCCTAGTAGCTTTTTCAACTTTCTGAAATAAAAAGTTGTCTGCAATGCAGTCCAGGAACTTATTGGATAGTCTGTGCCCCGCGGTGTTATTTTCCCAACATATATCTGGGTAGTTGAAGTCCCCGATCACCACCAAATCCTGGGCTTTGGATGATTTTGTTAGTTGTTTGAAAAAAGCCTCATGCACCTCTTCTGCCTGATTAGGTGGCCTGTAGTAGACTCCCAGCACGACATCACCTGTGTTTTTTACCCCTTTTAGCCTAACCCAGAGACTCTCCACCCTTCCGTCTCCTATGCCCATCTCCACCTCAGTCCAAGTGTGTACATTTTTAATATATAAGGCAACACCTCCTCCCTTTTTCCCCTGTCTATCCTTCCTGAGCAAACTATACCCATCCACACCAACATTCCAGTCGTGTATTATCCCACCAAGTTTCAGTAATGCCAATAATGTCATAGTTGTATTTATTTATTAGCACTTCCAGTTCTTCCTGCTTATTACCCATACTTCTTGCATTTGTATAAAGGCATCTAAGATACTGGTTTGATCTTGCCTCCCAGCTTTGCCCTGACCCTCCTTCCTCTCTGCCATTATAGCCCGTGCTCCCTCCTGTTTCCAACCCATCTCCCAGGTTTCTTATGTAAAGCAGCAAAGAGTACAGTTCCTATCCTTCCACCTCCCCCAATCTGGGCTGGCTTTTCTAGACTATCCAAATGTCTTGGCCTAATTGATAAAATTTAAAAACTTTTTACATAGCAGTGCAGAATTTTTAGTACAGAGGATTGCTTTGGAATGACAAACATATTACCCTAAAAATATGTAAATATTTCTCCTTTTTATCTCCTGTTTTTTCAAATAAATAATGACAAACTGAAATCATTATTTGTAAACTTTATCAATAATTGATTATAGTTAAGCATAGATAACTTCAAAAATGTGTGCCTGACCGTCTTAGTGTAGCCATCCAGGAAAGAAAATATCAGTAATATTCTGTATAACTAGAGAAGTAGGCACAAAGATGAATGCACTGTAGTTGGAAGTTATACCATTTTTTGCTGAACACAGTAAAAATTTCACCAACTATTCACATCCTGGGGCCAGAGACCATTCAAAATCAGGACCCGTTGTGCTAGGTACTGTACAAAAACATAAAAAACAAACACCCAAAAGCCCCTGCCATGAAGACTATCATCGGTTTAGGAAAAGTGAGTTAGTGGTTTTAGGCCAGTTCCCAGTGAACAGGAGTCTACATCACAAAATCCACCACAATTAGTATCCTTATTGGCATTATCAGTAGAGAGACGAAGCAGTAAATGGGCCTGGGCACTGACTTACCATCTCATCCTGAAGGAATGGTCTCTCCAGAACAGAGTTAAGGCACGCTGATGGGACAATATGGAGGAGCCCGTAACGCTGCCTATCCGTACTGTGTGTATTCTCAGTCTAGTGTCATCTGTGAGCAATACAAAATAATTCTCAAGATTTAGATTTTGAAAGAAACAATCCCAATATAAACCAATTAATTTAAATTCCACAGCAAATGGAAATAAGTTATTTGAAGTAACACTAGATTTAGAAGATCTTGCAGAATCTTTCATTGTAATTTATTTGTTTTCTGAAAGGCAGACATTTTTCAACAGCCTAACTAGAGTAACCAGCTTTAGAAAAAAGCATTATCGGCATCACAGAGCTGTGTGATCCTTGGATGTAGAAACGGGGGGTAGCAAGTAGTAGTGGGGAGATGATTTTACCTCTACATATGGTATTAGTAAGATCAATACAGGAATATTGTGTACAGTTCTGGTGTTCACATTCTTAAAAGGATATTGAAAGATTGGAGAAAGTACCGGGAAGAGCTGCAAAAATTATTCAAATAGTGGAGAAAATTCTTACGGTGAGATTTAGCACTCAGATCTGTTTAATTGATCAAAAAGAAGGTCAAGAGGTGACTTGATTACAGTAATTAGTAACTTCATTGGGAGGAAATACCAGATACTAAAGGGCTCTTTAATTTAGTTGCATAACAAGAACCAGTGACTGGACATAAAACCACACAAATTCAAATTAGAAATGAGGCACAAATTTTTTACAGTGAGGCTGATTAACCATCGGAACAAACGACCAAGGGAAGTGATTAATTCTGTCTTGTGATGTTTTCAAATCAAGACTTGGATGTTTTTCTGTAGGATATGTTTTAGTCAAACAGAAGGTATTGGGCTCAGTGCTCAGGTTACCGAGTGAAATTCTGTGACCTGTGTTATGCAGGAGGTCAGACTAGATGATTTAATGGTTCCTTAAAATCTATGACTGCATGTATCGCTACCTTTCTGTGAATCATCCAACCCCCACAGAGTACTGGATCAGTCTTTTTGCAATACATCTGTGGTGGTGTTGTTTCAGGAGTTGTTTAATCAGTCTACATATTCTTATTTTTGTTCGCATTCAATTTCCACAGTGGATTGTGTTTCCCAGGGATACTCAGGGTTGTGGGGCACTTTGCTATCGCATGCCATGGGTCAGCTCTTCAGCTACACTGGCCATGTGCAAGCACTCCTCTCTAGGCCTCAGAGGCCCTGCAGTCATTCTACAGGTTAGCAGTTGGCATGCTCAAGCCCTCCAAGTTTCTCCATGGAATGTCCAGCCACTGGTCCACTGGACACTCGCAGTATTCCCGGATTTGCTGTTTGCAAAGAAACAGTATACCCCAGCTTACCAGCTCTACTCCAGATCACCACTGCACTTAACACCCAGCACTTAGATATGTTTATAGTGAAATCAAGTATAAATTTAACAAAGCTTAGAGATTCAAATAATAGCAAGTATAGAAGTATTGGAAACAAATGATTACATATAAAATAAAATCATAACATGTATTCTAGAGCCTAAACTTGATGAACAAAATACTCTCATCTTGTAGAGCATTGCTCACCCAAAATCCTTGCTGCTCTTCACAGTCTGGCTGGTTGTGCTTCCCCCGACTCCCTTCACAAGACAAGCACGCTTTCAGATTGCCTCCTTGGTGAAGCATCTAGTATGTTCCTTTGAACTCCAAAATATCCCAGAACAATCCTTTGTCTTCATAAAAATGGTACCCCTGCTGGCTGTTACACTCTGTAGATTTCACCTCTTGTAGATTTTTGTAATCTCTTACTTAGCCCCTGGCTAATTATGCAAATAGACATGTATTCTGAGGCATATAATACATAAATAGCCAGGCAGGGAGATAGGTTCCTTTCAGGCAGGAGGGTAACAGACACCTTTCTGACATATATCAACTCCTATATCAACCTGCCTTATCTCCAAGACCTTAAGAACCTAATTTCCAGTATAGATATATAACTCCTGGAATATTATCCATACATTTTGCAGTGATTATGTCAACCAGTGGACTTCTGGCTCTCTGTAGAGACTTCACATGCATCCTTTGGTTCACTGTGCATATGTCTGACTCAGGGGATCTCTCTACAGCCATATGCACCCCATGAGTCCTCTGTCAGTTGGTACCAAGTGGTCCCTGGGTCATAGGATGTACCTGTAATACTGCAAGATTTCAAACCGTTGAACAAAAGAATACGTTGTCTGTGTTATAGTTACTGTGACACCCACAAACAGACTGGCTGATCATTACTATTTGCAGATACCTGGAGATTTTAAAAAAAAGTTATCAATGTTATTGCCTTATGTGGCTATTTACTATTTTAATCTCTACCACTTATGCATTTTTACCTGTCTCCCATCTTTTTGTTGAGCTATGATCTAACAGACAACTAAGCTCTTAAAGGCTCGGACTGTGGCTGCTCTTACATAAGGTACTCGCCTAGCACATTGTGGGCACTACTGGAAACAAATAACAAATAACCTCCTCTTGGTGATCAGGATTTTGCTGTCTGAAATAAGTAAATGGGGGGCCGTTTCACCCTGTAAGCTCTCAAGATAGTTGTACCCCTGTTACTCAACCCAGGAGTGTGAATGTTAAAGTAAGAATCCCTCCTTGTCATGCATAGATTGTAGAATGTATTTCAAAATAAATATTTTAATTACATTGGTATTTCTGAATCTAATGATGGCACACATCTTTGCTTTTCAAAAAATAAAATAACAGCTGCGATATTAACCTCACAGAGTACACAGAAAGGTTTGAATGCCAGTTTCCAATCTGATTTAACTATCAAAGTGAATGTTAATGTTTGTAAATTAGACACTTCATTTAAACGCTGAAAGATTTAAACAATCTTCTGACTGTTAAAACTGGTATTAAAGCTGGCTTACAGTTTCACCCAACGCCTGCCAAAAAGCCAGTGTCAAACATGTCATTTTATCAAAATGGCAGCCACTATAAATCTCTGAAATACCCATTGTAATTAAAATCAACTATTCACATCTCAGTTTATTCATGAGAAGTGCTTCTTAGTCTTTTATTTTGCTTTGAACAAAATGAAAGCAATTTTAAGGTCACCTACTGACTTAAATATCTTCTACATAATATCTCTATATATTATTCTAGTGTCCAGAGACCATATTCCAAGCTCATATCTGAATCAGGATAGCATTGTTTTAAGTGCTGTAGAAACAGAGGTAGATATGACTCCTGTCCTGAAGAGCTTACAGGATGCTCTAAGATGATGGAGACAGTCAGTTTGTATTATATACACATTAGCTATTTTTAAAAAGTTCTGTAACTACAACAATAAATACATATTGTCATACCCCATCTTCCTTTCAGACTAGCAAGTTAAACATTAGCTGATTAGTAGTAGGGTGCTACAGCAGAAGTGAATTTTGATAAGGAATTTGAGGACACAAGCACAGGAAGAATGTATATCTGAGCAATAATAGTGTATATCCCAAAAATGTATGAGTCATGAGTGTGAATTCCGCTGAATGTAAGCTGTTGGGACCTGTGCATGTCTTTAATCTGCACTAAGCAGTTGGAGCACAATGCCAGATGCTTAGTAGCTTTGCTAAGGCAAGACAGATTTCAGCAGACCTTTCCATTACAGGCATGCAAGAAATTAATTTAGAGGTACTATACATTCTATAATAGGTTAAGTACTATTCATAATACAGCATTGCTATTGGATGGGAAGATATATAGGTGCAAATAAAATGTGCTTTGAATTACAAAATTGATTTGGTTATATGAGTTCTGACTAGGGACCTGATCCTGCAAATGTTAATGCACATGATAAAGAATGAAAAGACTGCTTGCATGCTTAGTTATTCACATGCATGAGTGTTTGCAGGATCAGAGCCTAGAAATGTATTTAATTCAATAAACTAACCAAAGTGATTCTTACAGTGAAATCCTGCTCCCATTGAAATAAATGGCCAAACTGCCATTGACTTTAATTGGGCCAGGCTTTCTCCCTTTACTTCCTTGCTCTACGCATGTCCAGGTTCCTGTGCCTGAAAACTCATACTTACCAAGCCACATTAGAGTACATGTACCCTGTATACATGTAGACACATCCACTCTGGCTAGGGTTGGCAGGCATCGGGTTTTCGACTGGAATGCCCAGTAGAAAAGGGACCTTTGTGGCTCCAGTCAGCACCGCCAACTGGGCTGTTGAAAAGTCCAGTCAGCGGTGCTGAGGGTCTAAGGCAGGCTAGTCCCTACCTGTTCTGGCACCACACTGCACCGTAGAAGCAGCCAGTCGGTCTGGCTTCTTGGCAGGGGCTCCGCATGCTGCCCCTGCCCCGAGCACTGGCTCTGTACTTCCATTGCCTGGGAACCGCAGCCAATAGGAGCTGGTGTGGGGGGCGGTGCCTGCGGGCAAGAGCAGCACATTGGAGCCACCTTCCCCCTCCAAACCCCCGCCTAGGAGTCAGACCTGCTGACTGCTTCTGGGGTACAGCTCAGTACCAGAGCAGGCAGGCAGCCTGCCTTAGCCCCGCTGCACTGCTGACCGGAGACACCTAACTGCCCCAACACTGAGCCCCTGTCCCAGCCTGGAACCCCCTCCTGCCCCCAAACCCTGAAGTTAAAAGTTGAAGGAGAAGGCCCTTCAACTTCCAGGGGACTCCAGTGCTGACCCCGGATCATCCCCAGAGCCTTCAACTTCAGAGGGAGTAGTGTCACAGAAAAGACCAGCAGATTCCCCTGTAAAAGCTCCAAACCCCCAAACTGAGTCACTGGCCAGCCAGAGGGGTTCCGCAGTGCGATTGGCCACCTTGGTATCAGCAGCTCTGAAGCATGGTACCCAGAAGCATCAGGTTGCCTCCACTATAAGTTCTGCTACATCACCTAGAGACACCGGGGGCTCAGGCTCTGAGGGAGCGGTAGCGCCCCACCACCCCCAAGGACAAAGACAAATACTGTACCACCTCTAAAGGAGCAGCACCAAGAAAACCTTCAGTACTGGGTGCGATAAAGCTCCTGTGTAGGGAACCGCTCTGCACCTTCACAACCTTTGGTACCGACAACATACCACGGACACTCCTCTGCAGAACTGAATGGGGCTGACGGTACTGCAAGAGTTCTGGTACCCTAGGGACCTGATGGTTGGGGAAGAACTGCAATCCCCATTATTCAGCCAGTACCAAGCACTTACTGGCACCCAGAATCACCCTCTGGACCAGGCCATGTACCACCAATATCCTGGTCAGCGTCACTCTTACCAAGTGTCAAGTCTAACAGTAACCAGGAGGATGTCATTTCCCTGGCCTGTCGTGGCCCACTGTCACAATACAAGGATCCTCCTCCATTCCATCAAGACGACCCATGGTTGTGGTACGGGCCCCCTTGGAAGCCACCACCACCCATGCTTTCCTCCCCAAATGGCTGTACTGGGATCCTTGAACTCTGTACAGAACCCATATTTTGCGGGCAGCCAGTATCTCTGAGAGATTCTGCTAGATGGTCTCCTATAGCAACACTGTCAGAGCCCTTGAACAGAGGAGAAAACTTTTGAGGAACAGAAGGAAAGGCCCAAAGGGGAAGCTACCCCTCCAGCAAGCTTCTCATCTTTGCCAGATGAGGCTGTAATGCCCCCCTTTTCCATTACTAGCTAAAGATTTCAAGAACTTGCAAGACCTTACTAAGAGAGTGGCAGATAAGCTGCTGTTCTTCTTCAAGTGCTTACTCATGTTGAGTCCATTCTAGGTGTGCGCATGCCCACGTGCACATTCATCAGAGATTTTTGACATAGTGGTATCCGCAGGGTCAGCAGTAGTGCCCTCCAGAGTGCTGTGCTCATGCATCGGTATATTAGGTGCTTCCATCCCTACGCCCTTTCAGTTCCTTCTTACCACCCACCCGACAGTTGGTCGGAGCACCTCGTCTAGCATTGCAGAAATGTTAGCAGTTCTTAACAGACCATTGTTGTTCTTTATATGTAGTTCTTAGATACTTAGTTAGCCCCGTTCCCCTGACTTCAAACCCTGTTCATCATGCAACAGGCCAATGCCTGTTCGTGACCCCCACAGCAGCTGTTTGAAGTGCTTGGGGGAATCCCTTGTAAAAGGACAAGTGCAGGATTTGCAAAAGAATTTTCACCCCAGAATCCAGAAGGAGCAGGATATCTGCTTGAAGGCCCTCCTCACGAAGGCTTCATTTCGTCTGGCATTGGAGACCTCCCAGTCGGACTCTGCTCCTAGCATCTGAGTGTTGGTGCAGAGTGCCCCGCTGGCACCGGGCTCTGCAGGCCGCCATTCCCTCTCACCTGTGCCCAGAAAGCAGCAAAGGAAAAGAGGCTCCCTGGCACCATTAAGGAGAGGAAGGGGGCTCTAGGCGAAGGACCTAGTTCAGGCCATGCACCCGCCCCCGAGCTACAAGGGGGTACTGCTATGGTCAGACCCCCTAGCCCAACTAGGGATCCACCTCTGACTTCTGAAAGCAGCAGGACCCTGGCTCCTACTGGGACCTTGGCCACCTGGGCAGCTTCAAGTGTCAAAAAACCTCCATGGGCCTTCCGGTATCACAGACACCCTGCCAGGCGCCAGACATGGCTAAGGCCTTGCAATCCAAGGGCAAGCCAGCCATAGGATCCCTTCCCCTGAGAGCAGTGGAGCACCATCAGTCCCCCGATCGTAGCTGTATGTCCTTGTCCCCACAGCCTAAGATCCTGGCCCTGCAATCTCGACCTCCAGCCAGAAGATTTAGGTCTCTGGCACTGCGCTATCCTTGCACAAGGCTAGAATCCATGGAATGCCAGAATCAAGGCACCTGTCTCCATACTCCCAATACTGGCCAGGCTCTCACCAGAGATCGCCCCAGTGCAGGTCGATATCACTTATAATCTCGCACATGTTAGTCCCCACCAGCGCGGAACCATTCTGCGCGGCACTGGTACCACTCGACAAACAGACTCCGATCCCCGCCCTCTAGGCATTGGTCCCCAACAAGGGTTAGCTGGCAGACTCAGGCTTCCACAGCCCCGCCTTGGTCACCAGAAGGGAAATGGTCCGAGTCAGAGCCGGAGTTCAGCCCCTTGCCGAGAAGGCATGCATCCCCATTAGTCCCTGAAACTGGCATGACATCCATGGCAGCAGTGTGGCAGCAGGACCAGTGGCCTGTTCAGTGGCCTTGTTGGAACCCGTGGGGCATGCCCATGATGCCAGTTCCACATTCCCACCACTCCTCCCTGACCGCCTTGGACAAACCGCCCCCAGCATGGCGGGCACCGGCTTCAGAGGACGGGATGGAGCCTGACGCAAGTGCAGCACATCAGGCCCCAGTGCCTACAGAGCCCGCTAGAGAGGGGAAGGGGAAGCCTCTCCTTCCCCTGTGATGCCCTTGTCATCTTCCTCACTGGACGAAGTGGTGGTGGGCCCCTTCCAGACCAATAGTACCACCACCAGCCCCCCAGTGATCTTAAGGAGCACCAAGCTGCTGGACTTAGAAAAGTTAGATTCCTGCAAGTCATCAGGGCCTGATGAAATGCATCCTAGAATACTCAAGGAGTTAATTGAAGAGGTATCTGAGCCTCTAGCTATTATCTTTGGGAAATCATGGGAGATGGGGGAGATTCCAGAAGACTGGAAGGGGGCAAATATAGTGCCCATCTATAAAAAGGGAAATAAAAACAACCCAGGAAACTACAGACCAGTTAGTTTAACTTCTGTGCCAGGGAAGATAATGGAGCAAGTAATTAAAGAAATCATCTGCAAACACTTGGAAGGTGGTAAGGTGATAGGGAATAGCCAGCATGGATTTGTAAACAACAAATCGTGTCAAACTAATCTGATAGCATTCTTTGATAGGATAACGAGCCTTGCAGATAAGGGAGAAGCAGTGGATGTGATATACCTAGACTTTAGTAAGGCATTTGATACGGTCTCGCATGTTATTCTTATAGATAAACTAGGAAAGTACAATTTAGATGGGGCTACTATAAGATGGGTGCATAACTGGCTGGATAACCGTACTCAGAGAGTAGTTGTAAATGGCTCCCAATCCTGCCGGAAAGGTATAACAAGTGGGGTTCCGCAGGGACCGGTTCTGTTCAATATCTTCATCAACGATTTAGATGTTGGCATAGAAAGTACACTTATTAAGTTTGCGGACGATACCAAACTGGGAGGGATTGCAACTGCTTTGGAGGACAGGGTCAAAATTCAAAATGATCTGGACAAATTGGAGAAATGGTCTGAGGTAAACAGGATGAAGTTCAATAAAGATAAATGCAAAGTGCTCCACCTAGGAAGGAACAATCAGTTTCACACATACAGAATGGGAAGAGACTGTCTAGGAAGGAGTATGGCAGAAAGAGATCTAGGGGTCATAGTAGACCACAAGCTTAATATGAGTCAACAGTGTGATACTGTTGCAAAAAAAGCAAACATGATTCTGGGATGCATTAACAGGTGTGTTGTAAACAAGACACGAGAAGTCATTCTTCCGCTTTACTCTGCGCTGGTTAGGCCTCAACTGGAGTATTGTGTCCAGTTCTGGGCTCCGCATTTCAAGAAAGATGTGGAGAAATTGGAGAGGGTCCAGAGAAGAGCAACAAGAATGATTAAAGGTCTTGAGAACATGACCTATGAAGGAAGGCTGAAGGAATTGGGTTTGTTTAGTTTGGAAAAGAGAAGACTGAGAGGGGACATGATAGCAGTTTTCAGGTATCTAAAAGGGTGTCATCAGGAGGAGGGAGAAAACTTGTTCACCTTAGCCTCCAATGATAGAACAAGAAGCAATGGGCTTAAACTACAGCAAGGGAGATTTAGGTTGGACATTAGGAAAAAGTTCCTAACTGTCAGGGTAGTTAAACACTGGAATAGATTGCCTAGGGAAGTTGTGGAATCTCCATCTCTGGAGATATTTGAGTAGGTTAGATAAATGTCTATTAGGGATGGTCTAGACAGTATTTGGTCCTGCCATGAGGGCAGGGGACTGGACTCGATGACCTCTCGAGGTCCCTTCCAGTCCTAGAGTCTGAGTCTATGAGACCTCTGAGTGGCTGCCCCGTTACAGCTGCCTCTCCAATCGGACCTGCTGTCCCAGAGCCATGGTAGTCTTCTGCACCGGAACCTGGCAGTGTTGCACCTGATGGCTTGGCTGCTGCCTGGTTGAATGCGGAGGAACAGGAATGCTCAGCCCATGTCCAGCAAGTCCCCTAGAGCAGCAGAAATCCCTCCACCAGAGTGACCTGCATGGCCAAATGGAAGCTGTTTACATGCTGGACCTCAGAACAAAGTATTTGGCCTGAGCGGGCCTCACTGCAGTTGATCCTGGACTACCTTCTGCATCTCAAGCTCCAGGGTCTCTCTCATTCACTTGGCCACTATTTCAGCCTTCCATCCTCTGCTCCAGGACAGGACGGTTTTGGCTCATTGGCTCTTTGGCTCATCCCTTACCGGCTCTCTCAAAGCAAAGGGCTGATCCTTCACCCCAGCCTGCTGGTCCTCTACCTCCAGACCTGGCTCCTTCTAGGTTCCAAGGCTTAAAGTTAGAATGCTCTGAGAGGTGAAAGACGTGTTGCTGTACAGCCGAAAGTCGACCACTTGATGTACTTACCTACAAAAATGGAAATGATTCCAAGTTTGATGTCATTCTAAGCACGCAGACTGACCTTTTGTCTTCCCTCCCTCTGATTTTAGATTACATTTTAGTCCTCAAGAGGTCAAAACCCTGACTCAGTTCCCTTAAGGTTCATCTTGCTGCCATAACTGCTTCCCACTGTCAGATAGATGGGTATTCGGTGTTTGCTCAGTCACTGATGGGTAGATTCCTTAAGGACATTTGGACTCTCTTGCTGCATGTGAGACCATCTGCTCCAACCTGGGATCTTAACCTAGTTCTCAGTGCTTTGATTGGACCTCCTTTTGAACCCATGGCAACTTGCTCTCTCTCACACCTGTCTATGAAGACAGCATTTCTAATTGCCATCACCTCAGCTAGGCACATAGGAGAAATAGCAGCCCTAATGGCACACCCATCATACATTGTCTTTTTTTAAAGACAAAGCAATTCTGAGGTCGCATCCCAAGTTTCTCTCTAAAGTTGCCTCCACTTTCCATGGGAATCAACAGATCTATCTCCCTGGTTTTTTTTCACGAAACCACATCATGACAACAGGGAAGCAATTTTGCATATGCTAGATGATAGAAAAGTATTAGCATTCTACTTGTACAGGACTAAGGACTTCAGGAAGTCCCTTAAATTCTTCCTTTCATTTGCAGAAAGATCCAGAGGCTCCGTGATATCGGCTCAAAGATGTCCAAAAGGGTCTTGAGTTGCATTAATCGCTGTTATCAAGGACGCATCCTGTTGCCTCCATCTAGAATCCATACACACTCCATGAGGTTAATTTCTACCTTGGTCGCATTCATTAAAGATGTCCCTATCTCAGAAATCTGCAGAGTAGTGACTTGGGCCTCTGGCCACACTTTCACAGAACACTGTACGATCACTGGAAATTCAGCTTCCTATGCCATCTTCGGCACCACAGTAGTAACAGACTACACTCCAAAGCCCCAACATCCCTACATGGGACCTACAGTGGACTACCCATAGGGACACTCTTTGAAGAAGAGGACGAAATTACTCACCTTGTGCAGTAACAATGGCTCTTCGAGATCTGTGTCCCTATGGGTGCTCCACAACCTGCCCTCCTCCCTTCTACTTCGGAGTTCTCCATAAGGGGCTCTGCTGTAGAGAAGGAATTAAGTGGGGTTCACCCACATAGACCACTTAGAGAGGTACATTGCATGTGTGGGCTGAATGGACACTGCTACCTAAAATCTCCGATTAGAGACGCAGGGGCGCACACACACCTATAGTGGAGCACCCATCGGGATACACATCTCGAAGAACCATTGTTACTGCACAAGGTGAGTAACTTCCTTATTTGGGCCCAGGACATCCCCTCGTCGATTTGGCTGTGGTGCCTAGTCTGGTTCCAGCACTATGTTCTGTTCTGGGGTCTGTTCTTGTGACTCCAGCCCCTGTGGCAGCCAGCTCTCCTCTGGTGCCATCCCTGTCGACTCTGCCATTGGTCTGAAAATCATACTTTCTCGACTCCAGGGCCCATAGTCCTGTATGATCATCTCTTGAGATGGTGGCAATACCTGGTTAGATTTTTCATAGTTGCTAGACTTTCCATTCCCATCCTTCATCTTGAGGTGCTTGATCTGTTCCCTGCAATAGTGTAAGGTTTGGTCAATGTCAACCTCTACCACCCTCATCCAGATTTTAATCATATAAATGCATATTTCTGTTACTTCTGCCTAAATAAATAAATAAATAAATCAATAAATCTTGCAGTCCTCACATTACAGGTTAGCCAGAATCACTAGTTGGTGGGCATCTTTCTTCTGTTTGACTGAGCTGGGTTTAGTTGTGTTAACAGTAGCGTAATATACTTGCAATGAAGGGTTAATGGCTGTATTTAAACCAGCAGTTAGCTTCCTCTGCATAGGACAAGTGGGGAGTCAGCAGGTAGAAGGGCTGGAACATACAGGCCCTGGGAATTGTGAAATAGCGTTGGCAGACTATTCAAATATTTAAAGTCAGCTGCACATGCTTTAGCTACAAAACGGGTGGGCAGAGAGACACCCTCAGATAAGCTGACAAGACTAAGTATATGTCTATACCTAAAGCACTTCAGTGTAGACATTTACTACAGTGACAGGAAGGGGTCTCCCATGGCTATACATAATCGACCTCCCCGGAAGGCAGTGGCTCAGACAATGGAAGAATTCTTCTATTGACCTTGCATTGTCTTGACCCAAGGTTAGATTGGCTTAGTTATGTCTCCACGGTGTGGATTTTTCATACCCGAGACACACAGCTATGCCAAACTAACTTTTCTAACAGTGTGTTCTTAGGATGTTCAGCCATATTCAACGGCTCTATGTGTTGGATAATGTGGGGGGTGGGGATTGGGGGGAGTTTTGGACTAAAACATGTCAGAAGCAGTGTCTGACCTGCTATGTAAACATATTCTTATCTGTACAATGGGGTAGGCCAAGGGCAGAATTTCAGCCTTTGAATTTCTTGATAATCAAATTAGAATAGATCTTTTTTTAAGCATGGGAACTTTGATATGAATTCTAAAATGTAAATACTTCTCAAGTCTATCAGTAAAATTCGATGCAGTTGTGTAATTCTTCAAAATATTAATAATTTTAAATTAGAGTCTAAAAAGATTTTTTTTCTTGAAAACAAATGCTACTCTGTGTTCTTAACAACTTGAGTTTTAGTTTCTATTGTTTGAAGAAGGAATTGTTTTTGTTAAAAAAGAGGCCTCATAGCATTTAACTGCTTTTGCTACACATAAATAACAGTGATGCAAAATAACATACCACATTCTTAGTTGCTCTTTAAAGGTTGCAGAGGAGTTTGGCTGACCTCATTCTTCAGTATTACAAGACTTGTACGATAAGCCATTTAAAGGAATATAATTTGAACAAATGCTTTGAATTTTTAAATTTGTTAATTTAATTAATGTTAAAAGTAGGGCTGTCAAGCAATTAAAAAAATTAATCGCTGTTAATCATACTGTTAAACAATAATAAATACCATTTATTTAAATATTTTGGATGTTTCCTACATTTTCAAATATATTGATTTCAATTACAACACAGAATACAAAGTGTACAGTGCTCCCTTTATATTTATTTTATTACAAATATTTTTATTGTAAAAACCAAGACATAGTATTTTTCAGTTCACCTCGTGAAAGTACTATAGTGCAATCTCTTTATCATGAAAGTTGAACTTACAAATGTAGAATTATGTACCAAAAAAAAACCTGCATTCAAAAATAAAACAGTGTAAAACTTTAGAGCCTACAAGTCCACTCAGTCCCACTTCAGCTAATTGCTCAGACAAACAAGTTTGATTACAATTTGCAGGAGATAATGCTGCCCATGTCCTGTTTGCAATGTCACCTGAAAGTGAGAACAGGCATTGGCATGGCACTGTTGTAGCTGGGGTCGCAAGATACTTACGTACCAGTTGTGCTAATGATTCATATGTCACATCATCTTCAACCACCATTCGATAGGACTTGCCTCCATGCTGATGATGAGTTCTCCTCGATAACGATCAAAGGCAGTATGGACCGGTGCATGTTCATTTTCATCATCTGAGTCAGATGCCACCAGCAGAAGGTTAGTATTTTTTGTTTTCGTGGTTTGGGTTCTATAGTTTCCGCATCAGAGTGTTGCTCTTTTAAAACTTCTGAAAGCATGCTCCACACCTTGTTCCTCTCAAATATTGGAAGGCACTTCAGATTCTTAAACCTTGAGTCAAATGCTGTAGCTATTTTTAGAAATCTCACATTGGTACCTTCTTTGTGTTTTGTCAAATCTGCAGTGAAAGTGTTCTTAAACCGAACATGTGTTGGGTCATCATCAGAGACTGCTGTAACATGAAATATATGGCAGAATGCAGGAAAAACAGAACAGGAGACATACAGTTCTCCCCAAAGAAGTTCAGTCTAATTAATGCATTATTTTTTTAACAAGCATCATCAGCATGGAAGCATGCCCTTTGGAATGGTGGCTGAAGCATGAAGGGGCATATGAATGTTAAGCATATCTGGCATGTAAATACCTTGCAATGCTGGCTACAAAAGTGCTATGCGAACGCCTGTTCTTACTTTCAGGTGACATTGTAAATAAGAAGCAGGCAGCAATATCTCCCATAAATGTAAACAGACTTGTTTGTCTTAGCGATTGGCTGAACAAAAAGGACTAAGTGGACTTGTGGGCTCTAAAGTTTTACATTGTTTTGTTTTTGAGTGCAGTTAGAAAACAACAACAAAAATCTACATTTGTAAGTTACGGTTTCAGGATAGAGATTGCACTACAGTACTTGTTCGAGGTGAATTGAAAAATACTATTTCTTTTATTTAGCATTTTTACAGTGCAAATATTTGTAATAATAATATAAAGTGAGCACTGTATACTTTGTATTCTGTGTTGTGATAGAAATCGATATATTTGAAAATGTAGAAAAACATCCAAAAATATTTCATACATTTCAATTAGTATTTGAGTGTTTAACAGTGCAATTAATCGCAATACATTTTTTTAATTGCGATTAATTTTTTTGAGTTAACTGCAATTAATCGACAGCACTAGTTAAAAGCTGAGGCCTGTGGCTCTGCTTACTTTCAGTTTGTATTCAGTGTGGAGAGTTAATCCCAGAGCAGGTCTTTTCTGATGCAAAATCTGAATGCTTGTGTAGTCACAACAGCTGTCCCCTCACTATGTAGTATCTTCCATTACCTAACTGCAGAGATGAATTTTGGCCCATTGTTTTAGTAATATTGGACACATATGGTTTTAAGTGACAAAGCTGTATGCTTATGCATTCATTTGAGACTCACGGTTACAGTTGGCTCCAAATCAGAACAGGGAGAATACATTCACACTATGGCCACCATTATGACTGCCTGTAGTAGTTGGATCATAGTAGACACTGTTGCATCTAAAGACACAATTATCTATTGCTGAGGAACTGCAAATTCACCAAAGCTCTTTACAGCACTTGTGGTTAATAATGGATTCCTAAAAAGCTCTATTAAAGAATTTCAGACCTATCAATTTTCTGTCCTTATTTTTATTTTATTTTTTTAAAATTGTATTATTGTAAGTTACCATGTTATTGAAATCATTGTTTCATTCAGTACATTCAACATATTGGTATCATAGATGCACATAGAATTAGTAGGTTTGTTTTGTTTTTTAAAGATCAGTATTGTTTATTAAAGATCAGTAGTCAGTAGGTTTTTATCAGAATTCCTATATGATGATGATAGCTAAGGAAAATTATGTATTTACTTGTGTAACATTTGCACACAAATTAAAATATACAGCACATCCAAGAATCAAATCTTACAAAAAATGGTTTTAAAGAAGTTAAAACATATCAGACAATTTGTTACCTCTAAAATGTTTCTATTAGTGCAGAAATATGACTTTGATCTTTGTGTGAAATTGTTTGGATATGCTTTGAATATTGTGTTAAGATACATCTGTGTGGCTACTTTTTTGCTGCTAGAATTTACATTTGAAATCAATGTAAACATAACTTTCATTTGTTACTGAAACAAATTGCATTTACTAATGCTTTCATTCAATGTGTGCAGTTCTATACTACTTATGAAAAACTTATTAATTAAAATTCTCTACTTAGCCTCTTTTATTTTAAAAAGAAATAAATAGTGCTGGAATTATATTTTCAAAACTAGAAAATGTATAGGTACCCAATAACTTCACTTCTATGAACCCCAAAGTTATGGAAATAGGTAAATAAAGAAGTTTTAATTCAGAACATGTATGCTTTTATTCTGTACAATAAATAAAATCTGAGGTTACTTACTGTGTGATAATGAAACCTGGTTTGTATTTAGCATGTTCTTCACAAGCCACTAGTATACATACTCACTTTATTATATATGTAGTGTATGTGCTATATCTCTCTCTCACTATTGTGTGTGTGTGTGTGTGTGTGTTACATTTAAACTATGATAGATAATGAATTCATGCTTGTATTAAAAGCTATATAAATATGAATATTTGAGGCTTTTAGCATTTGATGAACAAAGAATTACGTGGCTACAAAATAGAACAATTGATAAAATCCTCCCCACTATTGGCTATTATTTACTGTCTCTTAAGTGGCAGGTTGTATTTATGCCAATTTATCTGCTTCAGGGAACATTCTTGATAGCAGAACAAAGTGAATAAAAGTAGTTTGCTTTGCAAATGAATGCAAATAGTAGAGCCTTTCGGGAAGCCCTTTAACAGGGGCAGTGCACTTTGATTATGAGTGAAGCTGCCATTTGGACATGGTGAAAAGAGCACGCTTGAACCATTGATTGGGAGAGACAGTAAAAAGTCAGGAAGGGCCCGTTAAGCTCGCAGTGCGGCAGGCGGATGTCAGTGTGGTTAGAGCACAGTGGGAGAATGACAGGCAGGATTAGTGTCAGGGAGAAGCTTTGCTGTAGCTGTGGAGATGGTCCCTGGGGTCACTCACCTCTGACTGTTGTTCTGTGCTGATGGCTCTGTAATGCAAACTGCTTGATATATGTCTGTTCATTATCAGAAATGGTGATTAGAAAAGGTATTTGTCATAAAGGATTCTTTTTAAAAAATAGAAATGGTTAACTACTTTTTACAAATGCTTAGTTCAATAGTCACTTCTTTTACTAGTGTGGAAGACTGGGTACAGAGCCTTGTGTTCTTGGAGAGGCAATTTAACATACAAAGATTTAATAGCTAATTTGACAGTTATATCTGAGGAACCAGTGTGTTCTTGTTTTTTACTCAGTTTTAGATAGTTGTCATAAAGGAGGAAATTGTTTATAATTTGCAGCCTGCTGTTACAGTAGAACATTGTTTTATATTTTGGTTATTGGGCCTTATTGCTCTTTGAAAATGTCCAGTTTCTTTCTGTTTTCTTCGTGTATAGTGCACAAAAGTCACAGGGCTTAGGTTCTTTTAAAAAAAAAAATTCTCAGTGGAATGTAAAATTGTCAGATTTCACTCCTGTATCACCCAAAAATGTTAAAATATAATGCATTATGGGGGTTTTAACAACTGACTGAACTGGCATGCTGTTTTAAGCTACAGATTTATAAATAACATTTTAGGATTATTTTCAGTATTTTTTCAATTGAGGACTTTTTAAAGATTTCTCTTTCTTTATATATCATTCAGTTATACGTAGGAGGATTTTATATATTATCTAAAATGTTGATATCTTAGACTGGTTTAATCTTTAAGTAGTAAAATTGTTTATTTTGATTTGTATTGCTTGCTTTTTTCATAGTGACAAGTTAAATGTGTCTACTGCACTAATGTACATTTTGTATATTAAATATTTTTAAGGGTTCAAGTTCCTTCACTGACAGCTGTTTTTATGTACTGTTTTCTGTAACAGAGTGGAGGAAACAGTGTTCAACTAACAAGCTTTGGGAACCATATTAAATTACATTGTTACAACATCCATTATTTGATTAATTTATTTAATGTCTTTGTTCAGTATTTTATTCAACTACATTTTTTTCATTTTCTCAGCATAATACATGTTTTACAAATGTTTTGCAGGCACCTGAATGGACAGAAGAGGACCTTAGCCAGCTGACAAGAAGTATGGTTAAGTTCCCAGGGGGGACCCCAGGTCGATGGGAAAAGATTGCTCATGAATTGGGTCGATCAGTGCCAGATGTGAGTTCACTCAGATTTGCTTTGTATAGAGAGTGACAAACCAGAACAAGACAGGCAGTGTAGAAGGCAGACATAGATGGGGTCCAACATTGTCTTTTGAGAAAGGCTGCAATCCTTTTAGGACCTGGAAGTGAACCATTAACTAACTAAGCAAGAAGCAGATGTCAGCAGTCCCTTGCTCCACAATTAACAGCTGTAACTGATCAGCTGTATGGGGGATTCTGGTGCTTAGAGACCTGAGCTACTGTAACCTGATAACAGAAAAACAATGCCAGTTTTAGTGTTCGTGGTAACCCCTTTTAACTGCAAATGGACATTTGTGAGACTTAGCTAAAGCTTACAGTTCTGTTTAAGCCAGGTTTAAAAAAAAAGTATGAATCAGCTAATAGCATTTAGACAGGGGGTTTCCATTAATTAAACTGAAATATTTCTACAAAATGATAAAACAGTTGGTCTGAGGTTGATATTATTGCAGTTCCTATTTCCAGACTATACTATGGTTAACAATGGTGTAAAATAATTAATATCCTTATTCAAATGCATTTGTGTGGTGGTATGCTATATATATATATATAGCACACCACCACACAAATGCATTTGAATATATATATATAAACTGTACTTAAGGATTTAAAGTGTTATCTTCAAAAGTATAAAAAGATTTTTTTTGTTTTCAGCAATAGATCACTTGTATATGCTCTACAGTGTCTGCAGAGTACCATTCAAAATTCTTTTCAGTTGATCCTATTCCAAAGAGTCTGGAGGGGTTAAAGAGAATAAGATTTAAATGTTTAATTCTGTTGATGCACATTTTGGAGCTTGTTGTTCTGTATTTAGTAATAAAAACCTAGCAAAGATACTTTTTTTGAAAACCAAACCTTCATTTAGTCAAATAGTCATAAATTGTCATATAGGTTACAGTGAGTTATCTGCAAGCCAGTTTATAAAGTGTTTTTACCTTTTCTCTGGAAACAAACATAGCCCACGTCCAGACTACCCCGCCGTATCGGCGGGTTAAAATCGATTGCTCGGGGATCGATATATCGCCTTTAGTCTAGACGCGATATATCGATCCCCGAGCGCGCTTACATCGATTCCGGAACTCCATCAACCCGAACGGAGTTCCAGAATCGACACAGAGAGCCGCGGACATCGATCCCGCGCCGTCTGGACGGGTGAATAATTCGATCTTAGATATTCGACTTCAGCTACGTTATTCACGTAGCTGAAGTTGCGTATCTTAGATCGATTTTCCTCCCCTAGTCTGGACAAGGCCATAGAAAGGTGATTTTTATCCCAATCATTAAGAAACTAAATAAACCTATATTATATCCAGGCAAGCTATAGGGATCTTGATGTGCACGTGACTAAGCAATTTGTAACGCAATATACTGCAGATAGCGAAATACATTGTGTTCTGTTTAGAGATAAGTGTGTCTCACTTAACAGTACTGGCCAGGGAAGGCCTCATTAGAAGATACTTTAGTTTACTCAGCAGTTGTAAGTAATACATTTTATTGTAAGCAGCTTGACAGTGTACTACACGTGAAAAAAATCTTTAAACACAGACTTGCACAAAAATTAACAAAAATCTTCCTGAGACAGACCATTATTATTATTATTTATATTACCTTAGTCCCTGGGAGCACTAATCATGGACCCCATTCTGGTAGGCACTGTACAGACAGAATAAAAAGACCAGTACGTTTAGAATCTGTCTTTGACTATCTAGTGGGTCCATCTCTAAAATCTCGGGGCTCTAACAAATTAGACAATGCAAAAACCTGTCCTAAAAGATTACATTCTACACCCTTCTTCATCTGTTGTCAAGTGTGTGTGTCTGTGTGCGTGTGTATGTATGTTAAAAATATGTTTTTATAGAGATCCTTTTACACATGAGAGATCCCAAAATGTTGACTGTACATGCCCAGTATTGGGGGAGAGAGAGAAGACTGCTGTTCAGACTCCTGAGAGAGAGAGAAACTGAACCACTGGGTCCTCTGTCCCCTGACCTGTCTGGTGAGAGATGAGAAAGATGTATCCCATAAGCACTGAGCTGGCATGGAAAAAAGAGTCATAAGAGATATTTTACAAGGGAAGTCGGGTCTGGAAATATACCTGCTATAGACTATAGCATTGATTTCTTGTGGCCTGTATGTAACAGAGTGGCTCCTGCTGGAGCTAGCCACCCCTGATTACAGAATGAATCACATCTGGAAGAGATCAGGATGATTGCCCTATAAAGAGCAGCAGGAGGCTGCAGAGAAGGGGAGAAGCTCAGGAAATTGTCGAGTGTGTGAAGGACTCCTGCAGAGAAGACCACAAGACCAAGGGAGATGTGACAGAGCTGGAGCTTAGGGAGCAGGAGGCTCCTGTTGCAAAACCCGGATGGAGTTTGGGCCTACAAATTGGGGGCCTAGAGGCCTGTGCGAGAAAGCTAAGTTCCAGCTTGGATGAGCTGAGAGGATGGGCTGTGAAAACAGAATGGGACAGAAGAGTTCGGCTGTGAGAGAAGACACGGGAACAAAGTATGGACTGTTGTGTGGTGATGGACTTTATTTTGGAACTGTGAAGATTAAGAGGAGTTGTTATTAAACCAGCCCCAGACAGAAGGAGATGTTATCCACATGAAAGCCTGTGTGCAGTTCTAAAGGGGGCCTGCAAACGGAGGCTAAAGGGGCAGGGTTTCTGCAAAGTGACCCAGGCCAGAACTGGGGAGGCGGGAGTGGTCAGTAAACAGTCACCCCACTGTGTAGCCCCAGCAATAAAGTAGCTTATGTAAGGCTTGTCTATACTAGGCTTTAATCTGAACACTTCCCGCTAATGCTGGTGCAGCTCCACTTTTGTACACCAGGCACCAGCAATCACTATTATCTTTACCACTGTATTGCATAGACCTGCACTGAGCAGGTTTAAGTGAAATGGTGCTTAACAGGACAGCAATTGCCTGGAGCCCTGTGTACATTAGCTCCCCCACTGTTGATGCTTTGGCGTGGAGTGTTTATTTACAGCATTGTCTAGCATTATCCAGGCTGGAGGAACACTGGGGGTTTGTCTCATCTACAGAATGAACCAGAACTCTTACATGTGGTCTTACAATAGTGTGCAATGTTCACCCTGATTGTTTACATCCATGTGTGGAATTAATTTTATGTGCACCAATATGGAGGTAATGTATGGTGGGGGTGGGGTTGAGGGATTCGGAATGTGGAAAGGGGTGGGGGCTCAGGGCTGGGATAGAGGGTTGTGGGGGAGTGGGGGTTCCAGCTGAGGGTGAGGGTTCTGGGGTGGGGATGAGGGGTTCAGGGTATGGAATGGGGCTCAGGGCTGGGGCAGAGGATTGGGATGCAGGGGGTGCGGACACTGGGGTGGGGCCAGGGATGAGGGGTTTGGGGTGCAGGCTGCAGCTGGGAGAGAGGACTCCCCACACCCTCTCTGACTGCAGCAGCCCAGGGCTGGCACAGAGGCACCTCTCCCCAGCAGCACTAGGTCTGGGGCCGAGGTGCCTCTCCCATGCCGTGGCAGCACCAGACTTGGGATCGGGGGAAAGGCGCCTCTCTCTGGCCACGCAGCTTAGAGGGAACTTACATAGTGTGGGCTTTTTCTTCTTTACAATATATCAAGAAAGCCTGAGATTTTTACAATAATTCTTGCTTACTTTTTGCCTAGGAGTATCAGGGGTCTTGTTTTACTTGTTTTGCAGAGAATTCTTTGTAGGGCTTGCAAACTACTGTATTTGACTCTTTTTGAGGATTGCTTTCAGGTGTTTGTCAGGAGCGTGGCTAAATAGGTATTAACAAAAATAAAGTGTTTTTTTTTTAAATAATCCAGCTAGAAAACTTACCTCTTTTCAACTGCTCAAGTTTCAGTGTTTTATGATGTCATCATCCCACTGGCTCACTCTAGTCAGCAAAAGGTCCTTTAGCAAAAACAGTAGGAAAAAACTTAGTATTTGCAGTGTTAAAAAAGAAAACCCAAAAGTGCTGATCATGATGCATAAAAAAGAAGCAAAAAAAGAGCACCGGCAGAATTTTTTCTTCCCACTTTTGTAGGTCATCTTATATTCCTTTGTGGTAGTGGGAATTGCAATACCAAACTGTTCTGAGATCCTCATTTCCACTGCAATTCTTAAGCAGAATGAAGTGATTTAAGGAGAGTGTTTCTGGCTTTTGTCAACATGTCAGATCCTTAACGTTATTTTAACTTAGTCTTTTTGTGGTTTCAAGTGTTTGTTTTTGTATGTTGGCTTTTGTTTGTGTGTGCATGGGAGAAGGGGTTAATAATTCTCATCCTGACACAATATATCATATAATATGCTTTTGGCCAGTCTTAAACACGTTTTAATTTTTTAAAAAATAATTGGGCTTTTGGCCTTTATTTCTTTGCCTGAAAATTTCCTTTTATTTAAAAAAAAAAGAAAACCTGCTTAGAAATATAAGAAATGCAGTGTACTCTTCCTTGGTTCTGCTAGACAACATCTTTGATACCTGATCATTGTGAGCATGATGTGTGTGGTGAGCTCTCACCTTTCAGTGAGATGAAGACATCCCTGTTCAGTGCCTTGGGCAAGCAGTGGTTAGAGGGAGTTCAGAGGAAGGGAGCTCATACCTTGCTGCTAATCGGGGCAAGGTGGGATAATCCTAAATGATTCAGCCGCTTGAAATCTGTGCTGTCGAAGAGGTGGCATAATAACAGTTGATAAACTTCCTTCCTAGCAGCCAGTGTTGCTGCACCTCAGTTTTCTCATCTTAGGATAGCTGTTTGAGGGTATGTCTACACTACAGGATTATTCCGATTTTACATAAACCGATTTTTTTAAACAGATTGTATAAAGTCAAGTGCACGCGACCACACTAAGCACATGAATTCGGCGGTGTGCATCCATGTACCGAGGCTAGTGTCGATTTTCCGGAGCACTGCACTGTGGGTAGCTATCCCGTAGCTGTCCCATAGTTCCCGCAGTCTCCCCCGCCCATTGGAATTCTGGGTTGAGATCCCAATGCAAAAACAGTGTCGCGAGTGATTCTGAGTAAATGTCATCACTCAATCCTTCCTCCATGAAAGCAACGGCAGACAATCATTTTGTGCTCTTTTTTCCTGGATTGCCCTGGCAGACGCTATAGCATGGCAACCATGGAACCCGTTTTGCCTTTTGTCACTGTCACCATATGTGCACTGGATGCTGCTGACAGACACGGTACTGCAGTTCTACACACCAGTATTCATTTGCCTTTGCAAGGTAGCAGAGACGGTTACCTTCCCTATTGCACCGTCTGCCATGCCATTGTAAATTGGCGATGAGATGACGGTTATCAGTTGTTCTGTACCATCTGCTGCTGTCATGGGTGCTCCTAGCTGGCCTCGCTGAAGTCGGCTGGGGGCGCATGGACAAAAATGGGAATGACTCCTCAGGTCATTCCCTTCTTTATGTTTTGTCTAAAAATAGTCAGTCCTGCCTAGAATATGGGGCAAGTGTACTAGAGAACCAGAGAGCACAGCCGCTCCATATCAGAGCCCCAGAGATCCCACAGAAATGATGAGCTGCATGCCATTCTAGGGGGTGCCCCTGCAAAACCCCACCCATTGCTTCCCTCCTCCCCCAACTCTCCTGGGCTACCATGGCAGTGTCCCCCCATTTGTGTGATGAAGTAATAAAGAATGCAGTAATAAGAAACACTGACATTTTAGTGAGATAAAATGAGGGGGAGGAAGCCTCCAGCTGCTATGATAGTCCAAGCAGGACATTAAAAGGTGGCCGGGGAGAGGAGCCCAGCCTCCCGCTGCTATGATAGTCCAGGCAGTACAGAATCTTTTCTTTAGACATGAAAGCGGGGTGGCGGGGGCCTGAGGGAGCTCAGCCTCCAGTTGCTATGATGAAGACGGTTACCAGCCGTTCCGGTCATTCCCGGCAGATGGTGCAGGAGTCATTCCCATTTTTACCCAGGCGCCCCCGGCTGACTTCATTGAGGCCAGCCAGGAGCACTCACGGGCTGATGATGACGATGGATATCAGTCATATCGTACCGTCTGCCACCGGGAAGGGGATGCTGGTGTTCAGCGCTGTAGCACCCCGTCTACCAGCAGCATGCAGTAGACGTAGAGTGACATTGAAAAAAGGCGAGAAACGTTTTTTTCCCTTTTCTTTCGGGGGGGGGCAGGAGGAAGGGTGTAAATTGACGACATATACCCTGAAGCATCTGGGAAAATGTTTTTGACCCTTCAGGCATTGGGAGCTCAGCCAAGAAAGCAAATGCTTTTCGAAGAATGCAGGGACTGTGGGATAGCTGGAGTCCTCAGTCTCCCCTCCCTCCCTCCATAGCGTCCATTTGATTGTTTGGCTTTTCGTTACACTTGTCACACAGCACTGTGCTGTGGCCTCTGTCTATCATAGCCTGGAGATTTTTTTAAATGCTTTGTCATTTCGTCTACTGTAACGGAGCTCTGATAGAACAGATTCGTCTCCCCACACAGTGATCAGATCCAGTATCTCCCGTACGGTCCATCCTGGAGCTCTTTTGGGGATTGCATGGCCACCCGTGTTGATCAGAGCTCCACGCTGGGCAAACAGGAAATGAAATTCAAAAGTTTGCAGGGCTTTTCCTGTCTACCTGGCCAGTGCATCCGAGTTCAGATTGCTTTCCAGAGCGGTCACAATGATGCAGTGTGGGATACCACCCGGAGGCCAATACCCTCGATTTGCAGCCACACTAACCCTAATCCGACATGGCAATACTAATTTCAGCGCTGCTACTCTCGTCGGGGAGGAGTACAGAAATTGGTTTAAAGAGCCCTTTATATTGATATAAAGGGCCTCGTTGTGTGGTCGGGTGCAGGGTTAAATCGGTTTAATGCTGCTAAATTTGGTGTAAACGCGTAGTGTAGACCAGGCCTGAGTCTCAGCAACACCTCCCCTCCTGGTGCTGAGGTCTGATTCCACAAAACCTCAGAAAAATATCTCCAGTAGTCCTAGCTGAGACTGTCCCATCCTGAGCCTTTCCCTCAGGCTTGACTTCCCTTTGGTCTTATGGGAATGTCTTGTGTTACCTACTGTCTTCAAGTTTTCCCCTAAAGTTTGGTACAACCATTCTTTATTCTTCCATGGGGCACTTCTGCAGCCTTTTTTCCAGCTCCAACAGCCACAGCTGCTACACCTTCTATAGTTTCCTCTCTGAAAAGACTTGTAAGCAGACTCTGCTCCATTCAAGTTCTCTCATTCCAGGCCTTCAACCTGGCCATTGAGGAGAACCTCAAAAGAATAAATGGACACAAATCTGACATCAGGAATCATAACATTCAAAAACCGGTAGGAGAACACTTCAGTCTCTCGGTCACTCAATAACAGACCTAAAAGTGGCAATTCTTCAACTAAAAAAACTTCAAAAACAGACTCCAATGTGAAACTGCAGAACTGGAATTAATTTGCAAACTGGACACCATCAAATTAGGCCTGTCTAAAGACTGCTATTAGTTGGGTCATTACTAAACCTAACCTAATTTCCCCAATACTAATTTTCCCCCTACTGTTACTCTCACCTTCTTGTCAACTGTCTGAAATGGGCCACTCACATTACCACTTCAAAAGTTATTTTTCCTCCCTTGGTATCTTGCTGTTAAATGAATTGTCTCGTTAGACTGACCTCACACTTGGTAAGACAGCTCCCATCCTTTCATGTATTTATACCTGCTCCTGTGTTTTTCACTCCATGCCTCTGATGAAGTGGGTTCTAGCGCACGAAAGCTTATGCCCAAATAAATTTGTTAGTCTCTAAGGTGCCACAAGGATTCCTCGTTGTTTTCGCTATTACAGAGAGAGTCTTCAGCTCTAGTTTCAAACCTGAGCTTTCTCCTCCTGCACTCTAAGGGACAGGAAATGTAAGCAGATGAGTTTTCCATCCTTCTGTAACCAGAATATACACACACTTTAAACATTTTCCTGTGGTTTGTCTTTACTGATGACTCAGATAACAATAACAGATCGAGTTTTATATCCTATGTGCTGGTCTATGTTGCAAAATTAGGTTGGCTTAACTACATCATTCAGAGCTGTGAAATATTTTGTGCCCTGTGCGATGTGATTAAGTTGAGCTAAGCATTGCTGTAGATCAGGGGTAGGCAACCTATGGCACGAGTGCCAAAGGCGGCACACGAGCTGATTTTCAGTGGCACTCACACTGCCCAGGTCCTGGCCACCGGTCCGGGGGGCTCTGCATTTTAATTTAATTTTTAAATGAAGCTTCTTCAGCATTTTAAAAACCTTATTTACTTTACAAACAACAATTGTTTAGTTATATATTATAGACTTATAGAAAGAGACCTTATAAAAACGTTAAAATGTATTACCGGCATGCAGAACCTTAAATCAGAGTGAATAAATGAAGACTCGGCACAGCACTTCTGAAAGATTGCCGCCCCCTGCTGTAGATACCACTCAGTGAACAGAAGGATTCTTCCATTGATCTCGCTACTGGTTCTTGGAGAGGTGGATTTATTACAGCAACGGAAGAACCCCTTCCTTTGCTGCAGTAAATGTCTACACTGCAGCTGTGTTGCTGTTGCATTTCTAGTGGAGACATAGCCTAAGCTTTCTTACCAAACTTGGCTTTTCTTAGGGTCTCCTGGCCAGGTATCATTTGCTTTGGCCTCTAATTCCTTCTACCTCTTAGGGCTGGTCAACACTGCGGGGGGGGGAATCGATCTTAGATATGCAACTTCAGCTACGTGAATAACGTAGCTGAAGTCGAATATCTAAGATCGGATTAATCACCCGTCCACACCGTGTGGGATCAACGTTCGCGGCTCTCCCTGTCGATTCCGGAACTCCGTTGGGGTTGATGGAGTTCCGGAATCGATATAAGCGCGCTCGGGGATCGATATATCGCGTCTAGATTAGATGCGATATATCGATCCCCGAGCAATCGATTTTAACCCGCCGATACGGCAGGTAGTCTGGATGTGGCCTTAGATGCATATCCTGGTGGGAGTGAAGATGCAGCTGCCACTATGACTTAATAAGGTTTATATTTTTATGCAGGGTTTAAGCACACAACATCATATGACTCATCAGAGGAGTCCTGTGTCCCCATGCAGACTCTACCATCCTGCTACAGACTATTACCCTGCTACAAGGGGGAAAGAGCCTTCTGGGAGGGGCAAACACTTCAAGCCCTGCAATGCTACATTAGGAGGTGAAGCATAGTTGAGAGAAAATAGTAGGGGACAATGAGGGGCAAATGTGGGAGGGGCAGCCATTGAGAGGTTGGGGACAACTCATCTCTTCCCCCCAAAAAAAGTCTTGGGATGGATGGAGGTAGGTTTATAGAAACAAATTCCTTATTTGTTGGGAGCGTACTGAATTTCTTTTCTTGATTCAGATAACAGTCTGTTAATTAGATTGATGCAAAAAACTGAAAAGAATCTAACTGAATTGACAGATACTAGTGTGAAATTAGAAGCTGTGTAGTCACTGATGATGATTAGTAATTATTTTGTAAACCTTAGTGGTTTGGTTGTTCGTAAATTCAAGAAGTCTATACACAATAATATCTTCACAGTTGCTTTTTCTTCTACTATTAAAAATTACCAGAATCATCTATGACCAATGTGGATAAGCATCTGGTCTAACTTAAATTATAATTTACCCACAACTCCTTGCAAATAGGGATTTATAATATAATAGACCCATAACTACATGGCCTTACTGGTTGCTGCTATAACTTTTGGTCTTTTGATGTACATGGAGTTTTTCTGCTACTATAGTAATTCTAAGATCACTCAAGAAAATCATCCTTAATCAACTAGTGTATCAAAAAGTCCAAAACAAACCAGGTAAGGCCAGGCTCAGTGTATCCATGTGTCTAATTATCTAAAACTAGTAACTAGTAGTTTCGTGTGGGACTTGTAAATCATCTTAATTCCATCCAAAATGGAGCGCTTAAACTGATCAGTATAATGAAGTAAGACTATATTTGTAACTGAAAAGATAATACAACTTTAAAAATCATTTTCTCTGCAATTGGCTTGTGGTATTAATTAGATTTGTTTTCATCAAGTGTTTTGATTATGAAAGGGAAACTGGGTTCAGTTTACTCTAATTACAGTTCCTGCCTGCTGATCTGGTTACCTGTGCCAGGGCTCTGTCGGCCTCAACACATCTGGTCTTTGACCCATTTTCCTTGCTGAATTTGTAGCTTCAGGCTTAGATCTCATTTCTGTGTTTTAGTTCTTAAGGAAACAATTGCCCTTAAACAAAAGGCAAAATTGTACATTTGAAGTGTTTAAACAGTGTGGAAAACCAATAATATATCCTAAATTAGGAAAGGAGGTTTCAAGTCTGATATTCTTATCAAATTAACATTGTTTGCCAAATGAAGATTTATTACAAATAATACAACTAGCATTGTTAAATTTAAAGGCACAGAAAAAGTATCGGTATATGACATTATAAAAATATAAAGTTCATGGCCACACAAGATCTACCTTGGTACACATAAAAAGTTTAAAATGTTAATTTATGCCTTTCAGCAAATTATTTTTGTAACTACAAAGGGCATTCAAATTGTAAAAATAACAGAGGAAATAAAAACTGTCTGGCATGCAAAACACACTTTAATGTGATTATTAACTGCAGGTTTTCTAAATTAAAGGCAAAGAGATCTCAGATTTCATACTTGTGAAGTAATATCATTCTCTTGCCTGAGAGGATGTAAACTGATTCTTGCTTGACTGCGGTCACTAATCTCTTGCATTCAGGTTGCGATAGCAGAAAGATAGAGGATTTGCTGCCAGCATGGAAAAAGGCCCTGGTAGGCAGCAGAACAACGGACAGGTGGATAGATTTAAGCAGACTTTACTAATTAGCATGTTGCCTAACAGTATGAGGTAAGAGTTCTGCAGTTCTGTAAGCTTCCCCATATGTCAAAAAAAAAAAAAAAAAAGATGATGAAATAATTAACGAGCTTTGAGCTATTTGGGCTGAGCTCCTGGGTGCATACTAATTTAATTCTTGTGTGCTTTATTGTAAAAGGAGTTGCTTATTTTTCAAAATATAAAAACTGGGTTTATACTAAATTCATTAGTTTATTATTAGGAAGAACGACTAAACATGGAATGATCCATAAATAAAAATATATTTATTGAGTGAGTTTGGTTTTTTTGCCACTAGAAAACCTATTTTTAAAAGTGCTGATTTTCTTAATATGTGTTTTATGTTCTGCTTAGAGCATACCAAGCTCTTCCGTAGATTGACTCAACTCTTAGCTGCGGTGACTGATAAGATGAAAGGCCTCCTGGTGTCTTCTCAAAGATTTTGTATTGGTTTACTACCTGCATCCATACTTGCTACAAGTTGGCGCGGGTTGTACGCCTATTCAACTAGAGCTCAGGCGTCGTCAGCAGCCTACCTAGCACAAGTACTTATCCAGGATATCTGCAGGGTCACAACATGATTTTCAGTGCACACCTTCACAACCTCAGCAGGCCAGAGATGACGCTGGCTTTGGCAGAACTGTGTTGCAATCAACATATCCAGGAACTCCTACCTGCCTCTGGAGATACTGTTTGGGAGTTATTTAACATGGAAAGGACATGAGCAAGAAGTCGAAGAAGAAAAAATGGTTATTAGCCTTCCATAACTGTTGTTCTTCAAGATGTTACTCATGTCCATTCCATGACCCACCCTTCTTCCCCTCTGCCAGAGTTCTGGCACAAAGAAACTGGGGGAGGGGGGAGTTGGTGGTGCCCTTAATACTAATGTATATGTGCACCACTCCAGAGGCTGCCAGAGCTAGTCCCCTATGGATACCACTGAGGGGAAAACTTCCAGCACCAGTGCATGTGGCGAGCACACACACTTAAATAACATGGAATGGACATGAGTAACACATCTCGAAGAACAACAGTTATGGAAGTTTAGTAACCATTTTTCCTACTTCCTCTTAAAAACTCCCCTCCCTGTCCTTCAGGGACCCCTCTCTAGAGGCCTCTCAAACAGGAGGTGGACTCCTTAATTCAATGAGGGGTGACAGAGACTGGCTGTCCTCAAGACAGGGACAAAGCTTTTACTCAAGATATTTTCTCATCTCCAAAAAGAAGGTTGGGCTGGAGACCCATTCTAGATCTCAGACTGCTGAAAGTCTTCATACACCATGTAAGATTCAGGATGACCCACTTGGCCTCAGTAATCTTTTCCCTAAATGAAGGCAACTGATCTGTGGCCCTCAATTTTGTAGGATGCCTTCTATCATATAGACATTCCTTCAGAGTATAGGTGATTATTGTGCTTTACGATGGGCCAAGGGCACTTTCAATACAGAATTCTCCCTTTGGCCTCTTGTAGGCACTGAGAGTTTTTACGAAGATGCTCTCCATGATAGCAGCATATCAGCATTGTCAAGGCAACCTGGTATTTCCTTAACTTGACAGTTGGCTGCTCACAGAACGATTGTATCAGGAGGTACAGATTGTGGTCTTCTCATTACTTGACTTTTTTCACTCATTGGGACTTCAGGTAAATCTAGAAGAGTCCAGTTTAACCACCCACCCACAAGTTATAGAGTTTATCAGAGCAAATCAGAACTCAGTTCTGGACAAAGCGTACTTACCAGAGAACAGATTCCTTGCAATGAGCTACCTCATTGTCCAACTCTGTCTCGGCCTGCAGATGCTGGTCCTGTTCTGCCTTGTCCTTCTACACCCTATGACCACCTACACCTACTTGACATGTTTTGCAATGCTTCACCTCCAGGTCCAAACATGGTTGTGAATGGTCTCTGCTCAAGCAGATACACCCTGGATAAATGAGTTTCACTTTCTCTGAGTGTCCTCAGGTCTCTCATTTGGTGGGAAACAAAAGGGATTCCCTTTGTTTCCCTGCCATCCACAAAGAAACTGATTACAGATGCCTCACTACTGGGTTGGGAAGTGCACCTGAATGATCATATAGCTCATGGCTTCTGGACTTCACAAGATTAAGCCCATTACTTCTTGTCCGACCTTCAGTGGAAATAGAGAACAATTGATCACCATCCTCTTTATAACAACCCTTAATGTATTTGAAGACTGTTATCAGGTCCCCCATCAGTTGTCTTTTCTCAAAATTAAATATGCCCAGTTGTTTTAACCTTTCCTCATAGGTCAAGTTTTCTGAACCTTCCATCATTTTTGTGTGTCTCCTTTTGGAATCTTAAATATTTGTCAACAT